>NC_090819.1:81546207-81857457 GCF_000390325.3 Nicotiana tomentosiformis
CTCAAAAAGGAATAGTCTGAAGCACAAGGCAATAAAGGCCGCAGAAGCACAAATGTGCGGTCCGCAGAAGAAATTCTACGGCCGCAGGATAAATTGCAGACATCAGAATTCCATTTGCGACCGCAAACAAAGAGGAAAAATCTAGCAAACATGGACGCACATGAATTATGAGGCCATAAAGATGAGCTAAGAGACGAAGATGAGAGAGTATGCAAAAAGACCAAGTCCAGGAGCGTCTATGAATTACGGACCGCACAAGAATTGTACGGCCTCAGAAGAGTGCCTTGCAGCCGCAGTCCTAAATATGCGGACCGCAGAAGAGTTGCCTTGCGGTCGTAGTCCAGAAATGTGAGGCAGCAGAACTCCAGCTCCTGTCAGATGAAGAAATTTACGTACCACACATGGAATTGTGCGTCCGCAGAATCTCCCGAGGGGCACTTTTGTCTAAAATTTTCAGCCTTGTATAAATAAACGAGTTTCACAAAAATAGGTCAAGTTTGAATCTCTGAATTTTATGTAGCCATTTTTCTTTACTATTTTAGGAAGTTTACTTTACTTTGGTGTATTCACAATAGGTTTAATCATTTTAAGCTTCCATTATGAGTTTAGTTAGTTTTTCTTTCTTATTTTCTTCAAACCCCATTATGAGTAGCTAGACTTTTACTAGGGTTGTGACCCAACCCTAGTGTGTAAACCTTATAGGTATCTAATTTAGTGTTTGTCTATAATTGGTGTTGATTATTTAGCCTAGTTCATGCTTCAATTTTAGAATTAATGGTTGCAAATATTGATTCATGCCTATTTGACTTAGTCTGTGCTTGAGAAAGAAAGACCTAGTTTAGGTTAACTTAGCTAACAAGGAGTTGGGTCAATCGAGAGATTGATTTACCCAATTAAAGGGTTCAACCTAGAGATAGTAATAACCCGACTTGTACTTTTATCAACTGTTTTGGGTGATACCCATTTGGTCTTGAGAAAGCAAAAGTGGGCAAAACCACTCTCTGACGAGAGGTAATGAGTGGGTAATTTAGAGTTGATAGCTATAATATACCCCCAATCAACAAAATAAGCATTAAAGTCTTTATCTCATTAGGCAAATACTTTGGTCATGGTCACAGCTCTAGGCTTTTTATCCATTTAGAAAAACCGTTAAAACAATTATCTCTAGTCTTCTTTGTTTATTTTTGCAATCATTAGAGTAAAATTAGAAATAGAAAACAAATCCTTATTGTGGAAGTGCAATCTAGAAAATCCAATTGCTCAATTCAAAATATATATACACCTAACTTCCATCTTAGTTCCCTGTGGATTCGACCCCGACTCTTAGTTGGGTTTCTATTATTGCATACGACCGTTTCATACCTCTTTTGAGGTGTGTTTTGGATGTGATAATTGGAGGCGAAGGCAGAGTTGGTGAAGAAGGAGATGAAGCTGATAGCGAAGTAGATGTGGAAAATGCACTGCTGGTTGTTGGTTGCTCATCAACCGAAGATGACAGAGACCTGGTACTCAGCCTCACTATACCAGGCGCGGCGACTGGGACTCGAAAACGGGAGTTGGCATTTTCTACCATATCATACTTGTAACTGCCCAGACCACTAGTGATATTGTCCGTTCTGAGCATAGGCCCTCACGGGTTTAAAATGTGTCACTAGGGTCTAAGGCTTGTTAACTTATATACCCAACATCCCTCTTATATTTTGCCGATGTGGGACTCTGTCTAAAGTCTGCGGTGTTACATAGACCCCTTTTATAGACTCAGTGTCCTCGCTAAGGTTTGCCCCACCGCATGGGATTCGCCTAGACTCAGCATTGAGGTTTTTCCCACCTAACCGGGATCTTCCTAAACTCAGTTGAACTCTGATCTACCATCGGCAAGGCTGACACAAGAGTGGCTCTGATACCATCTATAATAGCCCAGCCCGCTAGTGTTATTTTCCGCTCTGGCCTAGGCCCTCACGGGTTTAAAATGCGTCACTATGGTCTAAGGCTTGTTAACTTATATACCCAACATTCCTCTTGTGTTTTACCGATGTGGGACTCTATCTAAAGTATGGGGTGTTACAATACTCCTCCCAGAGGGCCAAGGCATCGTCCTCAGTTGGTGTAACTGACTCAACAGATTGAGCATTCAGTTGAGATGAGGAAAGTCCTCGTCTTCTATGTAGAGAAGCCCCCTCCTCGTTGGCTTCTCCATCATCGTCGATCACCACGGTGTTTATGGACGGCTCAGGCGTGGTGCTCATCACCATAACTTCCGGAGATGAATCGGGTGCAGAATTCTTTGCCTTTTTTATTTTTTCCACCGACCGCGGAGGAACATCTTCTTTTTGTTTGCTTGTTCTCCGGTCGGGGACTTCGAGAAGAAGCACTTGCGCCAGAAGCAGGCCCGGAGATACCTGTTTGGGTAAAAGCCTCCTGCAGCAGCCTCGCCGCACCGCGCCAGCAGGATTAGCCAAAACGTCCTCCTCAGAGATGACAACTGAGCCCTGGGGTAGACCTGAATTCAACAGGAGAGAGATTAATCAACTTTCTTAAACGAAAGGGAAAAACAAGAGGAGCTTAAACTACCATGATTTTTGGCCTTCCACCCGTATTTAAGGGCTAGTTCCTTCCACGTACGGGTCTCGGGCGTAGTAAAGTCCAAAATCTTTTAAACTAACTAATCCAAGCCGTCAACCCTCGACGGAACCCACCGAGTCTCTGAAATAAATGAAAGAAAAAGAATCAACAACAGCATGGGATGATCTTTAACTAGAAGAAGAGACAAATGATGAACTTACGATTGTGTTCTACAACTCCATAAAGGATGAAGCCGTGGCCTGAATGATGTCTTTGGTGGAAACTGCAACGAACTATTCCATCTATCCATTGTCATTGTCATCATTCATGCTGGCTAGCAGAGCATGATGGCCACGTTTGCTGAAATTTATTATTCCCTCGTGAAAAATCTTGGGGGAATAAAGGTTCATTAAGCGAGCTAGGGTTATCTCATCTCCCATCTCCCAGCACAAACACCGAAAATAAGTGACTGTCCTCCACACAGAAGGACTTACTTGTTCCAGGAACACTTGATGGCAGATACAGAACTCCACAATAACGGTATCAAGCTCCCCGTTCAAAGAGAACCACCCCAAAATAAAGGGATACGTATAAAAATACGTGAAACCCTTCTTTTGTAGGGTTATCCGCTTCGCCAGATCGGGAGTGATAATGTCTAAATCATGGAAGTAGAAGTCTTCTTTCACAACGGGAATGCTGGAAGGACGGATAGAAGAAGGGTACATGCCAATGGACCACGTACGAGGGTTAGCGGAAGGAAACTTTTCTTCGAAGTCTTTAGTTGTGATAAGACTTCTTGGGATGATGGATGGAGCTCACTGTAGGAGGAGCAGCATCATCGGCTTTACCTTTGTTCTTTGAGAAACTGGGTTTTTTTTAAAAAGAAGCCATTTTTATCATAAAGGAAGGAAGAGTTTCTCTAAAGAAGAAGGTTAAAGAAAGGTTGAAGCCGAGTACGAGTTGAATAAAGAGAGTTTGAGAAAGTTTGGAGAATTAGGAAGTGTAAACGAAGAAGTTTGATTCGTATAAGTAAAGGAATGGGGGCTAAAATTGTGGCCATAATTACCTCGGTAACCGGCAAAAGCGATGCTGAATCGTGGGATGACGCATATTCGGGGCATTAAATGCGGAGAAACGTGCGTCTAATCAACCGTCAAAAATTTTTCAAAGGGGGTCAGAGAATGTTTCGCCAAGAAAGGTATCTCTGCCAACTTTCCAGTGACACAAAGTTATGCCACCGAAAAGTAGGGGGACTATCTATATGGGGTAAATTATGTTCATATCTAATTTTAGCATGAGAGAGTGACACGTGAAGCCAAAGACAGAAGACAGTCGGGCCCGAGGGCAATGATCTCACTTGCTATCGGAGAGAATGATACTCATAAAGGCGAAATAAATGTCTACCCCCGGTAGCATTTAATGAAGAATATTCTAAAGTATTAAGTGCACGGTCCGTTGCAGAGAATAAGACATTTACTGCCTACCGTTACACACTCTTCAATGGCCCTCATAATTGTCATTTAAAAGGGGCTTGATCCTACGACCTTGCTCCCTAGGTACAATTATAAATAGTGGACTCTACCATCATTGTAAGGGGAGAATTTTTCTGACAAGCATACACTGTATTCTATCAAAAGCTCAATAACATTTTATTTTCTTGCTTATTTATATTGTCCTGACTGCCTCCGGTAGCTCTGTGCCCGGGACTAAGATATCTGCCGTTTTATTTCAATTTCAAGGCTAAGTCTTATATTTTTGTCTAATTCATTTATTATTTTTGGATCAAGTTAATTCACTTGTCTATAAATCACGTATAAATTTAATTGTACCGTTTTACGGATAAACAAAGCAGTCATTTAAATGATTCACATGCATAGGTTGCCCCAATTAAAACTAAAGAGTTTGACATAATTTCAGATCCCCTTTTCTCTGATGATGCATGTGATCATTCATCCATATAATTCAGCAATTTGATATGAGTACTAAATTATTTTATGAGCTACAGAATTTTATTTTTATGGTATACATTTTCATGTTAGGTTCAAATTAGGTGGAGTATAAATTTTGTAGTTTAAATTTTTTTATTGAATTTCTGGTAATATTTCTCATTAATATTCATCACATTTGATCGTATGAAAAATATGCTACTGCAGATCCTAGATTTACATGTACATAATAGTAGCAGGAAACTCAGGTTATGCATTAATATAAAACTATGGTCTCTATATCCTAAGGCATTTGTCCAGGTACCAAGAGAAATTTAGCTTGATGACCTCTTTTGAGATGATCGATGATCATTTTTCTACGCGTACCTAATGCGGGAAAAGGTGATTTAATTTGTCTAGTGCGAGTACTCAAGGCACTCTGGTTGTTGGAAAGTTGAGTACCTGGAGATAGGTAAGCAGAAGGAGAACTTGACGTATCTTGCTAGGAAAAGACAATGTAACAGATAACTTGATAGCGAAATTGACGAAATAGATCACTATTGCAGAACGAGGAGCCCCCGTAGAAAGACAGGAGATATCGACCAACAAATGATATGCTAAAGAGATTGGGCTCATTCGATTAATAGTGGATGATCCCCCGGCCTAATAGCGAGAGTTCCAATTCATTCACGAGGGGTCTATAAATTGTTCCTTTTAGGATGCAATGCTCACACAAAATCTCATTAATACATTGTATATTGTTCCTAACATGACATTGCTCAACTTTAGTTTTGTGCTCTGTATTCTTCTCATGGCAATAACTAGTCAGTATATCTCTCTCTTAACTTTTAAATAACTGTATGTAGCTCCAAATGTTATTTCATATGCATTAACAGGTGTTAGTGTGTTTGTATGTCTATCGTTTGAATGTGTGTCTTCTCATGTTAGACCATCAATTATTTGATTTTTAATAATTATTATTGTGAAATATCTCAGTTAATCAAGGACACAAGTATTGGCAACATGAGAAGTTAATCATTATGATTTCTCACAGCTCGAGAGAAGACTACTCCCCCAACTTAATGATTTTATAACATGTGAGAGCAGTTGCAGCTCCGGTAGCTATTGCAATGGTTGTTGGGTTTGTTGCAGATGCCTTATCGTAGACTATGCAGGCTTCCCTGCTGGTAGTAGGTGTACCTTTTGACTATGTGCAAATGGTACGTCAATGTCCAATTACAGTGAATTCCGCTACAAAATATTGTTGCGCAATTGTCTTTCCGTATAATTTTGATGTTCCGTTCATCATTTTGTTTCTTTGATAGTGGCCAGTCGAATTAGCTCTTTACTAATTGTATGATTCAACAATGTTATTTACTAATTTACCTCAGATACATTCTAATCTAGGATTCTTCTTGTTTTTTATTTAGCTAGCTCCTTGTAATGATCCAATCGGTCGTTTTGAACATTTGCACTTCGCTCGTTAGTTTACGGGCGTAAGTAGCACCGTATGATGTATTTTGATTTGTGTGAATCATCGGTTTTGGTTTTCAGGTTATTCGGGACTCATTTGGAAGAATGATTCTCAACTAGGGAGCTTTAATTTTGAAAGAGTTGACCAAGTTTGATTTTTTAGCATTTGACCTCGGATTGGAAATTTTATGGTTCTGTTAGCTCCGTTGGGTGATTTTGGACTTAGGAGCACGTCCGGATTGTGATTTGGAGGTCCGTGGTTGAATTTGGCTCGAAATGGCGAAAGTGAAAATTTTGGAAATTTTGACCGGGAGTGGACTTTTTGATATCGGGGTTGGATTCCGGAAGTTAGAGCAGGTCTGTAATGTCGAATGTGACTTGTGTGCAAAATTTGAGGTTAATTAGACTTGATTTGATAGGTTTCGGCATCGGTTGTGGAAGTTTGAAGCTTCAAAGTTCATTGATTTCGAATTGAGGTGTGATTCATTATTTTGATGTTGTTATATGTGATTTGAGGCCTCGAGTAGGTCCGTGTTATGTTATTGAACTTGTTGATATATTCGGACGGGGTCCCGAGTGGCTCGGATGAGTTTTGGACGAGGTTCGAATTATTTTCGTTGCATAGTGCATTGCTGAAGGTTGCTGGTTCTGGAGTGATCGCACTTGCGGCTGGTTTTACGCATGTGCGATGGCCGCAGAAGCGACAACGGCATCACAGATGCGAGATAAGAGCTGGATGAGGAGGCCCGTAGAAGCGGAGAAAGGGGCCCAGGTGCGGATGCGCATGTGCGTCGAGTGGTAGCGCAGGTGTGAGTGTCTTTGCAGATGCGGAGTTCGATACCGCAGGTGCGGGGGTTGCTGGGCAAGGCCATTTTTCGCAGATGCGATATTTTTCCGCAAAATCGATGGTCGCATGTGCGACGAATTGTCCGCAAATGCGGAAATCGCTGGGTAGAACCTATAATTCGAGGTCTTTGGTTTCTATCTTGATTTTCGGATTTTGGAGCTTGGATTGAGTGACTTTGGAGAGGAGATTTTCCATACAACTTGGGGTAAGTGTTCTCTACCCATTTTAATCTTATATCACGAATCTACCTTCGTTTTTGGTAATTGGATTGTGAATTTTACAGAGAAAATTAGGGGTTTTGGCCTAAAGTTTCGTAATATGAATATTTGAGTTTTGAACATCGAATTGGAGTCAGATTTGAGTGAAACTAGTATGGTTGAACTCATAATTGAATGGGTTGTTGGATTTTGTAACTTTTGTCGAGTTCCGAGGTGCGGGCTCAGAGTGGACCTTTGGCCAGTTTTGGGCTTTTGATTCAAGATTTGATCTTTTTCGATCGGGATTGGTTCCTTTAGCATTGTTTGATGTACTTGAGTTGTTTTTGGTTAGTTTCAGACAGTTCGGAGGTCGGAACGTGCGGGATGGCATCTTTGGAGCATCGTTTGGCTTGCTCGGCATTGGTATTGGCTTGTTCGAGGTAAGTAACTCTTCTAATCTTGGAGCTGAGGGTGAGAACCCTAAATATACGTGTTATGTGTTTGATTTTGAGGTGACGCACATGCTAGATGACGGGCGTGTGGGCGTGCACCGTGTGAACTGTGATTTCCGTTATTTTTGTGGTATTGTGTAGTTACCTGAACTTATCTGAACTCATGAAATCTCTACGTACTAGAGTTATCGAGCTGTGATTATGTTAGAAACAATGTCTAGGCTACATGCTTATCCTGTTGGGACCCACTAAGGTCATTTCTGTTGTTGAGTAATTTGCTTTCATTGCATTACATACTCAGTCATACGCATTCACATGCATATCATATCTCAGTCTCTGTTGTTATTTATTGATGCATCATATCATTGTCTTCGGGCTGGTATCATGACATTGTGATCCCGAGAGACTGGAGAGATTGATGACTGAGTAAGGCCGAGGGCCAGATTCTGAGGATGATTATGGGATCGGGCTGCACGCCGCAGCGGGTCAGATTGCCTTACTATAGCACGTGAGTTGTCCGTGCGATTTCAGATATTGATATTATGGCACGTGAGTTTTCCGTGCAGCATGTGAGTTATCCGTGCAGCACGTGTGTTGTCCGTGCGGATTATGGCACTTTGGCTGTAGGAGCCCCTCCGGAGTCTGTACACCCCTAGTGAGCGCAGGTACCTACTGAGTGCAAGTGTCGAGTGCTGAGTGCGAGTGCCGAGTACTGAGTGACTGGGAGAACGGAGTGAATTGATACTCTCAGAGTATGTATATGATCTTTGTCACTGATTTGCATCGCATTTGGCATGCACACTTGACATACAGGCATAGAGATGCATTTTTCCTCATGTTGTACGGTATCACGTCATTCATGACTTTTTACTCACATTGATATGTGGGCATAGAGAGGTATTTCACACTTATTATCTGGAAAGAAAATGAAACTTCTTATTTATTGTGGAAAGGATATTTGGAAAAATTACAGTTGTCAAACTTACTCGTATTTTTGGCATTTTCGGTAAAAGATTTGGGTTTTCACTAAGATACTTGAAAAGCATGACTACTTTCTGGAACTGTGAACGAGCTGAGCATTTTACTTCTGAGATACATCTTTTAATACTGTATTATGCTGTTATGAATTGTTGTGGAATATTGGTATTGGACCCGACCTTATATTACCTCGTCACTACTTTCAACCTAAGGTTAGGTTTGTTACTTATTGAGTACATGGGGTCGGTTGTACTCATACTACACTTCTGCACCTTGCGTGCAGATACTGACTACTGATGTTGCTGTGATCAACGGGAGCCGGCATTGAAGATGTACCTGCATCCCGGTTGTAGCTGCCTCTTGTTCATGGTAGCCTTAGATCTATAAAACTCTGTTAATGTATTTTTCAAACAGATGATGTATTTACTTCATTTCAGCTTTGTAAACTCTATTCTTAGAAACTCATGATTTGTACTACCAGTCCTTGGGAAATGTATAAGATTTAGATATTTCTTTACTTAATCACTTTGTTAATTGTTATTAGGACTTGTTAGTGGTTAATTAGCTTACCTAGCGGGTTGGGTTAGGTGCCATCATGACTAGTGGATTTAGGGTCGTGACAGATTGGTATCAGAGCCCTAGGTTCATAGGTTCTACAAGTCATGAGCAAGTGTCTAGTAGTCTTGCGGATCGGTATGATGACGTCCATACCTATCTTCGAGAGGCTACAGGACATTTAGGATATACTTCCCATCTTTCTTTCCTTATCGTGCGGCATTGATTCAGTTTGAAGCATAACTCTTTGAATTCCTTCCACGCATTCATATGCGTACATGAGCAATCGGTATCAGCTGTGCATCGACGGCTTGTGATTCCATGGTTGAGGTGCGATATGTGATTTTGGCGTGTTGATGATGGGCCAGTCTGGAGGACTTGAGGCTGGGTTTTGACTGTAGCTTGAGCATGGAGATTTCGATTGTGTGCACGTGCTTTTGGGACTTATATGTCCGGTGGTGTTCCTACTAGTGGAATTTGTGATTGGATGACTATGTGGTGAGTATGATGTGACTGTGGGATGTGTTTAGATTGTTCGAATGTGACGAGAAGAGTTTACTTGAGATGTAGAAAGGATTATGGGGAGTCTGATTTCTGTCTTGATTTGGCGTATGGTCTCGAGTTATGGGTGTATTGAGGGATCTCTCATGTTTAGTTGTGGAGTGAAGTAGATTCTCATGTCTTGTTGATGAGTTCAGAATCGAGAAGTTTAAGTGATTGCGTAGTAGTCATGACTGTGGAAGGGTGTAGAGAGATGTCAATTTGAGGCAAAGCATGTGGGTTATCCCCTGCGAGGTGTCCTGAGGTTGTGTGATCCCTAAGATGTTTTGTATAGAGTTCTCTTTTACTAGTGAATGATATATGTTGCAATTTGAGTTTGGATCGCCTGTGGAAGTTGGCTTAACCATCACGAGGATGAACGTGAGATTTGCAGATGATTTGAGGTACTAGATGGTTTGTGTTGCATGAGCGGATGAAGGATTTAATGGAATCCCATTGTGCTATTATGGTAGTAATGGGGTATGGTTATTGTAAGCAGTCAGATATTTTATTCCATGGTTTTGAGCCATTAACTATCTATCCTAACCTCGGAGAAGTAGTGATGCGGAGTCGACATCGACACTTACTAGTGGTTCAATAGAACAAAATAATAAATCACAGCCAAATAAGAAACACAATAGTAACAATGAGGTAAAAACTATAACTGGCTTAATCTTCCAACATTTCTTTTGATGATATAAATCTCTCAAATCTCATGTGTTATCTCAATAGATTAGAAATATTAAGTATAATCTCAAACGAATAAGGAATACCATATAAGTACCAGGTCTCAATCAAAGGGGAATATCATGAATATTCGACCTCCTAGCGGTATCAAGCACGATTATGCCGAGGTCGTACGACCCGATTCAGAGTGGTGTATACACAGCCGAGGGTCGAACGGCACGAACCAGAGATGCATCTCAATATACTGCTGAGTCGTTCGGTTCAATCCACAAGAAAGGAAGAAACTTATCGAATTACGAGTCACATGCTTACAACACAGGTACATGAGCATAAAGTAAACATGACTTTTACTGTTTATCAAATATCTCGCCAACCAACTCAAGGTGATAAATCTCGGCCTAATATACTCCCAAATCAATTTCAATTGTAACTTCAATTAATTTAGCTAGCAAATCGAATTCAAATAATTCAAATATTACATGATAAAATCCTAAGTCTACTTGGACATAAATATATTTTTAGCTACGTACGGACTCTCGACACCTCATGCGTACATAGCACCCACAACTAGTAGCACATAATAATTTTAATACCTACATGGTAGTTTCCCCCTTAAAAGTTAGACATGGGACTTACCTCGCTCTAAAGTTTCATAACCGGATCCAGCGCCTTTCTAATACCTCAGATTGATGCCCATCAATCCGAAACTAGTCAAACAACATGCAAACCAATAAAAATATACTCCAACACAAATAATTAATATTTTTATAATAATTCACAACTCCGCTCAAAAAATCAACAATGTCAACTCTCGGGCCCACGTACCCGGATTCAAAAAAATTTGAAGATAAACATTACCCATAATGTCACGAGCTCAATTATATAATTTATTCCCAATTACATATCCAATTTCGCGGTCAAAATTCAAAAATATCAAATTCTAGTTTTCTTCCAAAATCCCACATTTCTACAAAATTCCATATTAAAAACCATATATAATCCGTGTATTTATCTTACAACAAGTAGGAATAACTCACCTCATAATAGATGGTGAAAAGCTCCCCTCCAAGAGCTCCAAAAATCACCCAACTAAGTAAAAATGAGAGAACAATGAGACAAATCCCGCATAAAAATCAAGTCTATCCAGGTCCCTCCTCTCCGCAATCATGGAAGTTTCCTCTCGATCGCAAAGGCCAAGCCAGCCTTGCCCGGGATTTCTCCTATGCAAAAGCGACCAATGAAACGCGATCATAAACCTTTGACTGAATAGCCTACGCGAACGTGAGCCTAGCTCCGTGAAGGCGAAGGTCAAACCTTCATGCCTCAGATCAACACCTTACACGATCATGAACCAATCCTTGTGATCGCGAAGAACAACCTTCCAAACCCAGGCCACCTCGCTAACACTTCGCGTTCACGGCTCCTTCCACGCGAACGCGATGAACCATCTGACCAAACACCACAATCACGAGCCTCCAGACGCGGTCTCGAAGAACAACTTCACCCAGCTCCCAATCAACACAACGCGATCACGATGAAAAACCTTGACACCATAAACCAAGAGTTTCAAGACAAGATGAAATGGTCTGAAACCATCTTGAATCATACTCGAGGGACTCAGGACCCCGTCCAATCATGCCAACAAGTCCCAATACTGTCACAACCCAAACCGATAGGCTGCAACGGGCACCCGGTATCTTACTCAACCGAGTACCAATGTAACGTATCTTTCTTATTACATCATCATATACACGTGACATAGGGGCCTAATAGGCCAACATCATCATTTATAAACTCAAAACATAGGCCGACAAGGCCGTACAATCTTTCACATACACGACATATGTCTACAAGCCTCTAAGGGTACAGAAATATCATAAAGGTCAGGATAGAGCCCCGCCATACCAAACAATACATATCTAAATCATACTAACCAAACAAGCAACTCCAGAGTAAATGGAGACCAACATCTTTCGCTGAGCTGATCGCCCACTTGGAGGACTCTCGACCTGTCTATCGAGACCTGCGGGCATGAAATGCAGCATCCCCAAGCAAAAGGGACGTCAGTACAAATAATGTACCGAGTATGTAAGGAATCAAAAATTAGTAAATAATAGACATGAGAGAAACATGGAGTAAAAAACTCGACATGTACGTCTACATAGCTCTGTGAATCATTTCATTTTTATAATGTCATGCATATGCGTATAAATGTCATACCATGCATTGGTATATGCGTTCATAACATCATCAAGCCTCTGAGGGCATCCCATCATATCATTTCGGCCACTGTGGGCAAATCATCAATGTATATCAGCTGATCAGGTGGTGGTGCGTATATAATGTCATAACCTTTTCCCATATCCCATATACATATAATATGCATATATACGCATATATAACGTCATCTGATCATGGGTCAATGTATATGTTATATGCATGAAATGCATAACAAATACGTTAATAATATTTTCTCGGAATATCATAAAAATAATATGCCTTAAGAAATAAGTTAATAAGATTTTCTCGGATTGTCATAAAAATAATATGCCTATCGGATAAATTTTATCAAATACGTATTTTTCTGAGACCCATGAACATAAGATATAATAATAATTCACATGGGAATCAAGAATATAGATACCCCTAATATTTCTATGAATAGAGTCGTTTATGAAAACTATGTGTTTGCTCGTTTCATTCAGTATCATTTGGGTCATGCCAAAAAGAAAGAAGGAATAGCCTTAACATACCTGGAGTAGGAAAAAATCTGTATGATATTCTTGGAAAAGGTTGCACCGTACTCCTTTAGAATCGCAAAATTCCGTTGCTATTGCGCAGTATAATTTCATATGAATTTCTTCACAATTTTAAGAATTGTCGTTGCTATTTTAACATAAAGTCCCATATGAACTCCAAAATCTCCTCCAAAAATGAATTTTTGATATCAATTGAACAAAATTGTAAAGATGACTAACATAGTCATTCTTTCCACGTTTTTGAGGGCTAAGTGCATAGTATACTTTCATTTTTGAAATGAGGAATGAACCTTGCTGAAGTTCACCTGTCATTTAGCGGATATGACCATCTTCAATCTTGAGATTTTTAAAAGAAGCCTTTTGTTGCTAATCACCCAAAGTTGCTGGTCAATAATTAAAGTGGCAAGAATGTCATAACTTCCTTCATTTTCTCCAAGTTATACTATTATTTAAGAGACCAAGCAATGGATTTAACCAAGAATTCTATACGTGTAATCAAGGCGTATTATGCCGTATGACTCATCCTACATTTTGGTTCCACTTTGGCTTAGCTTGATGCCAAGGGGTTTATCCACTTAATGACAATTATCCCCATTATTAATCAATTATCCCCGTAATTAAGAATTATCTTAAATTATTTAAAATACTACTCACTTTTAACACACTTTGTACACCTTACTATCATGGTCATGTGGTACCTTGTATAGCACTAGTCCATAAATACCGGGTATTTTAGCTCAGGCCATATTTTATCCCAACCTGACAAACTTCGACGAAATTCATTTTCTTTGATTTACTTACCCTCTCAGCTTCACGAATTTACTCATCACTTGTTTGAAATAGCATAATACTTATAATCCCAATATAATCTCATTCCCGAACTTACATCGATTAACTTACGATAAAACTTTAACGTACGAAAACATGAGGTATAACATCATTGCCCCCTTTGGAACATTCGTCCTCGAATGTTGACTAATGCACTTATCATTTTCACAACTTATGTCTTTCGAATACTTTAGTACTCTCCTTGCCATCTAGACAACCGTTCTGAGAATAATTCTAAAGTCTAGGGTATTTCCCCCCTTTAGTCCTCTTTCTTATACCACGACTTGTGGTCGAAATCTTTCCAATCTCGTAACTGTTGCTACCTTCTGTCATGCAGCCTGTATGACTCTGACTTTGTAAGTGCACTTATGCGACTCTTCTCTCCTTTTCCCTCCAGCTTTTAGCCAATCTCTAGGCCTCACTTTGTAAGCATATACAGAGCTTGATAAGATGTCCCTCTGGGATCTATGGGTATATCAAAATTCTTCGTTCGGTACTTTGTTGAACTCAGGAATATTGCTATACCTTATTTCGTTTATCCATCAGTATGACTTTACTGCACCTAGGTAGGTCATACTATGCCATAACCCTTTCCTCGATTTATCGTTACTGAGGGCTGCTACCAAACTCCAGGTTACTTTCGTTGCTTATCCCGTATGTATAAATCTAAGTCATTTAATGCTTCCTCATTATTTTTCATCTTAAGAATGGTGGCCTAATTTCATGTCATACTTTGTGACTTGTGTCCATCCATTATTTATTCACCTCAATATTGATCTACAATATACCATTGATAACTTGAAACCTCTTACGTCATATCTTGCCACTAGGGCTTACGTTGCATCGAGGAATATTTGAAGTGATTTTTCTGATCCACTTAGGGGTGATACTGTATTTCAATGACCGTATTTTATAGCATCCCAATGTGGTTCACTTACGTAGGTATTTTAATCTCGTACAATCCATGAAATCCTCTTCAAATATTTACTCACTCGAAGGCCTAAACGTCATCCTTTATCCATCACAATTACACCCTCATTGTACTATCAGGGTAGCATTCCATCTCTTTCAAATGCTATTAGTCTTAGACTCCCTTGAGCTTATCCAGGCTATACTGAACTTGCTATAACTTAGAGAAACAATCAGCTCTTCTTGTTTTCATGGGCCTAATCATGAGGACTTATCCATTCTCGTCACCTTCTCACTATCCCTTTCTTATCCTTATTCATGGCTTCCTAAAACCTTGTTGCTTTACCATACTTTAGTTTTCCACTTACACATATCCATTTATACTACTCGCAACCTCCTTTCAACTTGCTCGCACTATAGATTTCCTTATGTTTATTCTGGAACATCAAGCAAGACATCGCATCGTCTCAAACTCTTCTTTAATCTCTTGGCTAGATCTCTCGGTACCTAGAAACCATAGGCTAGAAGATATGCTACTGTCGATGTCGCTATTATTCCTGGATACTGAATCCCCGCATTTCTAGCCTTCTATCCGAAGTCTGGACTATTCACAACCTTCTGCATTTGAGTATCTCGTACGTTGTTCACATTTACCTTACTTGCCTTACAAATCTTACATTACATCTTCTACCTCTTTCATGACCTCCCTTCCAAATAGGTATGATTCACATCCACAACTTGAAGCTCTATTATAATACTCGCACCTCCTTACACAATCCGGTGAGAGCTTCATACTAACTTCTTATGAGGTTGGTACCCTTCTAATTGGCTTTATCGTGGGGTCATTATAGAATATGGTTGTTGTACTATCTTGTACCTCTAATATTAAGAGTGATTCTGCAATGTTCTTAATACGATTTCTATAATTGTCTGGGGCCAATAATCAGACTCATGATTCACTTGGTTGATGTAACTCTTTAGTTTCCTCTTCCTTCTGATCAGCATTTATGTAGGCTTAAGCTATCTTCCGATCTGCGGCTCATGGAATTTAGTTATTACTTTAGCCTTTCATGGATGCTATGGAAAACTATGATACAATCTTGTAATGATTTAATCCTTTGTCTATGACCTGGACCCAATTCCTTTTTTTAACTCATACAGGAGTCTCTTACGGCTGATTATTAATCGAATAATTTCTTTCATTCTATTTGAACTTTCTTTAAATGTAAGCAATTGCTTTTCCTAGTCTTTTTTCTCCCTTGTTGCGTGCATACTTAGCTTATCTGAGCTTAGGTTGAAGTCTTCTTCCTTACTTTCTCAACTAGTCTTTCATTGTAGTATTTAGGGAGGATCCTCTAACTCTTGTAAAGCTGTAAACTTATTACATTGTATACTCAACGGACCTTTTGATGTCCTTTATTGCCTATAATTATCCGTAGTTATTTACTTCCACCCCCTTGTGCTTTGGTTGCTTCTGAACTTGATATTTTGACTGACTTCCCAGTGGCACTCTCTTTTATCTTCGTAACACTCATATGGTACATTTAACTACCCCAACTCCTATCTAAATATTTCTCAATGATCACGGTGTTATAACTGCGAGGCTGAATTCACTATATTGGATTTTACTATGTTTATCTTACACGATCTGCTGACTCGTCTGTAACCTCCTATTTAGCCATAACTAGGCTTTTCCTGATCAATTACTAACTACTCATTGGCCCATTCTCATCTCAATATTCCGCGTAATCTTTCTCGGGTTATTTCATTTGTCTTAACTTATGTCTCAAACTGGATCCTTATTTATTAATAACAGCTTGGGAAGGAACCCTTACTTCCTCTCCTTGACGTCGTGCTTGCACAATATTCTGGAATCGTAGCATATCTGCAGGATTTGGGTAAGTGCCATCTCATTCCTTTTTCATTTTTATCGCATTCTTCCTTTACCACTCCATAGTCACTAGAACGACTTAATTCCTACTTAATGCCACATCACTCCTTATTATTCCCCCCTCCCCCAGGGAGTACTAAGAGCTGAAGCCACGAGGATCTACCTGTAGATATTTTACCTCTTTATCTTTGACATCCTCTCACATCATTGATGGCCCTTACTCGCCTTGCGGTAATCATTCTGTATCAAAGATAATAAAATTCCTTACTCACGAGGGTGACACTTAGCATAACTGGCATATACAGTCCCTTAAGCTTAACTTTGCTTGCATTGCTTGTTTTAGGGAAGCGTCTTCTTGAATGACCTTTCTCTGAATTTCTTATGAATCTTCTTCTGTTGCCTATTCTATTATCGTTGGAATGCAAATCTGAAATTCTCATGATGCCGGCCATTATCAAATCACTGAGTCCTTAATTCATGTTTAGTTTATCTTGTTCACCAGCCCATACTGATTTTTATTATTCTGGGGTCTAACTTTTCCTTCTGGTAGTTGCGTTAGAGTCACGAACTTATGTCTCGAAATGAGGATATGGCTTTATGGCCTATACTCTTTTGTTGTCTCAAGGCCTATCACCTCTCGTATTTTCCTTCACTTGACAATAGACTCTGTAATACTGTCATCTTTTTTATCTACTGTTGTCATCCATGTACAACATTTTACTCATACTGCTTTATTAACTCTCTTCTTATTTTCCTGCTGACATTTATGTCTATCACTTTATTCTAAAAACTCGAACAAAATATTCTTTTGCTTTTAGCGCCTCTTGCTCCATCCATTGGCTCCTCGAATTGCCTAATATTCTCTTTCTACCAGGGATGGGAGCCACACTAAGGTAATATTTATCCCTTCTAGGCTTCCAGTGCTTATCTTTGTAGTACTCATATCTAGTTGTACTATTTTAGAGTGCACCATCTGAGTGTCTCACAAGGAGATCTATCAGCACATTATCCTTCGGAAATGTCAACTAACGCAAACAATCCATCCACCATTTTGGGTCACTCTAACCCCAGGCGGATCCTGGTATCCGTCCTTCTCTTATACCATATATATTAGCTCCTATAGGGCATAACTAAGATCACTGTGGCCAATTGTACATACCTCTGCTACTGTTGAAGGTAACTCAAAAGGCTTATATTTCTCTGCCTGAGTTGTAAATACTGTTATTCTTCATTAACTAGGCGCCTCGTACCCTCCTTCATCTTGCTTTTTTTACTTGTTGAAACTTATACCTTCTGATTCTTTCATTGCTTTTTACCATAAGAGTGGATAGATATTCTTGCCTTAGAGATCCTTATCAAGAAGCTTACACATCTTAATATACACATGATCTGCTGAATACCTCGTCTTTATCCATCATAAGTATGATGCAAAAATCGAGTTCCTCTGACTCAACTCTTCCACAGCTATATCCCTTACCAATCGTCTTTCTGGATGTAGGCATCGTCGTATTATGAATAAGATAGAGTTTAGAAAATTGAGTTCTTATAACTGGGCTCTACCACACGATCTAGAGTAAGAAGAAAGAGTGACAGTCCTAAATGCCCTGTAGCCTCCTGCTTATAAGTGTGGTGCACGACACACCCATAAACAAGACTCTACTAGACACGGCTTGTAGACTCCCTAGGACAGAACTGCTCTGATACCACTTTTGTCACGACCCAAACCGATGGGCCGCGACGGGCACCCAGTACCTTACTCAACCGAGTACCAACGTAGCGTATCTTTCTTATTACATCATCATATACACGTGACATACGGGCCTAATAGGCCAACATCATCATTTATAAACTCAAAACATATGCTGACAAGGCCGTACAATCTTTCACGTACACGACATATGTGTACAAGCCTCTAAAGGTACAGAAATATCATAAAGGTCGGGACAGAGCCCCGCCATAAAAAATAATACACACCTAAATCATACTAACCAAACAAGCAATTCCAGAGTAAATGGAGTGCACCAACATCTTCCGCTGAGCTGATCGCCTACTTGGAGGACTCTCGACCTGTCTATCGAGACCTGCGGGCATGAAACGCAGCGTCCCCAGGCAAAAGAGACGTCAGTACAAATAATATACCGAGTATGTAAGGAATGAAATTCAGTAAATAACAGACATGAGAGAAACATGGAGTAAAAGACTCGACATGTACGTCTGCATAGCTTTGTGAATCATTTCATTTTTATAATGTCATGCATATGCATATAAATGTCATACCATGCATTGGTATATGCGTTCATAACATCATTAAGCCTCTGAGGGCATCCCATCATATCATTTCGGCTACTGTGGGAAAATCATCAACGTATACCAGCTGATCAGGTGGTGGTGTGTATATAACGCCATAACCTTTTTCCATATCTCATATACATATAATATGCATATATACGCGTATATAACGCCATCTGGTCATTGGTTAATTATTTTTTAGTAAAAGGCTGATCTGAATCTAATTAGACCGTCACAATTCTATAAGATAAATAAAAGCTTGGATTCATTGGGTAAATAAATTGTGAGAGTGGTGGAAAGTTTTGTTCTAATCATTTTTGGGGGATGAGAGGATAAAGAAAGTAGAATTGACTGTCAAGAATGAGAAGAGATTAGTAGTTTAGTTGGCAGGATGAACAGAGCTGGAATACCACCAAGGTTTGGTGAGATGGTTGGGATCCCTTCGCCCTTAACCAACCAAAGGTCTCAGGTTTGAGCCCTAACGGGTAACTTCTTGATAGGAAGCGCCTCAATTGGCCTACCCAACGTGAATCCGGATTAGTCTGGTTAGTGGATTTCAAATATAGGAAGCATAAAACAAGAAAAGAATGGAGCTGGAATAATGAAAAAGGAACAGGAGCTGTTGGGTGCCTTGTTTACTAATATTGGCTATTATTATTATCCAAACTCAACAAACAAGAAAAGCAGGGGCGGATCTACCTTACGTGAAGCGGTTCGTTGGAAAATTTCATTTTGTATATATATGCATGACAAAATGCAAACCTATATAAAAATAAAATGACTTTATTAAATCGTTGAGGCCTCTTGGTTCAATGGTTAGACGTCTTGGTTGTTCACCCAAAATCGAGGGTTCGGATCTCATCCTGCATAGGTTTCTTTAAGTTTTGTGCCACTTTTTGCTACTTTTTGAAAACAAAAGAAGTTGGCTAGTATTAGAAGTTGGTTAGTATTGAACATTTAACCTCTTAAAACTGTAAAAACAACAGCTAAACCAATGAACGAAAGATATATATATGTCACTTTAGTTGAAAACAGAACTCCTAGTTTCTGAGAATGAATTATTTCAGCCAACTCAAAATGCTAATGTTGAAAAAAATACTTAGCTTCCTCTGCAA
This sequence comes from Nicotiana tomentosiformis, assembly GCF_000390325.3. Classification (NCBI taxonomy): domain Eukaryota; kingdom Viridiplantae; phylum Streptophyta; class Magnoliopsida; order Solanales; family Solanaceae; genus Nicotiana; species Nicotiana tomentosiformis. Next base: position 81,566,215 of record NC_090819.1, read on the forward strand.
GATTGCAATTTCTGCAAATTATTTTTGTGTTTTCTTTTTAATATGATATTCTTAAACTTGATCTATTTAAATGTCAACACCGCTTACCAAAAATTCTGCGTACGTCCCTTGAGAAAAGAGTATATTTGCATTTGTTTTATTTATTTTTGTGAATCTTGTTGGCATATGCTGTCAGATATTTGTTTCTTCTTGTGAGGTTTATAACTTACTAAAAAAGAAAAGAAAAAGCTTAACTATGTAAAGCGAACGGTGGTTCATCTTAGCTGCATGTTTAGAGTTTAAAACCAATTTCCCCAACCAATGATGGGCTTCTGTATCAGTTTGTATGCAGAAACTGAATTCCGTGGTAATAGAGACTCTTGTACAATCATAGTTCTGTAGTTGACCTCTGGTAGCAAGAGTGCATTTTGAGATCATCAATTCTATCTCTCATAGATTCATTAAATTATTGTCTTTTCATTTCTTTTTTTTATCTAGAAACATACATTTTATTGTCTGGTCTAATTCCTTCTTGTAGCCAACTTATGTTTTGGATGTTAATTAACAAGCTTGTACTTTCTTGGTCTAATTCCTTCCAGTTCCACTATCTGTGGTACCTGGAGAACCTGTGAAGGATCCTTTCTTTCAGGAAACTCCAAAGCAAAACTTCAGTGAGGTACAAAACTGCTTCAGTTTCTTTGTATTGCTAATTATCTACTGTGGAGACTTCATTTTTTCAAATTATCTAATAATACAGGCAATGGCGTCATGCCCAACGGAAGATGTGCCCAATTTCAAGGAACTGCTTCAAGTTGAAAATTTTTACTTGACCACCGAGGTGATAGGATTTTAAAATTTTAATTTCGTTGATTAATCTACTAATTACTATATAACCAGATTCCATTATTAGACAATGTACTTCCTGAGTAGCCGAATAAGCATTTAAGATCATAATTGCCAGTTTCCTCTGACTTCTGAGATGCGGTTATTTTTGTAATAATCACTATGAAATATTAAATTAGGTAGCTGTGTTTGACAGCTACATTTTTTGTTTCTTCTTTCTATTTTTTCCCTTGTCTAGTAGTTAGTTCCCCTTCCCCCACGACAGCAAAACCCTAAATATACAACAAAAAAATGCTTTGGTAGATCTCTTTTTTGTCACATTTTTAAAAACAAACAGTACATTTTATCGGTCGTCTTTATAGGAGTTTTACCATTTTTTCTGTAGGGATTAAAGAAAATGAAGAATTAGTATTCTTCTTTTAGGTAAACCATTACTAGTATCACCGTGTAATACATTTATAGTGTTTGAGAAAGTAGAAAAGAAACTCTGACGTGGATTAAATGGTCTTAAATCAATGTTTCAATGATTAAAAAAAAATCAAAAAATGACGATAAAATCTCTAGTCAAGTATAGGAAGTCTAATGAAATTGGTTTGACCAGGTGTAGTTCTTTCAGTTATGAGGAATCACTTCACAGGAATGGTCCAATATGAAAGGACATATTCTCCATGTCTGTAGCAATTAATTTCATGCTTGAACTCTCTTGCTGTTTCCAGGAAGGCCTGTATTGGTATTGAGCATGAAAGAAAGCGAAAAGAAGAGGAGACCTACTATTGTTTTCCTGCATAGTACAAACAAATGCAAAGAGTGGTTGAGGCCATTGCTTGAGGTGACATTTGTCGTTTTCTTGAAAATTCTTGAGTTCTCACTACGACGGAGTATCAAGGATATTACTTTCTTTTAGGGATATGCTTCAAGGGGATATATGGCTGTTGCAATTGATTCTCGATACCATGGAGAACGTGCAACCAGCATGACAACCTATATATCGAGATGTCAGTATTTTGCTCTTTGCTTAAGTGTATATTCAATTAGCTTATACAGAAAAGAACTTTCCTCTCGGGCTGCTTATGCAACAGTGGGCTGTCCAAAATTTGTGATATGTGGTTATAGACCATGTTATGGATTTGGTGAATTGATGTAACCCCTTGGCCTTTGGTTGTTTGATGATGTAGTTTCTTGTTTATGAACTTTATCCCAGGAAAGGTCTGAACATAGACAATTGGGAGTAAGCTAAACGCAGGAGATATTTTCTCTCACCATTGGCTTCATAATAAGAATACTCTCTTACCTGTGGTTTTATAATGAGAAAGAGTCTAACCAATTGTGCTTGAATACCACTGTACGTAGTTGACTTGATCTTGCTAATTTCTTCTTTCTGTAGTACAGGCCCTAGTGTCATATTTGATACGGTAATTATTGAAAAAACTAACCTGATTCTACCATTTGAGAAATCTTGGTGAAATTTGGTTATTATTCTCGAACCGCATGATTATTAGTTGATTTGGAGCTCTGAGCATATCTTTTGCTGAGTTTTGAAGGTTTAGGACTTGATAAAACTGGCAGATTATCTTACTGAGAGGGAAGATGTTGGCCCATCAAAGATAGGTATCACTGGCGAATCTCTTGGAGGTTTGACAAGTAAATTAGGAGCTTTACATAACAGTATAAACATCAAGTTCAAATACATTCTGCCTTGCAGGTATGCATGCTTGGTTTGCTGCATTTGTTGACACTCGCTATATATTCTGTGGTTGTCCCCATAATTGGTGTTCAGGTACCTCTTGTTAAGTATAATAGGATCAACGATAGAGTTTAATTGATAGGAGATTATGATGAGAAATTGAAACGAGGTTGTAGGGTTTTCGATGGGCCATTGAGCATGATAAGTGGCAAGCAAGAGTTAACAGTATCTAGGCTGTCTTTGAAGGTGAACACAGACTCCAAGAACCTTATTAGTTGGATCAGCTACTTTACTGCTGTCTATATGGTTCCTATCACATCTCTCTCACTAGTTTGTTACCAGCTACTTTAATGCTGCATATATGGTTCTTAGCTTAGCTGTTTCGCTTGTTTTGTTTTCAGAAGCACTTGCCAATTTAGACAAGAGTACAATTGATAAACAAGTAGTTCAGAAGGTCAGGTTTATGACTATCGTGTGTAATTTCTATTTTCATTCATGCATAGTGAGCAATTCAAATACTATGGTCTTCCCGCTCCTCAAGATTATTTAAGAATTGGCATTCATGTGATGGGAGGTTCGATGGACCCTTTGCTATATATTGTGATACACTAAAATTTGGGGGGAGGGTGGCGGTATGTGGCATTCTAGATAGGTGAAGGAAGTTTTATTGGAGCAAACCTGAGCTATATGCAGTGGTTGCAGCGTTGTACAGTTAAATCATCTCTGTCAAAAGTTTAAAATAGAAAAACTTTCTGACAGCATCATAAATATTCATAACTATTTTAGTAGCAGATTCAGTAAGAGAAAGAATTGCTAAAACAAGAAGCAACATGGGGGGCTAAGCAGTTCTAGATTAGGCAGAAAAAACTGAGATCCGCCATATAGCTCGGACTATTCTGGATTTGATGAATTGTAAGATATAAAAGGTCTTTTTTTCTCAATTTTATCAATTATTTGATTATTATTATCACCAATTTTAGTATTGAGATGCCTGTGCCCATGAGAAATTGCGGAGCCACCCTTAATAGTAATAGAACCCCGTGCAAAGTTTCCTCCAGTGATATGAGCTACGAAGATCTCAAAATGATATTCCAGCTCAGAGAGTTGTGTACCGATGGAGAACTGAATTGACCCTTCCCTTATTTCTACCGGAGTATGAAAAACATACATTACTGTGGATATTCTGACCAAAAAATTAGTCAGAGATGACAATCATTCATTGCTCATTGTTGCAGAGATTTGAGTGAAACCCATTTGACCACCATTAGAAATCCTCTCGGATTCATCATTGCTTTCCTTGTTCATTGTTACAGAGATTTAAGTGAGACCCAGTTGACCACAATTTAGAGATCCCCTCAAATTCATTTTTGCTTTCTAGTCCCAAGATTGAATGATGTTGCTTCAGTTGATATATAATCAAGGCTTGGCATCCGGGGCCTCTTGCCTTAGACTAGTGTTGAGATGAAATGTTCGTTAATTTGTAGTGATTAGAGCGGAAAACCAGCATAATCTTATGGGTTCAGACGTTGAATCTTTCCAAATCTATGTAGGAATATGTCATGATCCATCCTTCATGCCTTGTTTGAGTCCATCTTCACTTCTCTCCCCACCATGTCCCGGTTATGCTAGCAGGACAATCACCCTTTTCTTGGGTTACTAAACTACCATCGTGGGAGAAGACTGTTGAAAGACTTGCGAAGAAGACTGTGTTTATAGTCTAAAACATCATACTGTGATGCTTCTTGTCGATTTTGTTTATAAGTTGAATATCATACATTGTTAAAATCTATAGTCCAGTATTAGAAGCGGGTTATATTTCATGGAACTATCTGATGTTTAGTAGTGTATCTCATCAGGATTGCCCCGGGTTTGGCCTCTCAATTCGATTCACCATACACAGTTCCAATTATTGCACCACGCCCATGTATATTATAGTGGAAGATGATCCTCGTTGCCCACTAGATGGCCTCAAAATTCCAGAAGCCGTTCTGGTTGGCCAGTTTCAACACCTTTTAGTTGTTTTCCCTTTTCCATTCACTTCATTTGGAATTGGGATAATCCAACTACTTCTTTCGGGCTCTTCAGACTCTTTACTTCGAGCCACTGAAATGTTCTTCACTGTAGAATTTTGTCCGAATTAGTTAATCTCCTAAGACCAACTGGACTTTTAGTTCTTGGATTTTGATTTTCTGGTGCAAGTAAATATCAATTTCTTGAAACTAGCATTGCTAAAAGAGTAGCTTTAGTTACCCTGAACCCCACCCAGTAATCTTCGTGTTTACATGCTCCCTGTACTCATCCCCTTAATATAATATAAAAAGTTATCTTTTGAACCGAAAAAAAAAAAGCATTGCTAAAAGAGCAAGTCCTTCATGTTAATACCTTTTTTTCTTTTTTGGGTGATCGATCTTCTTTGGTTCTGAAATGCGTGTTTTAATAAATTTCAGCTGATAGCGCAACCTGGAATTGGGCATCAAATGACGCCATTGATGGTAAAAGAAGCGAGTGACTGGTTTGACAGATTTCTTGAAGTATAATATACCAGTGCTTGAATCAAGAGTCTTAAGACATTCTTGTCTATAATTATGTTGAAGGATAACTTTTAAAGATTGCTATTAGTATTATTAATAATCTTGGTCTTCCATTTCTCATATTACGACAAGTATGTTTTTCACTGAAATGTCACTTGGAGGGGACGAGGGGGAGTTTGATTTTTGGCCGAAGTTGGACAATATGCTCCAGAATAGTGGTGAATTTAAGGAAAAGAAGTGTCTACGAACCAAATTGTTCTTTATCACTTGTACACCATTAACACTCTGTTGAACAAAGGTAGGCATAAGTTTGGGCAAACCCGAAATTCAAATCGAAATTCGAGTTTTTTGGATTTTTGGTTTGGATTTTCTGATTATGGATTGGATTTTGGATTTAATTTTTAAAAATTTTGAATATTGGATTTGGTACTTAGGATTTTTGGATATCCGAAATCTGAAATTTTTATACTTTACATTTGGTCCATTATCCATATGTCAATAGTAATACGTTCAATACTCTACCCATTAGATATTATCTCATATATCTAATTACTAAGTTACAATCAGAATACTTTCTATTTGGACATGGTTTTATTATTGCTACTTCCTATCGCCCGTATTAGTGTCTCTGTTGCATTTCCTTGATAATAATTTCATTACTTGAATATTTTATTTGGATGATTGTGGTGAAAATGAGGAACTTTTCAAACAATTTGACATGGATACTTCATTAGGATATTCACTTTTGTAAAAAGAAGAAACATCTAAACTTATAAGCTCAAAATCGAAAATCCAAAATATCCAAACCGATTAATCTGAAACCGAACTTAAAAAATCCGATCCAATCCGAGCTTATTTGGATTGGATTTGGATTGTCATTTCTTCAATCCGAAAATCGAAAATCCAAACCGAAATTTCCATACCCAATCCAAACTGCCTGAACGCCCACCCCTACTATGTTGGTCATATCCTTTTATTTCTTTCATATAATAACTAATGCATGTAGAAAGTTCTCTTTGATTTTCCTCTTCCCTCAACTCTCTCTTATCATCCATCATCTTCAGTTTTAGATTTTCTGCCATTACTGAGCAATACTAGCTTAGATTGAACGACTCATTGATAATAAATGTTGTGAATCAACAAATTCACAATATAAACCTTAAGAAAAATACAACCAAAATTAAAAGGGAATAATACTTCGAACACAGAGAGCCAAAGTTCTTGGACATTTCATTCACTCTTTCTCAGATGATTACACTGGTTTGTAGAGCCAAAGTTACAACTACCATCAAATAGGAAATTTAAAGACTAACTTATTGTAATTAATGGAATCTAACTAATTGTAATTAACAAACTTTCCTGCCTTATTTCCTCGCTCAAATTCAGCATGCTTGCATTACTGCTTCTTGTGCATGGATATGATATGATATGATATGATAGGTCAACACGATCCTCCCTACGATGTGCATCATCAAGAAGGTCAAGAAATGCACTTAACAAATGAGATGAAGGATAAAGAAAGAGCTAAGAATGGTTAGTCCTTACCAAAGGCAAACCTTTTGCAGCTCTCTGCTCCAAAAATGTTGATGGCTTATAGAAATCACCATATGCCTCATGCCAAGTTTTTAGCTTTGAGTATATGTATTCAGATCCAATTGTATCAGCCCAAAACATGACACCTCCACTGCACAAAACATAGTGATTAATTTGTATGTTAGCAGATCTTACAAGTAATGAATTCGATCGAGTTCAGAGATAGGCAATAACAATTGAAGAAACTGTTGCTACTTACGTTTCTGAGGGAAATTTAAACCCATGGACAGATGCAATATCAATATCAGATGCTCGGACAACTATTCCTTCCTCAATAACTCGACAAGCCTCATTCACCACAGGAAAGAATATCATTTCAAGAATTTCTTCATCGGTCACAGCTATTGGCTGCCAACAAAATCACGTTAAGCCTTATATCAATCAAACATGCACAATATAGCATTGGCTGTAGTTAGACGAGAATGTTTGCTTTAGTTTTAACAATAAAACGCAAGAATTCAGATTACAAGAAGGATTCAACTGCAACAAACCTTTCCACCAGGAGCAATATTAGTATATCGCATAGACTCCTCAATAACTTGAATCACAGAGTGATCAGCTTCTGGCTTGCTTCCCTTTTTGTATGTATAATATCCTTTTCCATTCTTCTTACCTATGATGTAAGTATATATTCACTTAGAAAACCAGACCACTTTGAGTGACAAATCAGTGAAATTGAACCAACATACTGAGTAGCAGACTGTTGGAACTTTACTACTGTTATTCTTCTTGTAAAGATCATTTAACTTCTTTTTACATTTTGTTTCCTTTTAAAAAAAATATTTTCAGGCCAAAAGTTAAGTGGAAAATACAAGTGTCTTCAGTACCTTCCCTCCCATTTTCTACCATCAGTTGAACCAAGGGTGACTGAAAAGCACGGTCTGGAAAAGCAGCAACAAACTCTTTTACACCAGCCAAAAATATACCATAACCAGAAAGATCCTGAAGCCTGCATATCATAATGTACCGAAATGTTAATATGAACAAACTTGGTTTAAATACGCAGAAAACGATTTTGGTGTAAATAAAAGCAAATGCGGATGAACAGTTAAAGTGTTTGTGCAAGCATAAAACATGGCGCTAATGAATTCTAGTTGAGGCACAGACTCAGTGATAGAAATTGAACGCAAGTTACTGATAACACTAATTATTGATAAAAATTGAACGCAAGAATGTATTCGCTCAATAGCGCACGCAAGTGTTTGTGCAGTGATACTGTGTATGTTCGTATCTTCACATGCTGAGATGAACAAGTTTCACTCTAGAGAAAAAACTTACTGGAAAGGGCCAAGCCGCATGCCAAACTCAGTGATCACGCGGTCAATTCTGAAGATATCAACACCTAAGTTTGCCAACAGGTCTGGTCCTTGCATATAAGGGAAGAAGCTCCGGTTGACAGCAAAACCAGTACAATTTTTCACTACGATGGGGACTTTTTTCATAATCTTGGTGAATCTTATAACATCAACAATTACTTGTGGAGAAGTATTTTCGGTCCTCACGATTTCCACCAGAGTCATCACATGAGCAGGACTTCACCCAGAAAAAGAAAGAAAAATGAAAACCAGGAAAATTAGAATTAAGGAATAGAATAAGTCATGAAACAGTAATAGAATATACTCTCCAAACCATCAAAACTGTTTTCGCCTTGCTCAAGTGAGAAGACAAATATATCATGAGTTGGGGAATATGCTTTCTTTAGTAGGGGAGTATAGAAATATTAAGCAGGTGTAGTGCACATTATGAAAAAATAGGACTATGAGTTGTAGAAGAAGAGCAGACTTAGATAGATGACAACTTCCAGGCTGTCTTTCCTTTTCTAGTTTTAGCAAAATGTTAAGCAAGAAACATTCTGATCAAGTTGTAAGTAATTTTCTGGTTTCAAATTAATATGCTCGTGAAACATATACGTTCGTGATAAAAACTTTCAGATACGCACGCTGATCAGACCTTTTTTTAGGATCCTGCACAACATTCCTCTAAAATCTATTTTCCTGTCTTCACGTTGATATGCTCTTATAAAATAAATATTATTTGTGATAAAACGGATCAACATACATAGCAAAGTTCATTCTCTTCACAACCCAGTGTAAAAATTCGGGCAAAAAATCTGGTAGAGAATTGAACCTCACCTGAATAAATGTATCCCCAAAATGCGATCTTGACTACTTGTTCTTTCCCCAATAACATCAAGACTAATTGTGGATGTGTTCGATGCAAAAATGCAGTCTGAAGAACAAACTTTTTCAATATCTTCAAATATTGATTGTTTCAGCGACACTACCTCATTAACAGCCTGAGAGACGTAAATTTCATCAGAAATAATGGAAATATGTATAATATGCATCATCTACAAGGATGTTCTAAAATAATGAAAGTTAGGGATTTAACGACATCAGAGTTGAAGTATGGAAAAACCATGGACAAAGGATGTTACTAAGCTTTCTTAGACATAAATTGTATGGAAATACAAGGCAAGAGAATAGCATGAAAACTAAGAGGAAGAAGTGGTCAAATGATTACCTCAATGACCATGTCAACATCTTTTAGATCCTCATAGTCTAAAGTGCCTTTAAGAAGGGACAAAGTCCTTTTCATCTTATCCTGATTCAGCTGTCCTCTTGTTATTAGGCCTTGTAGATTTGCTGAAACACAATTAGCATAAGCAATATATCAGAAATATGTTGTGACATCCAAATATTGCTTTTCTGTCTTACTACTATCTTTACTTGCCTCCTTATTCACAGATTCAAGAAGTTGTACTAACCTTCTACTGATTTCACAGCTTTCAATAGATATTCATGGTTAATTTCTTTAAGTACGACATTCATGTTGCTCAAAATGAGAGCTGTAGCAATGCCAGATCCCATTAAACCGCCACCAACAACGGCAACTTTTTCGATTCTCCGCGGCTTAAGCCCAATATCAGTAACACCTGGTACCTGTAAATTGTATTACAGCATTGTTAGACTACGTTTAAGCCCTCAAAGTTGGCCTAAAAATACATAAGATATCAAGATTCTCTTACACAGAGTACGATTATTAAGCATGACCGCTAGTACAGAACTCTACCAGGCATGAAGAAATCTATATATGCTTTTTCATGCATAAAATGTACCAAATAAAATCCAGGTATAGAAACAGTTCCAGTTTTTTGTACCGTCTTAATTAAACAATGAAAGAAACAGAATCTATGGCCTAATATCGCAAGCTGACCTTTGATGTTGCACGTTCAGCGAGAAATATGTGAAGAAGACCTTTTGCAGTATTTGACAGCACCAGCTCTTTAAATACTTTATCCTCCTACAATCAGTCGCGCATAGATTATAAGCAGAAACCAAACAAAGATTTTGGGAGCACATCATTGAAATCATCAATCTCTAGTAATACATCACAAAAGCAAACTATATAAATGCAGTTTTGTGTAATAGGATTGTTCACCTTAAGAACACCAGAATATCCTCCAGATATGATGCCTTCTTCAATCACATCAAGACAGGCGCTGTAGTGAGGCGCTCTATACCGTTGTCTAGCACTTTTCAGTATCTCGAGCGATTCATCCTTAGGTCCAAGTTTATCTGTCTTTTCAAGAGAATTGCAATGTGGCTGGCGCCCTTCAACGATGTCGAGTGCCCAGCACCGAGCAACTGCCAAGAGCTCCTCGGAAGAGACAATGGCATCAATAAGACCCAACTCCTTTCCCTCTTCAGAAGTTATGGTCTTGGATGACTGTTCAATATTTAGACAAAGGTTCAGCCTCTTTAAGCTACCATCTAATTCAGAAACACTAATAGTTTCATAGTGTATATTTCAAGAATGACACTTACCATCAACATTTCAACAGCCTTTGAGGCCCCGACTAATCTTGGCAGCCTTTGAGTACCTTATAACACATGTCCGAGTTTTTCAGTATAGAGTTGCTTTAAATGAAAAAGGCATCAGATCTTAAACATAAGAGCAGTGTACCTCCACATCCAGGAATAACTCCAAGCTTTAGCTCAGGTAAACCAAGATCAGCTTTTGCTGTGGCAATTCGAGCACTGCACCCCTACATAATTTAAATTGAGAAAATCAATTAATTGACAGAACTACATGCAGAGAAATAAGGAAATCAAATGAAAAAACTTGAGCAGAGAGAACAAACCATAGCCAACTCCAAGCCACCACCAAGGGCAAATCCTTGAATTGCAGCAACAGAAGGCTTCTTCCCATCTATATATGACCACCAGACAAAGTTGTGATTAGATAATCAAACTACATATCAACCGCAAACTACTTTAGAACACAGAAATTCTTGGCAAAGAACATAAGATGTTATAAACATACTTTCCATTTTGTTAACCACGAGTCCAATTGATGCATCAGGTAGAAGTGATATATCTCCTGGAAATTTTAAAGGAAAAAGCTGGTCAGATAACAAGGGGAAATTAACTGATCAGAAATAAGTGATAACTGAAAAAAATAAAAAATTACCATGCTTATGAACATTCTCCACAACACTGATGTCCAAACCTCCACAAAATCTACCATCAGCACCTATCAGCATAAAAGGACGACGTCACAACAAATATTTCAAATTAAAGGTTTAGTAAAGCACAAAGCCATTTCAAGTATGGGGAGTCTTATAGCAACGGTAAAGTTGTGTTCATGTGACCAATAGGTCAGGGTTCGAGTCGTGAAAGCAGACACTAATGTTTGCATTAGGTTAGGTTATATACATCACACATTAGTAGGTCATAAATAGCAGTACATGCTACGATGAACAAATTTGGTTGCATTAGCATATACATCTATTGCTCCTTTATAATAATTTGTTTGACACTTTTACTTATTGATATTAACGCTTTAGACAATTTCCCGATTTAAATCAGACTACAGAATCATATTTTTAAGATATTTATAGATACTCAGAGTCAAAGATTATAAAAAGGATACTAAATTGTGATTTTCGTCTTTATATGTAAAAATATCACGCCAATAGTTAAAGTTCACTATATTAGACTCTTTCTTTCTTTCTTTTTTTACTGGAGCTCCCCTAAGGGACCACTTTGACTATTGGAAAGCTAAAAGATGTAAATAATGTGTGACAGAGATTGTTCATTACATTATTTGTATATATCAGCATATTTGATTAAAAAAAAAAAATTAACTTTGAAAGTAGAGGTGGCAATATCAACCTGTCTTTTAATAACCTGTCCAATCTACCCAAGTTTAAACAGGTTGGATCATGACCCATTTGTTTAAAGTTGAATTTTATTTTCCATCCAATTATTAGGTTAAAAGACGGGTTCAAAACTGGGTAAACTGCTGGGTCAAAATTCAAACTCAAATCCAAACATATAAAATTAAACTTGAAGATTGAGAATTACATAAATTTGGAATATCTTAAAGCTAACAATTCAAGAAAAATGTATTAGAATTCACAATTTTCTCTTCAAAAGCAAAATAAAAGGGGAGGTTGGATCATGTTGAGCAGATTAGATTATGACCTATCGTCTTAATCTAACTCACTTTTATCCAAACAAACTTCAAATCGATCATCACATGTTTATTGGTTTGACCCATTCATTTGTTACCTCTAGCTGGAAAAGTAGTTTAAACTCCCGTTTGGACATAGATTTTTCTTACTTTTTTAAAAGAAAAAATTGAAAACATTGTTTGTTCATGGAATTTGATTAGTTTTAAAAAAAATAATTAAAGAAAATTTTTCAAGTTTCAAAAACTAGTTTGGGCAAGTTTTTGGGTAAAATTTTTTCTTCCAACCACAAAATTTCAACTTTTTTTTCCAAGTAAAATGAAGGTCTCAACACAACTTCAAAAATTCAATTTTTTCAGTTTCAATCAAATCTATGTCCAAATCACCTCCTAAGACTTCCCACTTTTACAATTAAAACTAATAAGAGGTCAATACACATAGATTATAAACAGGCGCGTGTAATTAATTCCCAGAAAAGTAATCGGAACAAAACTTACCAGAAAGAACAATGGCCTTTACACTGTCGCTATCAATTGCCTCTTGATAGCATCTCTTCAACTCCTCAATTGCTATTATTGATAATAAAGAGTATTAATAACATTTACTAACACTTTCTATAATAGGAAGTACTTTCAAAGAGTGGGCCACTTGGAGAAGGAATTCAACAACATTCAGAACTGGGAAGAAAATGGAGTAGATTTTTACTTTAGGAAGTTGGGAATAATATAGTGATAAATATAAAAAGAAAAAGAGATTTTTTTGTTAAGTTGGAGATTGTAAAGATTATGGAATGTGAAATTTTTAATTCAAAATCAAGAAGAAGAAAAAGGAACCTGAGAGAGTTAAGGCATTGACTGGTGGATTAAGAATAGTGATAACAGCCACGCCATCATTCCCTATTTCCATATTGATCGATGCCTTCTTTGCCATTTCTTGATTTTTCGTCTTTCCTGAAATAGTATACGATGGAAAATACATCAATGTCAGCGTACAGTAACGAAATTAATCAACTTGCACCCTTAACACAGATTAAAACAATGTCAAAATTTATACTTATGTGATAAAACTCATAAAATGAAAACCTAGCTTATCTACGATTCTTATATGTACAAATTAAAGCAGCAGAAACAAGTGATTTTAATTAGTCAAACTTAAAGTGAAACTGTGATGGCACAATTGATTGTCATTGGGTACGGCAAGCAGATATATTGGAGTTCAGCACTATATATACTCCATTCGTTTTAATTTATCTGGATATTTTGACTCTGAAGTACAAGACTTTTGAGGAGGTGGATAAATTCTGAGAAATATTTCAAATGAACTAAAAGGAGTAATTAAACAAAACTAGCGTTGAGAGAACAAAATGCTAGTTTTGGAAATGAATGATAAAGTACCTCAATTTAGTTGAATGAGAGAAGAAAAGAAGAGCCTGTGCCTTCTAATTTTGCTTGAAGCTCTGTTTGGTTTGTTATGGGAATGATTGCTGATATGTGCTGTATTTATATGCAAAAATGGAGTAATTAACTAACTCAAGTTGTAACGAGAGCCAAATCAGCCGACTTCATAGCTGCCAAACAAGACTGTCAAGTGTGAACCCTATCCTCCTCCTGCCCATTACCCTATTTGTTTACTAATCTTGGGAATGATTAAAACCATTTTTATATACTGCTACACCATATTATATAAATCAGACTTTACAGTGTTAAGCATGTATAATGATGTCTATAGTGTATATCTCTAATAATTGAAACTTCAAAAAAGTTACCTCCTACCCAAATTATGTTATATATATATATATATATATATATATATATATATATATATATATATATATGTCTTTTTAAAGAATAATATAATATTTTTTATTTATAAATAATTTAACTTTAAACTTTCTGATTTACAATGTCACATAATGTTTTGTTTTAGATCATGACTTTTAAGTAGGCGTTTGGACATAAAAGTTACAATTTTTTAAGAAAAAAAAGTATTTGAAGTTTAGTTGAAAAAAGTATTTGAAATTTAAATTATGTTTGGACATGCATTTCACTTGAAAAAATGTTACAGTTTTGTGAGTTGGGAAAAAAGTTTTTCTCACATTTTCAAAAAGAATTCTAAAAAATTATAAAATTTCATGGACAAATACATTTTTGAAGAAAATAAAATTATGGACAAACGGGGCCTAACTTGTTTTCTTTCTTAAATTTCTTGCTCGATAAAATATCGTCACTAAAATTGGTATGAAAATCTTACTATAGTAAGGTTGTCTTCATGTAAATTTTGCAATTGTTTAATTTTAAAAACAAGAGCTCAATCATGTAAACTTTTGTGCGAAGTCAAAGTCTGATTCTTTAATTTTTAAAGTAAAATTTACATATTTACACAAGTAGTCGGATGAGTTACAATTATTCATTTCTTAAACCTAAGTAAAAAGAATTTCAAAAATCATAATTATATAAAAAGGTTAATTGACACTTCAAATAATACTTATATTTATGAAATAAATTGTGTGAGAGAGAGAAAAAAGAAAATAGGTTGCCATTATGATGGCAAAGACAGCTTATTACAGACGGGAAGTTTCCTATCAGTTGCTGCTTTCTCTCTCTATAAATAAATAAATAAATAAATAAAGTACAGAAAGGAAAATATGTTTCTTTGCCTTGTCATTTCCATTTTTTCTTTATGAATTATTGCTGCCAATTATTCGGAATTATCTTTTCAGGATCATGAGTCGCATCAGGTATATAGGCTATAGCCATGTCAATGTGAAGACCGATAGAGATAAACAATATTCCATCTATCTCAATTTATGCAATATATTTTTTAAGTTTATTGCAACAAAATAAATATTTTTTGTATTTGAAAACTATTTTAACAATTGAGGTTCTATTTGCCTCTAAAGTGCTATGAAAAATGAAGGATCAAATTAATACTTAGTCAGTTGTAGAACACAGAACACCTACTCGATCTGAGTATTTGACCCTTTTTCGTCTAGTCTGTGGATGCATAGTAGGATTGTCGGGTTCAACTGAATGCAGTACTTTCGACACGGAATATAAATTTATAGGTAAAATTCACCAAAACTACAAAAACTAGTAGATATGAAGTTATGAATTACCCATAACTTTTAAAATATAATATGTTCAATACTATAAATTTTAAAGGTTGAATTCATATAGTTCAAATCCTAGATCCGCCTCATTTGATTCCCTCCTTTCAAAATTTTCTTTATAAAATAATACCACTAGTAATAGAAGAATTAATAGTGTGTTTGGTAGATGGTATGCTTGTCACATCGTCTTTCTTGACCTTACCTTTTGAACTCACATCATGTTAATAAATCATGTGGTAATATTTATTTTAAGTTTTTAGGGTTGAATAAGTGCTTATAAATAAGAAATATTGGAAACGAAGTAAAGGATAAGAGATTCATACAAGTGAAACATGTCTCTGACTTTAAAAATATACTATAACTTAAGACTTCAAAAGAATTTGACCGTAATTTCTAAATAAGAATTACAGTCATTGAAGTCAAGTTATAATAGTTCATCAAATGGTTCATCATTTTAATTTTCTACAAAAAGTTACGATCATTTTATTAAAGCGAGACAATATACTAGCAGTCTCAAACGCGCTATTGAAATCTCAATATGCTATAAATTGTTGGGGTTGTAATTTAGCTACTTGAATTCTACCAGGTCTTAGAACCATATAACTTTAACAACCAAATTTTTTGAATTTTCAGAGATTACCATTAAAGCTGCAATCAAGATTTTTACTATTGTGAAATAAATGATGAAATAGAAAGATCTAGTAACATTAATTGCCATTATCAAAATAAATAAAAAAGCTGTTCCTTTGACTTTAAATTTCACTTTATAAGTTTCGCTGACTGTAGCTCAATAACAAGGTAAGGAAAGTGGGAAACAATGATCTCACATAAAATATCGTCTAAGTTATTGCTTTGATATTTCCAATATATCAATCTCAAAATTTGCTTGACTCACCTACTGACATGATGACAATATAAAAGCATTTTGTAAAGAGAAAGGCTCCTACTCATTCGTAGTTACCCATACTAAAATTCTCTTTTCAGGAGAGATATGCCATTGATTACGATCAACGTATTTAAGTTGTGCATTATGCTTGAGCTGCCTACATTACTGCACTTGCATTTGACACTTGGGGTCGTGTGACACGCAGATTAAATTATTTCGGGATTATAATTCTAGGATTACTTTATTCTACTTGGGATGTGGGATAATATAATCCCAAGTTTGATGGGATAAGCAGTGGCGAAGCCACATTGAACCAATGGGTTTCAAGCGATACCCCATTCGCTGGAAAATTACATTATATTGCTAGATAATTTTTTTTATTTTATGTATATTTATTATACGTTGACTCCTCTTAAATTTTCGATGTATATCTAATTATTTATATTTTGACACCCCTTGATAAAATTTTTGATTCCGCTACTGGGAATAAGGTGTAATATTCTGTATTAAGACTGAGATTAAATTTATATCATATTTGATTAACGATATAAATTTATACAATCAACTAAATATGATATGAATTTAATCTCACACCTTATACCGCTTACCAAACGACTCCTTATAGTAATGATAAATGGCTCGTCTTGTTGGGATCTTTTTTTGAATTCTCAAAAGAACTTTTATCGCGGGCAGAAAACCCATGCTATCTTGTTAACCGACCGATAGGATCTCTGAGATTTACCAGCCAGCTGACTTTACTCAGCATAATTTAATCAGTTATAAAATTTATGATGTTATCAATTATTCCTTCCATTTCTATTAATGTAAAGTGTTTGACTGGATACAAAATTTAAGAAATAAGGAAAGACTTTTAAAACTCGTGATACAGAAATTTGTGTGGATAGAAATCATCTTATTAAGGGTAATTTAAAGATAAATTGTTATTTCTTCCGTTTCAATTTAGATGACACATTTTCTCTATTAGTCTGTTCCAAAAAGAATGACACATTTCTATAATTGAAAATAATTCAACTTTAAACTCTTCATTTTACTCATTTTATCCTTCACGAGAAGCTTTTATAATCACAGAAATATCATGGACGTCCTACAAAGCTTTTACTCGTTAAGTTTTTAAGACTACAAGTTTCAAAAATCTTCTTTTATTTCTTAAACTCCGTACCGAGTCAACATACCTCATTTAAATTGAAACATATAGAGTACCGAATATAAAAAGTGATATTCATTTTGAGACTCACAAAAAAGAAAGAGTACAACATAAATTGAGACGGATGAAGTAATACTCACTGATTTTTTTTATTTATAATTAATTCAAAATAATTTAATTGTATAAATATCTTTTGCTAGTACTACATAAAACTTAAAATCTCGACGAGAAAGACGGCACGCATGAAGAGAGAAATAAATAAGTACTCCGTATCATGAATAATAGCGAATAATGGGAGCGGACTATAGGTTCGTCATTCAACTTTTCCCTTTGAAAAAAAAAGTTTGTGCACAAGGTTCAAACTTGGATGCAAGCACCTTTAATATTAGTTTAAAGTTCAAAAACATTGTCAAAAATAAAAAGGAACTTTTTGGTATTCTTACAAAATTGCAAAATTTGTTTGTCCGAATAGACCTCTTTGGATACTCCTATAAATTCAAGTTGAATTAGTTCTGAAATATTTTATGTCTATGTTTTGACCCCAAAAAAAGTCCAATTTGGATTGAAAATGTCAAACTGTAGAGATTCATAGACCAACATTGATAAGTTTGACTACGAAAAGATCACGTCACCGCATTCGTTGAATCAGATTCCCAAAGCAACGCTCTCATTTTCATTTTTAATGTACTCCATATTATTACCTATGGTCATTCTGTAGAATGAAATTCTCACAAATTTATTAAAATATAACCGAGTGCTCAAAGTGTTTTCAAGAAATTATATTTTAAACACTATTTGTAATACTTTAATGTGGTCATATTCTCTAAAACACCTCTAACAAGAAGGAAAAATAATTATCCTGTTATACATCCCCCATTTTGGACAAGTGTTGTAAGATGCGGGGTTTAAAATTTGCAATTTATGTATTTTGAATTTACTATCAAGCTTTTACTTTGTTTTAGTTATTGAATTATAAGTTAAATATTTATTAAATTTTCTAATAAATTATATGACCTAAATTTCGTTTTTTCAAACCCGTAGCTAATGTTATGGCTACGTCAAAACTTGACCATCCTGCCCTCTACCGTGACCAATTTTTAATTGCAGAAGACGACAGCTTGGTAATATTCCTAGAAGTTTGTAGTCTATATATGCCATATATAATACTCACATCCTACATTTTCTCATTATTTTAGTTGTTTTTATTTTAATTTTTTATCGTGAAATGAACTTTTCAGGGTAAAGCCTTTGATTTTCGCCACCATCCTATTTTTCATTTCTTAGGGAATATTATATTAATATAAAATACTCCCTCTATCTTAATATGAAAAAGAAAAGCACAATTTCTGCATTAAGTAACTCTTTGCCATTAAGATAAGGATAAATTGTAGTCTTTTTTTTTATTTTTTTTTATTTGTATTTTATATCGTGAACCTCATCTGATCAATGTAACCTCAATTAGAACCATTTTCAAAAAGTTCTAATGGAGTATTAAATAGCACAAAAGTTGCACATCCCCACCATTCCCATAATAATATAATATGGCACACCTAGACCCAATCAAACACATAATTCTTCCCCATATATCATGGTTCCAAAGAGTCATCAGGTATTAAATTTTAAAATAAAACATTGCTTTCAGGGAGAATCGAACCCCCATCTTTTCCAGCGAACCTACAACCCTTACCGTTGAACCAAGACCCATTTTGTTACTAGGTTCGGTAGTATATATTTATATAGATTTAGTAAATATTTCAATACAAATACAGGGTTCCGAAAAAAGTCACTGGGTTCGCCCGAACCCGCACCCACTACTGTAGCTCCGCCCCTGCGAGTAACATGTTAGACAAATTATTATCTTGAATTACGTAGAATATTACAACTACATACTCCTTTCAAATATTATTAAAAACGTATGATTAGTTGGTAAGACATCAAAATTAGTTAAGATTGAAATAATAAATGTAGTAGCCCGCATGTCCATTCCATCTTATATGATGGATACCATCAACACATAGTTTATGTATAGTCATATTCGTAGTAGTTGAAAAAAATATATTATAATAGTGATAAGGGTTAAAAGTTTGAATAGTTAATCGAATTTGAAAAGAAAATTATGAAAGCTGCATAGAATAATTTTAGTTGTGGAATAATATCACATATTTTGAAACTTTCCAAAATGACTTGACTGTTATAAGTATAAATTAGAGGCATCTATTAGTTTTCTTGAATTGTTGGAATGAAAATTTGTTTTATGTTTAAGGAAAACTAATTTTCTGAAATGAACTAAAAAGAAAGGAATTTTACAAAAGTTCATATAGGTTAATTGTACAAAATTGTAACAGAAAAAATTACTATATTCTAATTTGCTCTCAAGATGTGACCATGGTTTGACTTGTCCATTCGTTTTCTTTCCTTTTTATCTAACTCTTTTGAAAAAAACAAGATTTATTAGAGTAACTCATCAACAGTTTTGTTACCTTGCATTTCAAAAAGTGTAAGATTCCCCGACATTCTCTTATCATTCCTAATTTGAAATAAGCAAGCAGAATTATTTAGTTGCTCATCAATAATTTTGTTACCTTGAGTTTAAAAATGTAAGAATCCATCTGAATTCTCTTATTACTCCTAATTTAAAATAAAAATGATATCAATAATGGGGTTTGGGATTCCCTCCACCAAACTTTATTCCATTGTTTTTTGGCCACATCAATGAAGTTGTCCATGGAGGGCGCATAAGACATGTTCAACAAACCAGAAATAGAAAAAAGGCAAAAGGCATTATTTTTCAAAATTAAGCAATGTAAAAAGAATTTATCCGAAAGAATAAACACATGTCTTTAAAATGTTTCTAAAAACCAGACGGATTTCTGTTTTTGTTTTTATAGCAAGATCATGCTACAACATAGTAATTTTTATTGCACATGATAAGCTTTTTTGTGCATTATTTAAATGGTCACTCAACTATCCAAAATTACTAATAAAATTATGTTTCTTTTGTTTGTAACATAGAAGTCATTAAACTATACTTGTAGCACTCAGAAGGTCACTTAACAAGATTTCTCAAACTTTTGGTAGTCAAATACTTAATTTACCCTCTAAATTGTCAATCTTTATCTTTTCTTTATTGATTTTTAGTTATTATGATTTTTTCTTTTTCTAACTATTTATGGACTTACCTATAGAACAAATAAATCTTATTTACAAAATAAAAAAGTTGAAACATATATATGTTTAGATAATAAAATAATTGAACATAATAAAGAATTTAATTAGAATAATTTACTCGTATCAGTAACTTTAATAATATATAACAAAAAAAATTAAAAAATTTATTTACACAATTGAGTATGAAAGAGAATAAAATCTTATAAAACATATATTCATGCATGTAATACAAAAAAGTTATTTAAAATAGTACTTAATTATTTTATTTTCAATATTATATATGCTTCAAAAAATATTTTTAGTTTTTTACTTTATAAATATAAGATTTATTTGTTCCATAGTAAGTCCATAATATAGATTCAAAAGAAAACAATTAATTAAAAAGTGAAAAATGACCAATATTGATAGTATAGAGTAGAATAAGTATTTGACCATCGAAAAGTTTGATAAATCTAGTTGAATGACTTTCTAAACTGTTATAAACATAGTCAAGTAACTTTTTTATTATAAAAAAAAAAAAAAAAGCAAGACTTTATTAGAAAATTTCAGATAGTTGAGTGACCATTTGAGTAAGATTCATGCATTTTTTATAAATCATTATCAAAGATATTTTCTACATATAGTATTTTTTTTTCTATGTGATTTTTTCTCAACCTCAGTTTTTTGGGATAAATTTCACCGGTGGTTATTTAAGTTTAGCTTTGTAACACAAAAGTCACATTTCTTTCTTTTGTAACGTAAAAATCATCTTTCTATAGCCTAGTTAATAAAAATATAAAAATGGCCAGAAAATGTCATTTTTTATATTAAAAAAACTGAAATTGCTATCTTAGTCCTCTAATTAATTTAATAAAATGGATTAAATATTTTAATCCATTTAGGGATAGTGTTGCTTAATGAGCTGCATTTTGACAGCAAATTCAAATATCAACAACAATGTTTATTTTATTAATATTTTTATGCCACTGGGTAATTTTGACATTAAATTCAAATATGAGTAGTAATTTTTACATTTAGTTCGTTGAGTCCAAATATGAGCATCATATTTAATTTTGCTCTTGTACTTGCATTGACTTGGTACAAAAGAAAACAAAGTCGTAGCTCTTGTCCTTTTAATACCACAATAAATCCCTCCCCCCCCCCCCCCCAAAAAAAAGAAAATACATAAAATGCAATATGTACTTCTCTAAAAAATATTAGTTTCATAATTAACTTTTACATATCGTAATACCTCCTTATTATTGTGGGGAGTGAATTTAATACTTGACAAAGAATGTGTTATCACTTCCTATATGCGTGTGAAAGGGAAGAAAACCCATTAAAAAGAAAAAAAACTATGCACGTGTTTTATTTTAATTGGATGTTATCAACTAGTTGCACTTAAATATTTATTTTTAATATTTTTTGCGTTGTTTATTTTCTTATTCTTTGTTCTTTTATTTCTTTTTTCTTTTCTTCTTTTTCTGTTCTCCTTTTATATTCTTCGCGGATCCTCTAGTTTCTTTTCCTCGTTTCCTCTTCTCCTTTCTCTTCTTAATCCCCAGATCTTGTCTCTTCTTTATTTTCTTTGTTTTCTTCTTATTCTCAAATTCCAAATCAAACGCTCACACTTAACTCGTTAGTTTGTCGAAACTTCACTTTCCGCCAATCCCTCTCTCCCACCTTTTCTTCTCCTTAGTTATTGCTAGTCCACCACTCCTCCTTAATTACTATTGGGTATATATTTAATTCTACAAATATCATTGTTAAAGGCAACCCAATTTTTACTTTCTCTGTTTCCTCTTCCAATTTCTTACACCCATTAATTCATATTTCTGAGATCCAAAAGTAATGCCTTCTTAATTTTAGCTCTGAATATGCTGCTTTTTTTCCCACATAAAAAAAATCTCCAATTTGGTAATGAAAAGAAGTAAAGGATGATAAAAATCTGAAAATAAATGAATTGTATTGTTGATTTTTGAAGCTAGTCGGACAGTCTTTAATGGCAAAAAATGGTTGAAAAAAATTGGACGGTGATTTATTAAAGTTTGTAGTTGATTGAATTTTAAAAATCTTTTTAATTAAAAATGGTTTGCTGTTTGCTCTTTGTAAGGAGCTATGAATTGGACAAAAATGGTGAAGGGTGTAAAAATGTTGAGTTTTAGGGATGATGGTTGTTTGGAGTTTTTTCGGGAAGGGGGTGGTTATTGCTGAATTAGTCAATAAAAAATAAGTAAAAATCATGCAAATGACACGTGTTAGCACGTTTTTATAGAGCTAAGATAAAATCTACTTTGGACAAAGATAGGGAGGTATTAGGACAGTAAATTGACATTTCGGGACAAGTACAAGGTTATGTATTTTTCCAAAAATAAAATTATCACACTGTGCACTGATTTATGTAATATCGTTTGATCAAGTAATATATTTGACCAAACTAGGTTGACTAGTCAATTTTAGAATGCATAGTCATAGGCTCTTGTAATATTATAAAGTTATGCTTATGATCACAACTTGCTAACTGCAATGACGAAGTTGTTAATTCAAAGTAGCAGATTATATAATGGGTGTTAAAATGGGTTTGATTACATATGATTTTTTTATTAGGTAAATTAGGATAACCACTGTCATTTTTCTGGCAAAAAATGACATCTTCCCGTCACTTTTATATTTTTGTTAACTAAGCTATTGAGAGATAAGTTTTAAGTTATAAAAGAAAGAAAAGTAACTTTTTTTGTTACAAAGTTTAACTTCAATGATTACCCATAAAATTTGCTAGTTTTTGGTTTCTTGGTAGTGGTAATTTATTAAATTGGGTTCAGATTTTATTTGTATACACTTCCATTGATGAG
This sequence comes from Nicotiana tomentosiformis, assembly GCF_000390325.3. Lineage (NCBI taxonomy): Eukaryota > Viridiplantae > Streptophyta > Magnoliopsida > Solanales > Solanaceae > Nicotiana > Nicotiana tomentosiformis. The sequence goes on from NC_090819.1 coordinate 81,589,480, forward strand.
AATTTATTTTTTTGGAATCCTAGGAAAACCCGCAGCTGTTACGGTCTCTGTCACAGTCTCTGCTCTTCGGGGGAGCACTCTGTGCGCACTGGATAAGTTCTCCACTGTGTAATAGCCTGCAAACCACAGAGGGAATGTAAACCGCACTATGCAAGCACAGTGCGACATGCTCAGACCCAGAAAACATTGAGGGGGATCGATCTCCCGTCGCCCGTGTGGACAACATCCTCCAAACCAACTGGGCCGTCCCTTTGGACCATTGATGAGAATTTTAACCTATCTTATTAATGTTTTTGTATTAGCAGCGTAGAAGCAGGTTTCTTGCTGAAAAAAAATGAATTTGACTTCTCAATGTTGAATTTCTTTTCAATGGCGACTGAATTTAAGATTTTATATTTGGATTTGGCTGAACATAGTGATCATTCTTAATTTTTAGGTATAAAGTTACCTTCTGTTTTGCTTTCTTTGTTACTTTTTCTCTTTTACATGGTTTATGTGGAGTGATTTTTCACCCTTGATGATAGTTTTAGTGATGTGACAAAAATCAGAACTAGCACGTGAGGAAATTGGTCCAAATTTTGCGGGAGAAATTTAAAAATAGTCATATTTATAAGTGGTCATTGTCACACCTTTTTTCTACCCTCAACAGATAAATGTGTTATTGATTGTGGGTAAAAGAGTTTTTTCAATTAAAGTGACATTTTTGAAGTAAGAATTATTTTATTATTCAGAGTCGCCACTTGGAATTTGATTTTTTGGGTGTTCCAACTCCAAGTCACCTTTTATTTGAATCCATATTCAAAGGAAGATTTGACTCTTTTATTATTGGTCTGCGAAAATAAAGTTCGGGTAAGGAATTCTGTTGACCGGGGAGAAGGTGTAAGGTATTCCCCAAGTCCCGTGGTTCTAGCACTGTCGCTTTATTGACTACAACTTGGTTTTAATTAATTTTGGATAAACTGTGATTTATTAGTTTTCATGTTTTATCTATCTGCTTTTAATTATTAAAATATGAAATTATCTTTGAAATGAATCACGTGTGTGAAACCGTTTTGTTTATTGTGCCAAAATCATGTCATGCGTACGGGCACACAATTAATAGCATTTTATTATATTAAGACTGTTAGGCCAAAGTCGCACGAACACGTAACATGATTTATTTTGAGAATCATAATCATGTCACACGAACGTGTACATAAATAAATTATGAGCACGCCTAAAGCAACTACGCATGTTGAGTTATTCCCAAATTAAAAAATTTAAGCATTAAAAGTCTATCACTTTTCAATTCTACATTCACTAATTTTTATCCAAAAAACCAATTCTAACTTTACTCTAAATCAAGCATAAAAATAATTCTTAAAGAGAAAAGCCTTTTGGCCCAAGAATCTAAAATCGCCCTTTTCGAAATATCACTTCTTTTGTCATCAAAATTTTCTATCTTCCTTTCAAGTTATTAAACAAACAGAAGCAATTCGATTATTCGAATATCCCATGTCCAACTCCAAATAAATAACTGTGAGCTCATTTAGTAACTTAACTTATTTTAAGAGACAAATCGTTTTCAACAATCAGTAATCTTTAAGGCATGCTAACACACATTAATATATGGCAACATTCAAGAATTTTTAAATAGAACAAGAAAACACTTTTATAAAATATTTATCCACTAATAGAATAGTATAAAAATAAAAGTAATTAAGGAACTGGACCTTTTGTGAAGCCAAAATTGATTTTCCAATTGATTAATAACGAAAACTCCTTCAACAAAGTTGTACAACAGAGACAAGTGCTGGACAAGAGCTTCGAGCTAATGAATCCAACTGACCGGACAAGGCGGCGACCAAAATGAGCAACAAACAAGCTCAACCAACAGGAACTTTCAGCCTAAGAACTCCCACGTCGACCTCGACGGACTCGATCCCTTCAATGACCCGTAGAGAGACTGTTGTGAGGGCGGACACGCTGAGATTTCATGATATTTTGGATTGGTTTTCGAACTGGGGTTTCCTGGCTGCATTTTCAACTGTTTTTGGGCTGAGGAGGGCACGTTTTGGACGGTTTTTGCTATGGATTTTCAGCTGATATTCAGTGATATTTTTAATGAAGTTTGGGATTGTTTTAAGACTGAAATGGGGAGAGTTACAACTGCTGAATTTTGCTAGCTTTATTGTTGCATTTTTCCTTGAAGAAAAGGTTGTAATGCTAGAGTTCTAAAGTTTAGATCTATGGAGTAAATAACAGCTTATATTTTGGAGCTTGTGAGGTATTTTTTGAGAAGGAATATGAAGGTGTGGTCGGTTGGAGTTGATAGAGGGAATGAGGGCAACGACTGTCTTCTCTTTGGGGAGAGAGATCCGTTTTTTTTAGGGAATTGGGGAGATGTAGGGGGTTGTGAGTGGGGACAAGCATGGGGGATAAGGAAAAGTAGAGTGTGGACAAAGTGTGGAGGGACAAAGAGTGGGGGCCAAGGGAAAGTGGAGTGGGGACACACGTGGGAAGATGAGAGCGGGAAAGATGGAGTGAGAAGTAAGGTATTGGTGAGATGAGTAAAACAAAATTCAAGCACGGTCAAAAATTAGGTGCTCACAGCATGCCCCTCTTTTCTTGGAAACATGAAGAGTTTTCAGTCAAAGAAAAAATGAGTGATATGACTAATTTTTGGCCATGCCATTATTAGTGTGACAACCTACATATCCCGGGTTATAAGAAAATTACGCCGCGTGTAGTTCAAGAAAAAGGATGGAATGCTGAGTTGGAGAGTCGAGTGAGGTTCCGTCGAGGCTCCGGTCTGTAGTCTAGTTATTACATCAAAATCAAAAGAAACTAAACAAACCTATCAGCTATGAGTTACAGGATTCCTATCTATAAGTCTTCTAAAACTTGATTTTGATTCTTGACTGGTACTTCACGCAGACTCTTATCTGAACCTTGATGCTTGCTAGCTGCAGGTGCTAGTTCATTCTTTTACGACTTCTTCTAATCAAAATGAGAAATGCAATGCCCGTGACTTCAGTCGTCTTAAGCACTCCACATCCTTTCCATCTGCTTCTGCATTGGGATTCACTTCTCTCTCTTTTTATTCATTTATTTTGGATTGAGACTTCTTCTTTTGTTCATCTCGAACCTTGTGCCTCGAGGTAAGACCTGCTCAGACACCAAAACAAACAAATGAATGAAATTTTTCTGCCCCAGTTTTCACTAGAAACATTTCGTGAGTTATTGTAACAAAATTCTAAACTACTTCTATATTAAAAATAATAAAAAATCAGGAATGGTGTACCCTAAAAAGGTCATGATAATTTGTTTTTGGGATAGTGTTCCTTTATTGTCCAAAAGAGTGTCTCAACTAAGGATTGGTGTACCTTATGTTAGGAAAATGTGGCCACAGAATGGGATACCCTATATTGGCAATGATATCAGGGAGTAGTGTATTCTGCATTTAAAATCAAATCAACTAAGGAGTGGTGTACTCTATGTTGGAGAGCACGGGTAGGGATTGGTGTACCCTATATTGGTAAGGAGATCAGGAATTGGTGTACCCTATACTGGTAAGGAAATGTAATCAAGGGATGTTGCCATGTATTACTAAAAAGGAAATGTAACCGGGGGTTAGCGCCCTGTATTACTGAAAAGAAAATATAACCGGGGGTTGGCGCCCTGTATTACTGAAAAGAAAAAGTAACTAGGGGTTGGCGCCCTGTATTACTAAAAAGAAAATGTAACCAGAGGTTGGCGCCCTATATTACTGAAAAGGAAAATATAAACCAGGGGTTGGCGCCCTGTATTACTGAAAAGGAAAATGTAACCAGGGTTGGCGCCATGTATTACTGAAAAGGAAAATATAACCAAGGTTTGGCGCCCTGTATTACTGAAAAGGAAATGTAACCAAAGGTTGACGCCCTATATTACTGAAAAAAAAATGTAACCAGGGGTTGGCGCCCTGTATTACTGAAAAGAAAAATGTAATCAGGGGTTGACGCCCTGTATTACTTGAAAGGAAATGTAATCAGAGGTTGGCGCACTGTATTACTGAAAATGAAATGTAACCAGGGGATGACGCCCTGTATTACTGAAAAGGAAATGTAACCAGGGATTGACGCCCTGTATTACTGAAAAGAAAATGTAACCAGGGATTGGTACCTTGTATTACTGAAAAGGAAATGTAACCAGGGGATGGTACCTTGTATTACTGAAAAGGAAATGTAACCAGGGGATGGCACCCTGTATTACTGAAAAGGAAATGTAACCAGGGGTTGGCGCCCGGTAATACTGAAAAGAAAATGTAACCAGGGGTTGGCGCCCTGTATTACTGAAAAGGAAATGTAACCAGGGGTTGGCGCCTTGTATTACTAAAAAATGAAATGTAACCAGGGTTTGGCGCCCTGTATTACTGAAAAAGGAAATGTAACCAGGGGTTGGCGCCCTGTATTACTGAAAAGGAAATATAACCAGGGGTTAGCGCCCTGTATTACTGAAAAGAAAATGTAACCAGGGGTTGGCGCCCCGTATTACTGAAAAGGAAAATATAACCAGGTTTGGCGCCCCGTATTACTGAAAAGGAAAATGTAACCAGGGTTGACGCCCCGTATTACTGAAAAGGAAATATAACCAGGGGATGGGCCCCTGTATTACTGAAAAGGAAATATAAACAGGGGTTGGTGCCTTGTATTACTGAAAAGGAAATGTAACCAGGGGTTGGCGCCTTGTATTACTTGAAAGGAAATGTAATCAGAGGTTGGCGCACTGTATTACTGAAAAGGAAATATAACCAGGGGATGACGCCCTGTATTACTGAAAAGGAAATGTAACCAGGGATTGGCGCCCTGTATTACTGAAAAGGAAATGTAACCAGGGATTGGTACCTTGTATTACTGAAAAGGAAATGTAACTAGGGGTTGGCGCCCTGTATTACTGAAAAGGGAATCTAACCAGGGGATGGTGCCCTGTATTACTGAAAATAAAATGTAATCATGGGTTAGTGCCCTGTATCACTGAAAAGGAAATGTAACCAAGGGTTGGCGCCCTATATTACTAAAAAGGAAGTGTAACCAGGGGTTGGTGCCTTATATTACTGAAAAGGAAATGTAACCAGGGGTTGGCGCCCTGTATTACTGAAAAAGAAATGTAACCAGGAGTTGGCGCCTTGTATTACTGATAAAATGCAGAATCCCTTGGGCGAAAAGGTTCTACCTAGGTTAAACTACAAAAAGCAAACTTGGGCGGAGAGTACTTCTACCCAGAAATATGAGCTGATCCCTCTAGGCGAAAAGGTTCTACATGGGTTAAGCTACAAAAAGCAAGCCTTGGAGAAGAGTACTTTTACTCGGAAATATGAGCTGGATCCCCCTAGGTGAAACGGTTCTACCTGGGTTAAGCTACGTAAAATATCCTGAGCGAAGAGTACTTATACTCGGAACTATGAGCTGGATCCCCTTAGGCGAAAAGGTTCTACCTGGGTTAAGTTACAAAAAACAAGCCCAGGCGAAGAGTACTTCTACCTGAAAATATGAGCTGAATCCCCCTAGGCGAAAAAGTTCTACCTGGGTTAAACTACGTAAATTAACCTAGGCGAAGAGTACTTCTACCCGAAAATATGAGTTGGATCCCCTAAGCGAAAAGGTTCTACCTGGGTTAAGCTACGTAAAACATCCTGAGCGAAGAGTTCTTCTACTCGGAACTATGAGCTGGATCTCCCTAGGCGAAAAGGTTCTACCTGGGTTAAGCTACGTAAAACATCCTGAGCGAAGAGTACTTCTACCAGGAACTATGAGCTGGATCCCCCTAGACGAAAAGGTTTTACCTGGGTTAAGCTATGTAAAAAACCTCAACAAAGAGTACTTCTACACGGAACTATGAGCTGGATCCCCCTAGGCGAAAATGTTCTACCTGGGTTAAATTACAAAAAACAAGCCTGGGAGAAGAGTACTTCTACCTGAAATTATGAATTGAATCCCCCTAGGCAAAAAAGTTCTACCTGGGTTAAACTACGTAAATTAGCTTGAGTGAAGAGTACTTCTACCCGAAAATATGAGCTGGATCCCCCTAGGTGAAAAGATTCTACATGGATTAAGCTACGAAAATGAGAGGTATGATTAATAGTGATGCATTCTAAAAATAAAAGAAAGTGGAGATTTTGAGGAAACTCACCTTTGGTGACATTCGTCCTTTAGGAATCGCCATTCTACACTGCTTTGTTCCTGCTGCAAACAAAGAAAAATTGTGAGTTTTAAAAGCGGTAGTCGGTTTGTGGCCTTGATGTCTTTAGCAGCTTGGCTTTGTGACCATCTTATTTTGATGATGATTTCAACCTGGCACTAGATGTTTCGTGAATACCACTTGCATTTCTGGCCCCGGGGAGCCTTTGACTTTTCAAACTTTTACATGACAGTTAGTCGCGTGAGACTTAACCTTTTCAACTTTATTTTTCCTTTGGGACATTTAACTTTCGACTTCTTTTCTCCAAAACTTTCAATTTCGGAGCATTGAGGAACCTTTGGCTTTTCAAACTTTGCCAAAATGGTTAGCCACGTGGGACTTAACCTATTCAACTTCATTTTGCCTTGTAAGCACTTTCAATTTGATTTCCTCCTTTCGAGAGTTTTTTATTTCAAAATATCAGCCACCATGGCCAATCGGGGTTGATTTGATGCCCCTGCCAAGGCTGGGTGCCTCTTGAATATATTAGTTTGTATCAAACGAAAGCCCTGTAAATCAGTCTTGTTATCCCTTCTTTGCCTTATTTTGTAACAGAGTTAGACCGAAAGGGATTCAAAGAAAAATAAACAGTGGAATGGACATTGAATTTAGACAAGAGGTATCCCTTTCGGAGGAAGGAAAGAAGGACTTATCTGGAGTACATGCGGACTTCAATGAACATGACATGCCTTTTGGACTGGATGTCTGATCTGTGTAAACCGTCCGACTCTTAGAAATTCATCACAACCTTTGCCTCGAAATCAAGAAACCTTGCCTAGTATTGTGTCTATGCCAATGGTTGTGAGGATCATTTTTTCGATTAGTGGCGCCCTTTGTTGGTTTTCACCAGTTGACCTCTCTCTTCTCACTATCGCCTTATAGTGCTCTTTACGAGTTTTCACTAACAAGACTCTCTTATTTTAATTTCTCTGCTTACCATCGCCTTACGGTGCCCGTGAGGGTTTTCACCAATAAGACCCTCTCATCTTATTTCTCATTTGATTGCATCAGATCCAAGTAACTGTATCCTCCCATTTTGAACCTCTTTGTCGATTGATCGGAAGGACTTGAACAGGATTAGGGTAAAAAGAATTTGGATTGAATTACAACTTTAGAACCTTTCATGTGAAACCATCGCCGAACCATTATAACATCTACCCCAGTTTCACTTTTGGGGGAATTTGAATTTTTATTTTGGTGTGACTGAACCTCAGAGAGAGGCTGCCTACGTATCCTTTCGGAATCAAGTCGAACGTAGTTCAATGGTAACCACTTTTTTTTCTTTTTTCTTTTTTTTTTTTACATTTTCATTCATTTTTTTCAATAATAACTTCCAAGTTTCAAAGAGGGTAATCAAAGAAAAGGGAACTGACTCAAAGGTTTTGAAAAAGGTTGATAGTACTTGAATAGTGAGAAAGAAAGCCTTCTACATCCTAATCGGAGAACATAAATGCTATATAGAAGATCAAGCATAGTACCTTTTGACTGCACTTGCGTTGACAGTTATTTCAAGGACATTTCCTTCGATGTTTTCGAGGTACAATGCTCTCTTTTGGAAGTACTCTCGTTACAATGTATGGACCTTTTCAATCTTGAGCCAATTTTTCCTTACTTGTTCCGATTCTTTGTTTTATTTTCTTAAACTTATCTTTATTACATTCTGACACTTGAATTATTATTTCAAAGTCTGACAGCATTTTAGGATATGGGCATGAAGTCCGCAAGTATGTCGTGTCATTAAAATCTGCATTAACAAGACTTAAAATAGAATAAGAAAAGTGACAAGATTAAGAAAAAAGACATTCCTCGACAATGAAATATTAATTTCATTTTTTTTGATTTTTTTTTGAATTTTAAAGATAGAAGGGTTTACATCGGAAAGTAAGACAATAAAGTAAAACATTCGAATCACACCCTGAGATGATCCGGACGCAGAAATGATAGCAAGACTGGCTACCGAGACTCCCGTCTAATGGGGGATTTTCAAGCTTGGTGACCGTTTATTTTTTGCTTTTCTTCTGTCTCGACAATGGCTGCAATGGCCTTCAGTGCCGGATCAAATTTCTTATCTTTATAGATCATTCCGATTACTAGCCCATTTGTGTGAGTAGGTAGAGGATTGTTCTTTATTTTAGGGGCCTCTTCATCCCTAAGCACTATTACCTTGACCTTGATGAGGTCTTCCACTGCTCTCTTAAGAGCCCAACAGTCTTCCGCATCATGTCCCACTGCTCCAGAGTGGTATTCACATCTAGCATTATTTCGGTGCGAGGGGGACTCATGGTTTGGCCGATTCAGGGCTACTGGCCGCAGTAGACCTATCCTGACTAGCTTTTGGAACAAGTTCGAGTATGATTCACCAACATGGGTGAACTAATTCCTTTTGGGGAGGCTCTTTTTTTTTTCCACTCAATATGGGTGAACTGATTCCTTTTAAGGAGGACTCAGAGTTTGGCCATTTCTCTTATTTTTCGCTCTTTGTTTTTCTCTGTAATTTTTAATTTGTTTTTGTCACTCTTTTCTTTCTTTTTCACTCAATATTTTTTTCGGTTTATTTTTTCACTCAATTTGTTTATGGCTATGATCGAATCCGATGGGGATTGCCTACGTATCATGACGCCGTATGAATCAGATCATTACGTAGTTCAGTAAGATTCAGAATAAAGTAAATAAACTAAACTCTTATTTTTTTTTTTGGATTTTGAATTTTTTTTTAATTTCCGAAAGAAAGACTTATAAAGAAAAAAATTTGGATTTCGATTTTTTTTTTTGAGAATTTTTGAAAATAAAGACTTCTAAAGAAGTATTTTTTTTTTTGAATTTGGATTTTATTTTTTATATTTGTTTTTTGGAGAAAGACTTCTAAAGAAGAATAAAAACATATTTCTGGATTTTGATTTGATTTGATTTTCAAATGAAAGACTTCTAAAAAAAAAAGAAAATATTTTTGGTTTTAATTTTTTTTAATTTGGGATTTTCTAAAGAAAGAATTAAAGGAAAATATTTTTTTAGAATTTTGAAAATTGGGGCCGGAACCAATGAGGTTTTTCTACGTATCTCACATCCGGTGAGAATTAGATCCGCGTAATTCGGTCAAATCAGGAATAAAGTAAAATGAACTAACTCTTTTTTTTACTCATATATAAATAATCCCATAAAAGCTGCTAACAAGGAAAATATTTCGGATTTTTTTTTTTGGAATTTTATTTTGTTGAAAGAAAACTTCTAAAGATTTTTTTTTATTTTGCTTTTTTTTTTTTGAGAATCTTCGAAAGAAATACTTTTTTTTTAAAAAAGAACGAAAATATTTTGGATTTTCATTTTTTTGTAAATTTAAAAAGAAAGAAAATATTTTTTTGGATTTTGATTTTGTTTTTTGAATTTTGGGAAAAATACTTTTTTTTAAAAGGAAGAAAATATTTTTGGATTTGATGTCTCAAAGAAACACTTCTAAAGAAGGATTTAAAGAAAAATAATTTTTTGAATTTTTGAAAATTGGGGGCCGGAACCGATGAGGTTTGCCTACGTATGTCACATTCGGTAAAAATCAGACCCGCGTAGTTCGGTTAAAATAAAAAATATTTTAAAAATTGTGATTTTACACATTAGAACCCTTCAAAACTTTTTTTTTTAAATGAAAACTTTATTAAAATGTGGAGGAAATTTTCCCCTTCTCTCTCCTATGTTCAATCAATCTATCCTAAAGTTGGTCAACATTTGAGTAAATCCTACCAAATAATATTACATATAGCACAGAAAAATAAACATGCTGGTCTGAAAAATTGGTACTTGTCCTAGACGGGCCCGACCCCTGTGCCGAGTCCCGCTAAATCCAATGCACATGATGCAAATAAAGCATAGCTTACTAGGGATATTCATTGCTTGTGGCTTGCTCTTCTAAGTTTTCAAATCCTAAAAGAGATAATATCTAGACCTGGCTTACCCGGGCGGACAACCTGAGTCGAGGAGCGTCAAGCGTCACCAGTAGTAGAACAACACTGGCTAGCTAACGACTCTCCCGCCTAAACATGTGTGACTAAATCATTCACCAGAAGCTGGTAGGCTAACTAGCTTTATCTCAAGACAGAAATTTTGTGATGCTGGTAGGCAAACACAACATAACTAACTATCAGAAGACTCAGAGGGGTGCGAAAAATGATACAATTTATATGTATAGTTCAACAATATTAAAGCGATAAAAAGTGGACAAGTAGCACATTATGCCCAAATAAATCACAATATATACAAAAAATAATAATGCCAAATAAAGTCAATATACAAGCTCGAATTCTTGAGAGTTCCCCAACAGAATCGCCAGACCTGTCACACCCCTTTTATTTGAATCCCTATTCAAAGGAAGATTTAACTCTTTTATTATTGGTCTGCGAAAATAAAGTTCAGGTAAGGAATTCTGTTGACCGGGGAGAAGGTGTAAGGCATTCCCCGAGTCCCGTGGTTCTAGCACGGTCGCTTTATTGACTACGACTTAGTTTGAATTAATTTTATATAAACTGTGATTTATTGATTTTTATGTTTTATCTATCCGCTTTTAATTATTAAAATATAGAATTATCTTTGAAACGAATCACGTGTGTGAAACCGTTTTGTTTATTATGCCAAAATTATGTCACGCGTATGGGGACACAATTAATAACATTTTATTATATTAAGATTGTTAGACCAAAGTCGCGCGAGTACGTACCTTGATTTATTTTGAGAATCATAATCATGTCACGCGAATGTGTACATAATCACGATAATAAATTATGAGCACGTCTAAAGCAACTATGCATGTTGAATTATTCCCAAATTAAAAAATTTAAGCATTAAAAGTCTATCACTTTTCAATTCTACAGTCACTAATTTTCATCCAAAAAAAAACCAATTCTAACTTTACTCTAAATCAAGCATAAAAACAATTCTTAAAGAGAAAAATCTTTTGGCCCAAGAATCTAAAATCGTCCTTTTCGAAATATCACTTCTTTTGTCATCAAAAGTTTCTATCTTCCTTTCAAGTTATTAAACAAACAGAAGCAATTCGATTATTCGAATATCCCATGTCCAACTCCAAATAAATAATGTGAGCTCATTTAGAAACTTAACTTATTTTAAGAGACAAATCGTATTTAACAATCAGTAATCTTTAAGGCATGCTAACACACATTAATATATGGCAACATTCAAGAATTTTCAAACAGAACAAGAAAACACTTTTACAAAATATTTATCCACTAATAGAATAGTATAAAAATAAAAGTAATTAAGGAACCGGACCTTTTGTGAAGTCAAAATTGATTTTTCAATTGATTAATAACGAAAACTCCTTCAACAAAGTTGTACAACAGAGACAAGTGCCGGACAAGAGCTTCGAGCTAATGAATCCAACCGACCGGAAAAGGCGGCGACCAAAATGAGCAACAAACAAGCTCAACCAACAGGAACCTTCAGCCGAAGAACTCCTACGTCGACCTCGACGGACTCAATCCCTTCACTGACCCGTAGAGAGACTGTTATGGGGGCGGACACGCTGAGATTTCATAATATTTTGGACTGGTTTTCGAACTGGGGTTTCCTGGCTACATTTTCAGCTGTTTTTGGGCTGAGGAGGGCACGTTTTGGACTGTTTTTGCTATGGACTTTCAGCTAATCTTCGGTGATATTTTTTATGGAGTTTGGTACCGTTTTAAGAGGTAAATGGGGAGAGTTACAGTTGCTGAATTTTGCTAGCTTTGCTGTTACGTTTTTCCTTGAAGAAAAGGTTGTAATGCTAGAGTTCTAAAGTTTAGATCTATGGAGTAAATATCAGCTTATTTTTTGGAGCTAGTGAGGTATTTTTTGAGAAGGAAGATGAAGGTGTGGTATGTTAGAGTTGATAGAGGGAATGAGGGCAGCGACTGTCTTCTCTTTGGGGAGAGGGATCCGTGTTTTTTAGGGAATTGGGGAGATGTGGGGTATTGTGAGTGGGGACAAATATGTGGGACAAGGGAAAGTGGAGTGGGGACAAAGTGTGGAGGACAAAGAGTGGGGGCAAGGGAAAGTGGAGTGAGGATACGCGTGGAAAGATGAGAGCGGAAAAGATAGAGTGAGAAGTGAGGTATTGGTGAGATGAGTGAAAAAAATTCAAGCATGGTCAAAAGTTAGGTGTTCACAGTCATTCAAAAATAGCCATAGTTTCAAAAGTAATCAAAATTTAGCCACTTTTCATGTAAAGATAAATTTGAACAAAAATATTGTTCAAAATCCGGAAAATACTCCAACATAATATACTGGAATTCCAGCATAAGTATACTGGAACTCCAGCATATTATACTGGAGTTCCAACATAAGTATACTGAAACTCCATCATATTATACTAGAGTTCCAGCATAAGTATACTGGAACTCCAGCATAATATACTGGAGTTCCAACATAAGTATACTGGACTTCCAGCATAATATACTGGAGTTCCAGTATAATATAGCGGCCCAGCATAATATGCTGGAAGTTCATACACAAGTGCACCGATCTCTAGTATATTATGCTGGAACTTTCCGTGCTGCAGCAAAATAGTGGTTATTTTTCAATGACTTTGCAAACGCTGGCTATTTTTGAATGACAAGTCCGAAAACTGTCTAGCCCGTGCTATTTTTACAAATTTTGCGGGAGAGGTCCCAACTCGACTCCCAACCCCAGTAATTATCAATCTTTGTCCTTTTATTGGCACCTCCATGATATATTATACTACTCCCCCGTTCCAATTTATGTGAACCTGTTTGACCGGGCACAGAATTTAAGAAAAAATAAAGATTTTTGTAATTTGTGGTCCTAAACATGTTAGAAAGGGGTTCAGAGTATTGTATGGTTGTAAAAGCTTCTCATTAAGGGCAAAATTAAAAATTTAAGCTAAATCGTTTTCAAATGTAGAAAATGGTCATTTTTTTTATAACGAGCCAAAAAGAAAATAGGTTCACGTAAATCGGAACAGATAGAGTATACAACACATAAAAATTGGACTATAAATGGAAATATCTTAATGAATTACTACTCACTGCGTTTCAATTTATGTGAAGCCATTTGACTGGGCATAGAGTTTAAGAAAAGAGAGAGGACTTTTAAACTTGTGGTGTAAAATGAGGCACATATATTTTGTGTGGATATAAATTATTGCATAAAGGTAAATTGTTTTCAAATAGGAAAAATGGTCATTCTTTTTTGTACGGACTAAAAAGGAAATAAGTTCACATAAATTGAAACTTAGTCAAAGCTCACGTGTCTTTTCAAAATAAAAAATAAAAACATCTGTCGTTACTTTTAGAGCACGTGAGGATGGGACTGTAGAGGCAAGTGCCATTATTGAACACTGGTCAAAGCAAAGCTGACGTGCTTTTGAAAAAAAGAAGACTATAGTTAAAATTATGCAGCTTTGTTCAAGTAGAAATATGCGTGTTAGCTCTTTATACTATAATCTTAATTCTTAAGTTAAACAAGTTAGGAGACCGAAATATTATAACCAGTCTAACAATCTCATTCTATTTCAAAGCTAGTCTAAAGTTTGAAGTTTATTATAAGTTCTGAATTTGTTATTCATAACTTTTTTTAATTATTGGCTATGTAATTATATATCTATAAATAATAATAAATTTTCTAATACAAATATAAATTTTTAGCAAATTAAAAAATACTGATTCGTTCGAACCAATACCTAATATTGTAGTTCCGCCTTTGATGATCATTTTGTTCGACTTAACTCTAACAAAATTATCATGATATAACTTAGTGTTCTTAGATTTACAAAGTGCTTTCACTTATTAATTTTTAATATCTAAATGTAAATTTCTTTTATGTGTTAAGCTCTCAAAAACACCCTCTTGAGACAATGTATTGTTCTCCTCAAAAAGGAAAAAAAAGAAATTCTAATTACCTCCTTTTTTGAGGAAGCTTAGGAGTCTGGATTTTGACCACTGGGGTTTTCTACTGTGTGTGTGTGTGTGTGTGTTTTTTAAATGATTTGGAGAAGCCAAATTTGACTTTCTGTATCTCTATGTGCAGTGGCCAATTTCCCAGTACTTTCTGCACAGCTTAGTGTAAAATAGTATTTCCTTGAAGCTGTCATTGCCAAGTAGCCGTTAGGCTGTTGGACATATATAAAAATGATGAATCCTACTTTTTCTCCCTTTCTCTATTAATATATTTTCCTTGTTATTAAATGTAAATAGTTTTAGCTTTTTTAATAGGGAAAATGCCATCATTTTTGCTTGTTCGTCATCCATATCCTCGTATTATAAGTTTATTTAAGTTTTTGGAACATAATTCATGTTTGATTGATACAAAATTCGACTAAATTGACCGTTATAAGTGAGAAAGGATTTAAAAGAATTAGAATGAGGGAATGATAGGTTATCAAGATAAGGTTTCAAATATTTTAATTGAAACAGTGGATTGTATTAGTAGTCTTTCCATTGGTAATGACGCATATTGGCAAAGTTAATATTTATTATACTATATATATATATATATATATATGAAGACATACATCATATATTTATTTGATTAGTATCAATATAAGTTTTCGTTAGTGAAAGAGTGGTAAAAGCAGAGGGTCAGGTAATTACACCCTCACGAGTTCAAATGCTTATCCATCTTCTCACTCAAACAAAGATTTGGTAGTCACCAGCTTGTACAGCGGTTGAATTTGTTTTCTTCTTTTTGGATTACTTACCTTTCTGATTAGTTCTCTTTTCTTCTTATTTTTTGTGCATTTTCACGTTACAACAATATGAATCGTTCAAAGTTCATTATATATTCTTGAAATGTTAAAGTGATAGTAAACAGATGTGCAAGCATTTAAATTTTATTGGATTTAAACTAATAAAATAATTTGGACTATATATTAATTATATTAGTTCGAATAAATATTATGAACTATTATAACTGGATTAATTACTTAAATTCAATAAATATTGACCGCGCTAGTTCATTTAGTTGGGCTACAAATGATTAGCCCACTTCATTAGGCCCAATATGTCATATTCCTAGAGGTCCAGTTTAGTGTCACGTGTCAAATGACGTGACATGCCAACTCAAACGGAAGAGCCAATAGGCATGCCACGTGTCAAAATGACAAGACATGCCAAGTCAAATTAAAAGGCCAGTGAAATCGCACATGTACAAGTGACATGTCTTTGCTAATCAAATGAGGCATTATGACGCTTCAATCTGATTGGTTGGAAAAAGTTTGTTCTCATCACAACTCTTCCCTTTCACAACTATAAATAGGAGTCTTCATAACTCAAAGAAGACACAAGAAGTTATAACAAGAATCAAGAGAGAGTTCATGGATCAAACACTGCAAATTTCTCTAAAAGCTACAAGCATTCAACTGTTCTAAGGATTAAAAAGATCAAGACGAAGATTCAACAATAAGCTGCAAGCCCTTGAATTAAAAATACGTCAAGATCAAGATCAGACCTCAAGCACTTGGATTAAAATAAAATAAAATTCAAGATTAAACTCAAATGCTCTTTTATTTAATGTTGGAAAGAAAAATCAGAAGACTCATAAAGATTATAACACTCATATTGTTTGAAATAAAATACTACGATTGTTGCAATATTTTTTTATCTCGATTATTTTCTTGACGCAAATTTATTATCTACAAATTCTGCCACGCCCAGTGGGACAATCTTTACCTCTCATCTCAATTTTTCTATCACCAAAGTTCAAGATCACCAAAATGACTTCAAAGAAAATCAACCGCAGATTAACTTCCACCAAGGCTGCGAATTCCAAGTTCTATGTTGATGTGGAAAGCATCCTCGATGTTACCTTTGTAAGCTTTGGACCAGTTATGAGGAGAAAATCAAGCTCTTTAGAACAACAAGCACTTCAAGTGTCGTCTGTATCAACACCCGTTTTCGGATCTTCATCCTCAAAAGGAGCAAGACCCTCTATGAACGTACCCGAAGGAGGAAGCGATATTGCTAAAAAGATCAAGAAAACTCTAGCTCTGCTTGACCTCTCAGGATCCAAGAACTCTGCTGTAAAGGAAGATGGTGATATTTCAAGTGATGGATCCTCCCCACTTACACCACATAGTGTGAGCCAATCGAGGATCAATCTGTGTGACAATCCATGCTACTCTCCATCGTCCACAATAATTATGCAAGTTATGGTGAAAAACGCTTTATCTATGAAAGAGCAGTTGGCAAACTTGACGGAAGCAATAATTAGCTTGACCAAGTGCATGCAAAATCAAGATGCTTGAATTGACAAGCTAACAGACATGATGTGAATCTTGATGGAAGAAGAATCCACCCATGCACCTGGCAAGCTCCTAAAAGTTCCAGAGAGTGATTCTTCTCCAAGATAAGTAGCATCCGTTAAAGCTATCCCTGTCTTATCAGAAGGGATGATTCAACCAATCAACTAAAAGAGTTCGTTGAAGGGACTATAAAAAATAAGTATAAAGTTGCTTTCAAGTCCTCCCTTACCTTCACAAAGCCGTACACTTCAAGGATTGATATGTTGAAGATTCCCACTGGCTACCAACCTCCAAAATTTTAACAATTTGATGGCAAAGTTCGTCCAAAGCAACATGTGGCGCTCTTCATTGAGACGTGCAACAATGCTGGGACTTATGGATAGTACCTCGTGATGCAGTTTGTCCGCTCACTAAAAGGAAATGCTTTGATTGGTACACAAACCTCGAGGCTGGATCTATTGATAGCTGAGATCAACTAGAGCAAGAGTACCTCAATTGCTTTTATAGCACGAGGCGTACTGTGAGTATGATAGAACTTAAAAACACTCATCAAAGAAAGGGTGAACTAGTTATCGACTTTATCAATCATTGGATGAATGCAAGCCTCAACTACAAAGACAGGCTTTGTGAAGCTTCTGGCATAGAGATGTCCATCCAAGGCATGCATTAGGGACTGCGCTACATCTTGAAAGGTATCAAGCCTAGAACATTTGAAGAACTTGCAACTCGTGCCCATGACATGGAATTGAGCATGGCCTCCGCTAGAAATGAAAGGTTGCCCATCTATGAGCCTTACAAAGGGAACGACAAGCAAGAAGTCAGGAAATGGAGCACGTTTGTACCCAAGTTTGAAAACAAAGAAGCTATGAATGTCAACACATAACTTGTGAAGTTCACGGAAAAGGTGAGTGATAAGTGGGGATTTGACTTCTTATTAGCGCCTTTTAGCTTTTGTTTCAGTCTAAAAGGATTGAATTGTGTTTCCAAAATAATGAAATTATACAAAATTGCAGGAATGCTGGAAGTTGGTCTTCCGAGATGAAACCCGACTCAAAAAAGAGTACTCCGAAGCACAAGGCAATATAGGCCGCAGAAGCACAATATATGGTCCGCATAATAAATTACGGATCGCAAAATTTCATCTGCGGCCGCAAACAAAGAAGGAAAATATAGCACGCATTTGCGCAAACTGCAGACCACACATGAATTATGTGACCGCAAAGCTGGGCTAAGAGTCGAAGATCAGAGAGTATGCAAAAAGACCAAGTCAAGAGCCTCAGTGAATTACGGACCACACAAGAATTATGCGGCCGCATTCCTAAATCTACGGACCGCAGAAGATTTACCTTGCGACCGCAGTCCAGAAATGTGTGGCCGAAGAAGAATGCCTCATGGCTGCAGTTTAGAATTGTGCGGCCGCAGAACTCCAGGTCCTGCCAGATGAAGAAATATGCGGATCGTACATGAAATTGTGCGGCTGCAGAACCTTCCGAGGGGTATTTTTGTCCGAGATTTTTAGCCTTGTATAAATAAATGAGTTTCATAAAATTAGGTCAAGTTTGAACCTCTGAAGTTGCTGTAGCCATTTTTTGTTTTACTATTTTAGGAAGTTTTACTTTGCTTTGGTGTATTTACAATAGATTTAATCATTTTTAACTTCCATTATGAGTTTAATTAGTTTCTCTTCCTTATTTTCTTCAAAATCCATTATGAGTGGCTAGACTTTTACTAGGGTTGTGACTCAACCCTAGTGTGTAAACCTTATGGGTATTTAATTTAGTGGTTGTTTATGATTGTGTATTTATTATCTAGCTTAGTTCATACTTTAATTATAGAATTAATGGTTGCAAACATTAGTTCATGCCTATTTGACTTAGTCTCTACTTGAGAAAGAAAGATCTAGTCTAGGATAACTTAGCTAACAAGGAATTGGGTCAATTGAGAGATTGATTAACCCAATTAAAGGGTTCAACCTAGAGATAGTAATAACCCAACTTGAGCTCTTATCAACTGTTTTGGGTGATACCTATTTGGTCTTGAGAAATTCAAATTGGGCAAAACCACTCTTTGACCGAGAGGTATTAAGTGGGTAAATTAGAGTTGATAGCTATAATACATCCCAATCAACGAAACAAGCATTAAAGTCTCAATCTTATTAGGAAAACACCTAGGTCATGGTCACATCCCTAGGCTTTTTATCCATTTAAAAAAACCTTTAAAATAATTTTCTCTAGTCGTCTTCCTTTATTTTGCAATCATTAGAGTAAAATTAGAAATAGAAAACATAACTTTGTGTGAAAGTGCAATCTAGCAAATCCAATTGAATTCATTAGATACCGATTCCTATCTCGAAAACGTGTTTTCTCCTCTTTGATTTTCTTAACTATCTTCTATAGGAGACCTTTTTTTGTCCAATCAAAAATGATTTTATCATTTCGGAATCCGCAATTCAATATAGATGGATATATACCCCATCCATATGTCTCTCTTCCTGCCATTTTGCCATTAAATTTGGAATACTTGAACGGTCGATTCTTTTTTTTTATCTTCACTTTCGCCTGAAAGCGGAGGAATGTCTCATTAGTTATAACTAACCATTCCATTAAACAATTAGAATTTGAAATAAATATAAATATAGAATGAGAGATATATATGATATAGAATCAAATATAGAACTGTAATAAAAAATAAAAAGGATTTCAAATGACAAAAAAAGAAATGAAAAAGAACATTTACCATTCAAATTGAAAATGAAAATAAAAGAATATTAACAATATTTACAATCACTATTTAATAATATTAGTATTAGAATTGTTATTAGAATTGTGATAAATCGAAATTCTATATCGCTATGAAATTCTATATCGCTATATTAATCCTTATGTTCTAGAATATTCAATATAATATTGAATAGTTAATAACTAAGATTCCAATTCCAATAGTTTAGTCAAGGTTGAAGTTGATCATCCTGATGATGATGAAGGTTGGATGTTGGTGAGTCATCGAAGGCGCCACAAAAAGAATCAAAAGAACAACCAACAAGGAAAATGATGGTAAAAGACCAAGGAAACAGAATCCAGTTAGGAGTTTGAATAAAGCAAAAGTGGAGGTACACCACAACCAAAAGCCACGACATCTAGTGACCTTGGAGGATTTCTTTCCATGTTGGTTCCGCATGAAGATTTCCCGTGATGGTATTGGGGATTTTTGTTGCAATGCTGATAAAGGGAAAGAAAAGAGTGATGACCTACCATTGGCACCATCCTCAGAAAAGCTCAACGAGTCCATTCCTCAATAAGTTAATGCTTGCGAGGAAAAAGTTACGTTCACAAATGACGATCTTCCACTAGGTGACACTCCTCATAACCATCCGTTGTACCTATTTGGCTATATGCACGATGAAAGGTTATATCGAATTTTGGTTGATGGAGGATCCTTAGTGAACATCTTGTCAATTTGCACTTTGAAAGAACTTGGTATTCCGATGAACGAACTCACAACAAGTCGTGTGATGATTCAAGGATTCAACCAAGGGGGGCAAAGAGCCATGGGTGTGATCAAGTTGGGAATCACCATTGAAGATATGCAATCAAGTGCATGGATGCCTGTGACCGATGTGAAGACTTCATACAACGCCTTGCTTGGAGGGCCTTGGATATATGAGAATAAAGTGGTTCCATCTACCTACTATTAATGTTTGAAATACTACGAAGGTGAAGTCGAGAAGAAGATAGTTGTTGATGACGAGCCATTCATCGAGGCTGAGTCACACATGCAAAGTTTTACTTGAAGAACCGCATTATGAAGGATGTAAAAGCTGATGATGTCATGAATGACAAGAATGATGATTCCATAACTAAGAGAGCTAAGGTGGTTGCCGATAAAACCAAGGTTGTTGCTGAATTGGTATACCCTAACTCAAATAAATCCCATAGAGGGAACACAATGTCTTGTGGCAAGAAAGTAACTCATGTGCTTTGCTATGTCCCTAAAAGAGGCAAAATGATGGGCAATCAGACAAACTCCAAACCAATATGCTAAGGGAGTTAACTCTTCCTATCAAACGAATTGAGGCAGTAAAGTTTCTCTCAACACTACTTGCAGGGTTTGTGGCCCAAAATCATTCGCAGAATATGGCACTCTATACGGAGCGTACAGATAAAGACTTCGATCCTAATGCTTACAGGCTATTTGCAAAAGCTGGATATATTCCCAATGAGCTATCAAAATTAGGGAATCTCCCGTTAGAAGATGCTACAAGGAAACCACGTGAAGGTATGGGGTACAAGCAACCATCACCAGTTCGCATCTCCATAAGAAGGGAAAATAATAATTATATCACTGTAGCAGATGAATCTGTCGTTTCTAACAGACTTTCAGTCTTTGATCGACTTGGAAAACAAACTGTAAGGACTTCCATATTTGAAATATTGGGTCCATTAAATAAGGAAACAAGTTCTTGAGAAATTATTTAAATACAAGAACACTCGCTTCGCCCAAAATTCAGAAAATATCTAAGGATTTCCAAAGTATGATTCCTTCTAGAATGAGGCAATAGATGAAACTCGTGGTTTCGTGTGACGAGGTGCTGAAGGTAAAGTCATATATTGTGGCCTACACCAAGAAACGTGATAAAGATTAAGAGAGCATTGGCTATTCATATCATGTCACTGTAGAAGGCAAGCAATATGTTTCATCTCCAATGAAGGCTGGCGAAAAACTAGAGGATATTTCTTGGTGTTACCACATATCTTTCAATGATGGAGATCCTCAAAAAGATGAGGATGCAAAAGATGCTCCCCCGGAACTTGAAGAAGGATTGAAGACAACGGTTGATGCCTTAAAAGAAGTTAATCTTGGCATAGATGAAGAACCAAGGCCTACTTACCTAAGTGTTTTACTAGTAACAGATGAAGAAAGCACTTATATCGAGTTACTCAAGGAGTTCAAGGATGTCTTTGCTTGGAGTTAAAAAGAGATTCCTGGCTTGGACCCTAAAGTAGCAGTCCATCACCTTACAGTCAAGAATGACGTTCGTCCTATTAAGCAAGCTCAAAGGTGCTTTAGGTCGGACTTGGTTCCTTTAATAGAAAGTGAAGTAAACAAACTCATTGAAGCTAGATTTATTCGTGAAGTTAAATACCAAACATGAGTTTCAAGTATTGTTCCCGTGAGAAAGAAGAATGACCAAATTCGAGTATGTGTTGACTTTAGGTATCTCAATAATGCATACCCTAAGGATGAATTCCCGCTTCCTATTTCAGAGCTTATGATTGATTCTACCACTAGGTATGAGGCAATGTCATTCATGGATGGTTCATCAAGCTATAACCAAAATTGCATGCCACCAAAAGATGAAGAACTTACTGCATTCCACACCCCAAAGGGTATTTATTGCTACAAGGTAATGCGTTTTGGCTTGTAAAACGCTGGTGCTACTTACTGAAGGGCTATGCAAAATATTTTTGATGACCTTCTCCACAAGAATGTTGAATGCTATGTTGACGACTTGGTGGTAATATCTAGAAAGAAGAGCGACCACTTAAAAAACTTGAGAATGGTATTTGAGTTGCTCTGGAGGTACCAAAATGTGCCTTTAGAGTTACTTCCGGAAAGTTCCTTGGTTTTATTATTTGGCATCGATATATCGAAATTGATCAAGCCAAAGTTGATGCAATTTTGAAAATGCATGAGCCTCGAGATATTCATGAATTGAAAAGTTTACAAGGAAAGCTAGCTTATCTTAGGAGATTCATCTCGAATTTATCTCGGAGATGCCAACCATTCAGTCACCTTATGAAGAAAGGTGTCCCTTTCAAGTGGGACCAAACGTTTAGTAATGCCTTTGAGAGCATTAAACCCTACTTGATAAAGCCTCCATTTTTAGCAGCCCCCATACCTAGAAAGACATTGATACTATACATTGCGGTACAAAAGCTCTGTTGGAGCACTGTTGGTCCAAGAAAATAGTGAGGGGAAAGAAAGCTCTCTTTACTACTTGAGCACGATGATGAAACCAAACTAGCTGAATTATTCGCCAATTGAAAAGTTCTGTTTGGTGCTAGGCTTCTCAATTCAAAAGTTAAAGCACTACTTTCAAGCTCATGTTGTTCGTCTTGTTTCTAAAGCAAATCCCATCAAGTTTGTGATGTGAAAAATCTGTTCTTAGTGATCAACTAGCGAGATGGTACCTCCAATTTCAATATTTCGAGATTGTGTACGTCCCTCAAAAGGTTGTAAAAGGATAAGCATTGGCATACTTCTTGGCAGGTCATCCAATACCTGATGACTAGGAACTAGCTGATGAACTACCTGGCGAAGACGCAATGGTCGTTAAAGTACAACCTGCATGGAATATGTACTTTAATGGCATTGCACATCGCCGAGGAGCTGGTGTTGGTGTAGTATTTGTCACTTCTCAAGGGGAGGTTCTGCCCTACTCCTTTACGTTGACAAAACTTTGCTCCAACAATGTTGCTGAATATCAAGTACTAATACTTGGGCTTGAAATGGCTGTCGATATGAAGCAGTTGCAATTGCAAGTCTTTGGTGACTCCCAGTTAGTGGTCAACCAGCTTTTAGGTAGCTATGAGGTCAAGAAACATGAACTATGCCCTTATCATAATTATGCTAAAATATTGATGGGATGGGTTGGTAATATGACTATTCAACATGTACCTAGGAAAGAAAATAATAAAGCTCATGCTTTAGCTGCCTAGCTTCATCGTTAACCCTACCCGATCAAGCCCTAGTTACTATCTACCAAAAATGGGTAGTACCGCCGCCAAATGGGGGTGCAAGTGAAGACAATGAACTTAAGTATCTTGTCGTTGTTTCTGAAGCTGATTAAGGAAGAATGTCGACAAACCCATTATTGATTACTTGAGCTAGAGGTTACTTTCAGAAAATCTGATGAGAAGGACTGAAATCCACCGTCGTGCACCTCGCTTCCTTTACTATAAAGATACTATATATAGAATATTTTGAGGGAGTACTCTTACGATGCTTAGGGGAAGATAAAGCACTCCAAGATTTGCAAGAAGCACATTCTGGGGTATGTGGGTCACACTAGTCTGGACCAAAGCTCCACTTCCATATAAAAAGGATGAGATATTATTGGCCAACGATGGTAAAAGATTTCTTGGACTATGCTCGAAGATGCAAGGCTTGCCAATTCCATACAAATTTTATTTATCAGCCTCCCGAAGTGTTGCACCCGACTGTGGCATCCTCACCTTTAGAAGCTTGGGGATTGGATATTATTGGACCACTATAAAATCCTCTGGTGGGCACCTATACATCTTGGCTACAACTGACTACTTTTCAAAATGGGCTAAAGTTGTTGCTCTTAAGGAAATAAGAAAGGAAAATATTGCAAGTTTCATCTGAGTAAACATAATCTATCGCTTTGACATTCCTCGTTACATAATAATGGATAATGGCAAACCATTCGACAATAAGTTGATGAACAAGATTTGTGATCTCTTTGTCTTCAAGCAACGTAACTCTTCGATGTACAATGCTACCGCCAATGGTCTAGCTGAGGCATTCAACAAAACTCTATGCAACTTGTTAAAGAAAGTTGTCTCCAAATCCAAACAAGATTGACATGACCGTATGGAAGAAGATATGTAGGAATATAGAACAACTCACCGCATACCAACATAAACAACCCCTTATTCACTTGTCTATGGAGTCGAAGCCGTTTTCCACTCGAGCGTTAAATTCCTTCATTACGATTAGCTATTTAAGAAGGGATCACTGATGAAGAAAATGTTCGACTTTGATTATCAGAGTTGGAGGATTTGGATGAGAAAAGTTTGGAAGCTCAACAGAGTCTTGAATGTTATCAAGCTCGATTGTCTCGTGCCTTTAATAAAACAGTTCGCCCGAGATCATTTCAAGTAGGAGATCATGTCCTTGCCATACGAAGACCCATTATTACTTGCCATAAACATGTAGGAAAGTTTCCTTTAAAATGTGATGGGTCATATGTCGTATAAGAAGCTTATTCAAGTGGGGCTTAGAAGATGGTTGATGCAGATGCATGAGAATCGGCCCCATCAATGGCAAGTTCTTAAAAAAGTATTATCCTTGAAGTTGCAATGCTTCTTGATGCACGAGCCTAAACCGCATGTTCCTATACTCCTGGACCGCAAGAGTATAAACTGTATACGACCCAATAAAATAAAATAAAATAAAATAAAAGTCTGCTAGGTTGAAAACCTTAAAAGAGGCGGCCTAGGCAAAAGTTAGGACATTTAAAAAAATATTCACCCATTCTGAACTACGGTATGACTTGATCCTCTTCACTGAGATACGTAGAGAGTTTAGAGTTTCATTCTAAGTTCAGTCGCATGAGTTAAAAAATAATATATCACCCCTAACACTATTCAAGTAAGGCATGATAGAATAAAATCTTCTTGTTGGCACCTAAACATAAGGCTTACATATATATTTTACCTTATCAAAAGGCTGATGGCTCATGTGGGCAAGTCCATTGGCTCAATAGTAGATTAGTATCTCCGAAAGGATGGTTATAGTCATCTTTGAAGGAGGCAAAATCTTAACGTTGAAATTTTAAGTCCGCTAGTTTTTGAGTGGAAGTCTTAAAAAGGTCTCCAAGTAGAGAAGTCGAATTTGTAAAATCCATCAAGTCTCCAATTAAAATAATTCTTGATTTAAAGGTGCTTCTATGTCAAGGTATCACCTTTTGGGGTAAAAGTGCTCAAAGCTGAAAATCCCAACGTAGCTAAATGCGAAGGCTTTATAAAGTATTACCTAGAACTATCCTAGAGGAATTCAATTTTAAATTTTTATATATCTTGAATTTTGAAGTCTAGTTTTCGATAAATCAAACGGTTCTTAATTTCGACATTTCTACAGTAAGATATGAATTGTTTGGTGAAGTTGCATAAATTTAAAATTGTCAACGTGTCGGAATCTAAAGTTAATTTTAAAATATTATCTGGGATGATTCTGAAGGTGTTTGATTGGAAATTTTGGATATGTACTAAATTTTGAAGTCTAATTTTCACGAAATTAAACGGTTTGTAATTTCGACATGTCTACACCAAGATATGATTTTTTTGGTGAGACCGCCCAATTCTAAAATTGTCAATATGGTGGAATCTAAAGTTGGCTTTAAAATATTATCTGAGACGATTATGAAGGTGTTTGATTGGTAATTTAGTATATTTCCTAGATTTTTAAGTCTAGTTTTCATGAAATTAAACGGTTTATAATTTTGACATGTCTACACAAAGATATGGATTTTTTGGTGAGACCGCGCAATTCTAAAATTGTCAACGTGGTGGAATATAAAGTTAGTTTTAAAATATTACCCGGGGCGATTATGAAAGTGTTTGATTCCGAATTTTGGATATGTCTTAGATTTTAAAGTGTAGTTTCTAAGAATCAAATGGCTCATATTTTTGACGTTCTCACATTGAGATATATACTTCCTACCACAAAGGTACTAAGATGATGAACAATATTATTTTCAAAGAAAAGGGAGGATGTATATTCAAATACAGAGAATTTCGAGATATGAACGACAACAATGTTTAAAATAAAGCCATGTTCTATTTTGTGGATGTCAATACATCATGCTAAGCAAG
Source organism: Nicotiana tomentosiformis (assembly GCF_000390325.3). Lineage (NCBI taxonomy): Eukaryota > Viridiplantae > Streptophyta > Magnoliopsida > Solanales > Solanaceae > Nicotiana > Nicotiana tomentosiformis. The sequence continues at coordinate 81,615,538 of NC_090819.1, forward strand.
CAAATATTGATATTGAACCTCAAGAAAAAAAGGGAAAACATCAATGAAAACACGCAATATAAAATAAAACAGATGGAGTTTTCATTTCCAAGAATAGTCGCTAGTTGACCAAATGCAATAAAAAAAATAAGAGGCAAATAAAATACACTATATAGATTAATCCAAACATAACTTGTAATTGACCAGGTCTTTAAGGGTGGCCTCTAAGCGTTGTTTCTTCGTCTCCACGTCGTCCAAGTCATCACCAGTCACCAAGGAAACATAAGAACATCTACAGTACTCCTCTACAGCAGATGTGACTCTAGATTCAATCTCTTCAAGCTCTTTCTTGGTAGCTTGTTGGAGAGCTCTTAACTGTTTCGCTTTCTCCTTGGCCTCTTTGAGAGATTAACTGGTAGCAGACAATTTCTCGACCTTTTTCCCTTTTTCAGTCAAGACAAAATCAAGATGTTCCTTGGCTTTCAAAAATAACTCTAAGTCTTCAACGTCCACAACCTTATCAGAAAGAGTTGATCGTGCCTGGTCATATGAAGTGGCAAGCTCAAAGAAAGACGTTAATATGTCTTTTTAAAGGGGAAATATCCACACCCTTACTATCCATCTCCTCAAGAATCACTTGGATCTCGAATTGAAGAGAAGAAATATTGTTTGCAGTAAGGCCGGAGAGTTTGGCATGAATTTTATCCCAGACATTCAAGATGAAATCCTTGCGAAGAGTCAAGACAACCTTTTTTCCATCAAATATAGACATTGTTGGTGCTGATGGTTGGTAAAAATTAGGCCCCGATTTTGCTCCATGATTAGGAATCAAAGTCTCCTCTAGGTATGACTTAGATGTTGGAAGTGATTTCCTCGAGTCTAGCTCTACCACAGATTCACTATTACGTTGTGGCTTGCTTTGATGTGACGCTATCAAATAACCGTTTGGCTGCATAGAAAAAGACAGACAGTTAGTGAAGTTACTTGAATATTATAAAATAATATGAAAGTGTTGATCATTACCTCTTTAATATCCGTCAAAGTCCTTGAAGAAATTTATTCTTGGGCTTGAACTTGATTTCTTGGACTTGGACTTGATTACTTAAAGCTTGTAGAGAAATTTGCGTCTTTTGATCCACGAGCTCTCTCTTGCTTCTTGTTATGACTTCTGATGTCTTTTTTGAGTTATGAAGACCCCTGTTTATAGTTGTGGAAGAGAAGAGTTATCATGAGAACAAACCCTTTTCGACCAATTAGAGTGAAGCATGACAATACCGCATTTGTTTGGCCTGAACATATCACTTGCACATGTGTAGATTCATTGACCTTTTAATTTGACTTGGCATGCCTTATCATTTTTGACACGTGCCTTGATACTATTGGTTCTTTTATTTGACTTAGTGTGCCACGTCATTTGACATGTGACACCAAACTGGGCCTCTAGGAAAATGACATCTTGGGCTTAATGAAGTGGGATTATCACTTGTAGCCCAAATAAATGGGCTAGCCCAATGGATTTAGACTTATTTATTAATCATATATATTGGACTTATATAATTAATCCAATTATATTAGCACAATAAATTTATTTGAACTAATATATCTTAAATTTAAAATAAAGTTTAAATTATTTTATGAATTTAATTCTAATAAAATTTCCATGCCCACGCCCAGATATTTCAATTAAATATCCAGAATTCTTCCTTTGCCGCAAAAAAAGGCGTAATATGCCAACACAACGCCATGTAGTCACATACAGGAGTAGATTTGAGTGAACTCAATAAGTTCTGCTCAAAACAAATATTTGTGTTAAAATTTTATTAAATATGTATAAATTTTAAATTTAGAATCCACTTATTAGTACTTAAAGTCACCATTCTAAAATTCAAAACCCATAAAGTTGAAATTCTAACTCCGTCTCTGATCACGTATAAGAACGATTGATTGAAGATGCCATGTCGACCTTCCTTCAAATGAAATTAGTTTAAAGGAAACTTTAATTGTTTTTGTTTTTCCTATTTTATCCTCATTAATGTTCATAAAATGGGGTTTCTTTTATGATTTTACAAGGAAATAAAGAAATTAGATGCAAATCATTGAAAAAACTAAAAAAAGAAGAAGACGGCGCAAATGATAAAAGAGAGCACATGTTGGGAGTGCAAATCGCAAATGACTCCAACTTATCCGACAATGTCAAAATTAAGTACTTTTTTGAACTTAGAATTAAACCACATTATAATTATAAGAAATACAACAAACTAACACCAATGCTGCTGCTTTCAAGATCTCTCTCTCTCTCTATCCCTATGGGTGAGCTCCCTGCATTTGATTGAAATACAAATAATATATAAGCAGTGGAACTATTCTAAACTTTCAAGATGCCAAATAATAAGAGAGAAAAAGGGGCTAGTCACATACTTAAGAAAAAATAAAATAAAAAGAGCTAGTAAAAAAAAAGGATTTTACGATCAAATTTTCTAAAAATGCAGGAGTAATATTAATAGTGCACATACCAATGGTAGCCCTTTCTTCCAAGAATAGTGATGGCTTGAAAAAGTTACCATATGCTTCTGACCAACTTTTCAGACGTTTATATATGTATTCTGCTCCAATTGAATCTGCCCAATACATGATACCACCCCTGCAAACGCAAAGTAGAAGCTAATACTATACTTATAAGTTTGAGTTGAGGGTCTTTGCAGTTGCATGCGTGTTAACAGAGATAGAAGTTTAGTAAATAGTAGCTAGCCTGAAATGATCCTATTCCGGAATGTCTTACTTTCTAAGGTAGCAATTAGACAAGCTGGGTTGCTATACCTGGTATGACCGTTCTAAGATGATAGTAGCTTCTACTCTATCTACAGGAGACAGTAGGTGCTGAGCCTCATCATTCAAAATGTTGGTGCATGAGTGTCAAAGAGTCCTACTTTGAATCGTTCCGACAACACATTATGAAGAGCTAATACAATCATACCTCTCTGAAGGGAATTTCATCCCGTGGACCGAAGCAATATCAAGGTCTGATGCTCTCAGAACAACTCCTTCCTCAATAACTCGGAAAGAAGAGCATTTCCACTATTTCTTATAATTCACCAAACATGTCGGCATGCTCAGTGAAATAAGACAGGCAAAAATATAATTAATTTCCCTGTCAAAATGCTTCATGAAATTCAAGAACGAATAACATATCAAAATTACGGAAAGTTCCACATAACGATACATGCCATGAGAAAAAAATTATTACAGTAACAAAAAAAACATAAGAAACATTTTACCTCTCCCCCAGGTATAATGCTCACAAGTCTCCTCCACTCTTGAACCACTTTCAGCACAGACGGATTGGGTTCAGGACTCTTTCCCTTCTTGTATAAGTAGTAGCCTCTTCCGTCCTTCTTGCCTGCATTTTTAAAATTAGTTTTTCCAAATCAATAGCCAATAGGTAGGTCATAGGAATACATCCACAGAAAAAAGAGAAAAAAGAACACCTTGCTCACAAAAATTGTTTCCTCACAATATGACTAAAATTAATTATCACGAGTAAAACTATAGCAATTTTGATGAATTCCTTGTTTGCATTATTATGAAACAATAGAAATTTATATGCAAGACATAATATATCTGTTGAGGTTTTTTTTTTTAAGATGAAATATTCTTAAAATGAGAGTGAATGGGAAATGGAGGGAAAATGAAATTTTGAGTAAAATTTTAAGTTTCCCTCTTGACAATGAGACATTGTCCCATATTGGAAGAGGAAGACATTTTTGGTGGGTATATATATAATTGCTCTTCTTGTAGCTCTTAAAGAGTTAAGAAGAAAGCAAGCCTCGCGCCGTCGTCGTCGTCGCTCGGCTCGGCTTCGGCTTCGATCAAATGATTGATTGATTAATTTTTTAGACCAAATTTATTTGTTAATAGTAAATATTAACGTAAGATTATCCGCATTTGTAACGGATATTTTTCAATCCGTGTATTGACCATTTGGCAGCCGCCTAATGCTCTTCCCACCATGAAGTGCTTGCTCCACAAACATGAAGTGCTTGTTCCACAAACATGTAATGCTTGCTCCACCATGGAGGGTGGACGATTGGTCTTCTTCAACATTTTGCTGCTATATATATGTGCAGCAGATGTTGAAGAAAAACACACAACACACAATTCGCTCACAAATTGGCTATACATTTGCACTCCTTCCTCTCAGCATTTCCATATGATTTTCTGAGTTTATACTCATTCGTTATGCATTGTTTTTAACTTCAAACAAAGCAACTGTAAGTGTGATTTGCTACCGAACTTTGTGTTCGCTGAAACACTGGGGTTTGAAGTACCGCTACACCAGTGTGTTATTCGTTCTATCCTGGGAGGAAATAATCCATTACCTTGGGTACTAGGAGGGGATTAAATTCCTTAAGGAAACACTGTGAATTCAGTGGGCTCGAATTTATTATTGTTTCATTACGTTAACTTATATTTTGCAGAATTATTATTTACAAATACAGCAATATTGACGGGAATAACAATATCATCCATGCCTGTATGGCCATTTTACATCATAAGCTGAAGTAATGGAGACTGGAAAGTGCGATCTGGAAATGCTGCAGCGAACCCCTTGACTGCTGCCAGAAATACATTATATCCAGACAAGTCAAAAAGCCTGCAGAATCACAACTAGCAATTATAATGTTATCATATTTCAAATGCAAATATTCTGTAAAACCATCGGATGTGTCATTACTGCTTCATACATCCTTTAAGCAAACACTCAATTCACAGTATCCCAAGATTAATTTAACATTTCTAAAACTTTTAAGCTGCTTACAAAAGAATATTAGAGAACATAGATCAATAATTTTTAAGCGAACACATAAGAAATAGAATCAGGAGAGAGGATATTACTGAAAAGGTCCAATGCGCATGCCAAATTCAGTGATTACTCGATCGACTCTGAAAACATCAACCCCCAGATTTGCCAACATGTCAGCTCCTTGCATGTATGGGAAAAATGTCCGGTTGACAGCAAAACCAGTGCAGTTTTTTACCACTATAGGAACCTTTTGGATGATCTTAGCAAATTTAAGAACGTCTAGTGTTACTTGTTTAGAGGTATTTTCCGTTTGTACAATTTCCAAGAGCGGCATCACATGAGCAGGGCTGTAGAAGTAGATAAGTCAAGAAATTCAGCATAAACATAAGGAATCAAATGTGCTCTGCAGATAAACTCAAGGACTTAATCTGAAAACTATATTTGAATAGCATATCAAAAGACAATTTAGAAGCACAAACTATTTTCCTCTTCGACCATTCAACAAAACTGAGCAGTGAATAAAAGATATCTTTACAACATGCATGTGTTCTCGTATACTCCATTCAGATTTTCTGCTCAATACTAAGTAACCTTTTCCTGATACTCAGAATAAATAAGTAACTAAAAGACCTGAATAAATGTGTGCCCACAATGCGATCCTGAGCTTTCGTCCTTGCTCCAATCACATTAAGATCAATGGTAGATGTATTTGACGCCAAGATGCAGTGAGGCGGACAGATCTTCTCAATTTCTTCAAAAACTGATTGTTTCAACAACGTGTCCTCATTTACCGCCTGATAGAGAATAGAAGAAAGATGAAATCTTTCCACAATTATACTGATTTTACACCAGTATGTAGCATTGCAGATATTTTAAATTGAGTTAGAGAGAGCTATATGCAGAATAAATACAGAAATGGTTATTACTCAAGGCATTTAGGACAAAGATGCGTTGATGTGAAGTTAAATGTATAGTATGGATCCGATGATTAACCTCGATAACCATGTCTACATCTCTAAATTCTTCATAGTCTACAACACCTTTGAGGAGGGAAAAAGCTTTCTTCATTTTCTTCTCTACCAAATGTCCTCCTTTTACGAGGCTGTGGAGATTCACTGGTACACAAATTATATGCATCAGAAATAGTCTGATGCTCTACAATAAAAGTGTCATGGGCTGCTTTCCATCATCGACCCATGACCCCTTGGACGCGCCCCGTGGCGTCCCGGCAAGCCTCCCAACGCCTAGCGCCACGGTCGGCCCCGTGGTCTCGGCAGCGCCAAGTGACAAGCGAGCATGCGCCTCTGTCGCCCCACCGATAATCAATGCCAGCGCCCAGCGGCTGGCCAATGCCATCAGTGCCGCGCGCACCGACAATGCCGCGTGCCCAAATCATTATGTTGCCGTCAGCACCGCACACCCAGACAGTGCCCCGCGCACAGACCCAATGCCAAGCACCAGCGCCCCGCCGCTGGCAGATTCAAATAGTGCCGCGCGCGCCCACAGCAAAGCGCGCGCAGACCCTGCTGCTCAAGACAAAGTTGCTGCCATCGGACTTGCTTCCATAGAAGACTAAGTCCTTTTCATTGTAATTATAGAGTAGTTTTACTTCATTCATTTTCAGTGTGCTTCTACAGCTTTCTTAGGTCAACTCATGTAACTTTGGTTTATTTTTTTAAGCATTATTAAGGGGGACCAAAGCATTCAAACATTCAAGCATTCAAACAATTCTCTGTACTGGTGTCTCCCCCCCGGCACCGCATTTCATCTTGTAATAGCTTTCATCATCATCAATACAATCAATCAGCTTTCATCATCAATTGCTCATTTTCCGCTGCTCAATTGCTCACGACATTAGTTTTCCCGTACGGCACTGACAATCTAGTCTAGCGTACGGCGAGGGCCTCAGTTGGCGCATAGCAACCACACTGACATCGGTTGCTTAGCCTTACGTCGCCCTTCCAAGGAACTTCAGGAAGGCGCCGCGTAACAGTTGGTATCAGAGCCTAGGCTCGACATCGGACGAGGGAACTCATTGGCATCATCATCACCATTTCTGACCATGGTGAATCACGGGGATCGCATCACGACCCTAGAAGAGACGGTTGACGCATTACGGCCCATCGTGGATACGTTGCCTGATCTAAAAACCAGCCTAGTGCAAAGGTTGGACGACCTGGACCGTAGAATGCGGTAGGCCGAAAATGAGATAGCAAACATCAGTCAAGACTCTGAAGAAGACCGGCAAACGGCTGCCGTCGAGGCAACCAAAATTCATGGCTAATTCGAGGACCTCCAACAGGAGCGTGCCGAGGATTTAGCCCATCGGGAATTAGAGGCAGACAAACTGACAGTCATGCAGCAAACCATAGACAACTTGACAGGCCAGCTCAATGTTGTCAATGTTGCACTACAAAGCCTGCTCAAAGGAGGCGAAAACCACATCAGGGGTGCCATGAACATTGCCCCCATTCCACAAAAGCTGAAAATTCCGGAGCCCAAGCCATACAACGGAGCCCGAGATGCTAAAGAAGTGGAAAACTTCATCTTCGACATCGAACAATACTTCGATGCCGTTGGACATTTGGAAGAATCCAAAAAGGTAGCAACTGCTGCCATGTATCTTCAAGGCGATGCAAAACTCTGGTGGCGAGTCAAATACGAAGCCATCAGGGCCGGTGAAGATACTCTCCAGACATGGGCAGAACTGAAGGCCGCCATACGCCTGCAGTTCTTCCCCGAAAATGTGGAATACAATGCACGGAGAAAGTTGCGTGAACTCCGCCACACCAGGTCGGTGCGGGACTACGTGCGTGAATTCTCCGCACTCATGCTAAACATACGGGATATGGGGGACAAAGACAAACTGTTCGCATTCATAGAAGGTTTGAAACCTCATGCTCATATGGAACTGCAAAGACAACGGGTAGATACCCTGGCCAAGGCCATTCAAGCTGCAGAGTGCCTTGGGGATTATCAGTTGGAAACTCAGAAGGATAGGCCCCAGCCGCCTGTCCGAGGGGGATACAACGGGAGCCAACCTAGCAACGGTGGCCCCAACAGAAACGGAGGAGATCGAGGTACATCCAAATCCAAGACTCCTTCCTCAAGCAGTAACACTACTGCATCATTCAACAACCATCAGGGGAGAAAGCCCCCATCAGAATGCCGTCATTGCGGCGGGGAACATTGGAACAATCAATGCCCCAATACACAAGTCAATGCTCAACAAACTGTTGATGATGACGAGTCAGATGTCGACGACTCAGACGACACCGATCCAGTAGGTGCCTTCAATGCATTTGTCGGCTCCATTCATGATACCTTGGCGGGAACCAGTGCTGGTAACCCCAAGAAGAAGGCATTCCCAATCGACAAGAAAGGGAAAGGAAAAGCGGATGAGAGGCCTCTCGCATCACAAAAGAGGACCTTAATGTTCGTTGACATGAAAGTAAACGGCAGACCCATTCGGGCATTGATAGACACGGGTGCTAGCCACAACTACCTGGCCTCAACTCAGGTGCAACGCCTCGGTCTAGCAGTGCAAAAATGCAAGGGTCGTGTCAAGGCTATCAACTCTCCATCTCAGCAAGTGAGTGGAATAGCCAAAGAAGCGCCAATCTAGCTTGGCCCATACAAGGGAATATTCGACCTACGCATAGCTATCATCGATGACTTCAAACTGATAGTGGGATTGAAATTCCTCAGGCAGACCAACACCATCCCGGTACCATATGCCAACATGCTCCTAATGATGGGAGACAACGGGGCCAAACCCCACACCATACCGTGCATATCCAAGAAGATGGCCGCTGGAAACATCACGGCCATGCAGTTTAAGGAGGGAACCAACAGACCTGAACCCACAGTTCCGACTGCCCTCAACATCATCAAACATGCATCACCTCATCGGGGTCCAACAGCTCATGGCGCCCCTCATTGTGTGAAGACTTGTCAAGTATTCCCAAAGGACAAGTCGGATCACCCAGCACAAGCGGGACTCTTGGAGCCGCTACCTGTCCCACAGAGACCTTGGGAAAGCATTTCCCTGAATTTCATCACAGGATTACCCAAGGTCGGAAATCATGCAACCATCATGGTGGTAGTAGACCAGTTTTCCAAGTATGCTACCTTCATCGCAGCCCTACAGAACATGTCGGCAGAAGAAACAGCTCGACTCTTCTTCTCCCATGTTGTCAAACATTGGGGTATGCCTAACAACATCATCAGTGACTGCGACCCACGCTTCACTAGCAAGTTTTGGACCCAACTCTTCAGTTGCCTCGGATCCAAATTGAGTTATAACTCAAGCCATCATCATCAGCAAACACATGATCAAACAGACCGGTTCAATGACATGCTGGAGGAATATCTCCGCCACTTTGCTACCGGGTCACAAACACATTGGGTGAAGCTTCTGGATGCTGCTCAGCTGTGTTTCAATTCACAAAAGTGCGCCCATACAAACAAAAGCGCTTTTGAAATTGTTACCGGACAGCAACCGCTACTCCCACATAATGTGAATGCACCAAACATACCATCATCTCATCGAGCTGCCAGTTTCTCTACAGAATGGGAACAAACTTTGAAGATAGTGCGGAACTATCTTGTCAGGGCCCAAGACAGGGCAACGAGGCATGCCGAACAAAACCGTCGCTTTGCCCAACATCAAGCAGGGGACAAAGTGATGGTAAGAACCCCGAGGCGGAACTTGTTTGCAAAGAGGACCCAAGATCCTCGCCTATTGCCAAGCTACATCGGGCCTTTTTCCATTGAAAGGCGCATCGGGAAATCCACATACCAGCTGAACACACCAGCCTGGTGGAAAATCCATCCAGTCTTCCATGTCAGCCGCCTCAGGCCAGTTCAGAAATGCATGGAAGATCATTCAGAAAGACATCTCACAGCACCGAGGGGAACAGACCTCCCAGCCATCAAGAGCCTGACCAATCATCATCATCCTGCAGGTAAGGCTCCGAGGACGTCGCCAACTCAGGTGGGGGAGAATGTCATGGGCTGCTTTCCATCATCGACCCATGACCCCTTGGACGCGCCCCGTGGCGTCCCGGCAAGCCTCCCAACGCCTAGCGCCACAGTCGGCCCCGTGGTCTCGGCAGCGCCAAGTGACAAGCGAGCATGCGCCTCTGTCGCCCCACCGATAATCAATGCCAGCGCCCAGCGGCTGGCCAATGCCATCAGTGCCGCACGCACCGACAATGCCGCGTGCCCAAATCATCATGTTGCCATCAGCGCCGCACACCCAGACAGTGCCCCGCGCGCAGACCCAATGCCAAGCACCAGCGCCCAGCCGCTGGCAGATCCAAATAGTGCCGCGCGCGCCCACAGCAATGCGCGCGCAGACCCTGCTGCTCAAGACAAAGTTGCTGCCATCGGACTTGCTTCCATAGAAGACTAAGTCCTTTTCATTGTAATTATAGAGTAGTTTTACTTCATTCATTTTCAGTGTGCTTCTACAGCTTTCTTAGGTCAACTCATGTAACTTTGGTTTATTTTTTTTAAGCATTATTAAGGGGGACCAAAGCATTCAAACATTCAAGCATTCAAATAATTCTCTGTACTGGTGTCTTCCCCCCCCCGACACCGCATTTCATCTTGTAATAGCTTTCATCATCATCAATATAATCATCAGCTTTCATCATCAATTGCTCATTTTCCGCTGCTCAATTGCTCACGACATTGGTTTTCCCGTACGGCACTGACAATCTAGTCTAGCGTACGGCGAGGGCCTCAGTTGGCGCATAGCAACCGCACTGACATCGGTTGCTTAGCCTTACGTCGCCCTTCCAAGGAACTTCAGGAAGGCGCCGCGTAACAGGTGTGTAACATTTGATATTGTTTCTCCGTTTTTCCTATTAGGTCACTAACATGTTCCTTCTACCACAGACTATGCATAGATATCACATTCTTGTAATTCTCATATACAAAGGAGAAACAGAGAAGAGAGCAGTAAAAAATATATTAAAGCTTCTGCTCCAATACCCCTAAGATGCTTCAGGAATCAGGATAAATGAGCAAACAAAACAAATGGAAATGTATTCTCGACTTGACTAAGTCCTGATTGAAATCCGAAATTAGTGGTTGCTACTCCCCTATATCCAATCTAAGGCTTTCTAAATATTGACAGTGTACAATGAGATTCACACTGCTTAAATCTTGAGAGCCTCAAATCTTTGTTCTGATACTCTGAACAGCAGGGGCATCTCAACGGTCTTTGTGGCCTAAAGCCAAAACATATTAAAAGGCCCTTTAATTTCTTTTATAAAATCCGTATAATAATGAGATACAAAGCAAACTCCTAGGACTTTATTTTGGCCTAGTGGTAAGTGTACAATGCGTGATGTGTAAATTAGGAGCACGCCACGGTTTGGAACTCTATCGTAAATGAAAATATGTCATTAATTAAGTGGAGGAAGGTAGAGGGGGCACATCGATAATCTGTCGACTTTCAAACCTTGCACCCCATTGCACTTGGGGATTTCTCTCAAAAAGATGAACCAAAAAAATCCTTTCTAATGGATGGATCAATAAAATATGGTGAAAAGAAATAACCAATACATGAGTTTTCTTTTAGGAGAAAAAAATTAGATTTGATAACGATACGTTATTTAATTAAATGAGAGAAATTTATCGTTATTTATCACTCAACTATATAAATTTAATTAAAAGTTTTAAGATATTTTATTAATAATAATTACATAAAATATATGTGACACGTAGTAGTACTTAAAATTGGGGCCCTTAATATTATAGGGGCCTAAGGCAATGGCTTCACTTGCCTTACTCTTAGGCCGCCCCTGCTGAATAGTCGAAGTCGGAGATATGTACTGATCACGCCCAACTATGCCTTATAAAAAGGACTAAGCGGTTGTTGCAAAAATATTTCGGCTAATAAGTCCGGAGTCGAATCCCACAGAGAACTAAGGCTTAGCTACAGTTGTTCAATATTGCAAAGAAACACAAGTTCAAATAATTTTCTAGTTATAAAGATTTAATTTTTATTTCTACTAATTAACTAGCAAATATTATAAAGCAATACAATTATCAACTAACATGGATGAAATTCTATACAAGACTAAGGAGGTCTAGAGTTGTATTTTTCCCTATTGTCGGAATCTTTTCCGCTATGTTTTCTACAAATTTTTCTAAGTCTTCTCTATCGACCATGAGCACTCTAACTGTCGTAACTCTCTCCCGAGTAATTACCACAATTTACAAGATATATTCTCTCGAATTACGCTAGCTGGCATTAAGTACATCTCACTCAGATCGCACCAAGGTTTCGTTATCCCTAAACCCACCTTTAAACCTCTGTATTGATCCCTCATATACGTTTAGGAGTGATGTTGTTCAACAACTACCTAAATATGCACTCTCTCCCGAGTAATACATGCTAAATAGGCACAGCTAATTGAGAGCCCTTCAATCAACCACAAGAATAATATAGTTGAACAAATAGAGAAAATACTACGGCAAATCTATATTAACATAACAAGAAAATCATCCTTCAATAGGTTCCATCAAAACCCTAGATTAGAAAGTTGGCTACTCATACTCATAGCAACAATATCCCAAATATTTTGCATAATTAAAATAGAGTAAAGATGAAAAGATGTAGAAATAATGATTCTAACTTCAAGGAGTGATTCCACCAGCTCTTCTTGCCTCTAGCTGCCCAAAAACGTGGCTGCTGATAGAAACCCCCTTCCAAGTGGTGTTTTAGGTCTATTTATATGTGTAGAAGAAACCCTAAACGTGTGGCCCGGGTCCTAGTCAAACCCGGAACGAATTAAGTCTTCAAAACTCGGATTGGACCTAGCGTCAGGCCTGGCGTCGCCAGCCTAACGCCTGGAATTTGGCTGGCCTCGCCAGGCTAAAGCCTAGTCCAGCCTGGCCTTAGGCTGGCCTCGCCAGGCTAAAGCCTGGTCTCTCCTTTTCATTGTTTTCGAGCACACTTTCAACATTTAAGTATCCCTTTTGCTCTACTTTCATCTCCAATTCATCTACACATAAAATAGACTCCTTTATGCACAAATAAAGTGTAATTTATCATTAAAGCATATAAAATGCAAGGCACATAATGTATGAAACTATGGAATTATAGACACACATCATGTACACTAGAGTAAATATTTATTCAATTTCAGGTACCAATACACATTGTGTAGTTGGTCTTTGTGTCTCATAAACCCTACTAATCTAGTTTCACTATTACCATGCAACTTACGTATATATAATTTTGACCGTTCACCACTCAATCTTCATTCCCTCCTAGGGATCGGACAAAGGAAAAATTCATGACATTGCCTTCTAGTTTTGCATCATATCCCACCTTGTGAATGAAATTGTAACAATATGTACTGCTTATTCTGTTCCCATTTTCTATACTTGCTTACATTTTTCACTTCAATTTGTTAACAGAAAAGCTTTTCACTTTGCCTATCAAAGAGTGTAAATTTCCAAACTTATATCTCCGTAATTCGAAAATGACATTCAGAAACGTACCTTCTATTGATTTAAGTGACTTTTGCAGACAGTCATAATCAATTTCTTTCAGAATGACTTGTACAGAACTGAGTATAAGAGCTGTGGCAATACCAGAGCCCATTAAACCACCACCTATAACAGCAACCTTCTCTATCTTCTGGTGTTTAAGCTGACAATCAGTAATGCATGGTACCTGTACACCGTAGAACTTCCAGTTACTTCAAAGAATGACCAAGTAAAACAACGTGTGGTAGTAGTTCTTAAATGGGTGTGGCCTACCAACATTAAGATGCTAACGGCATTTGTGGGATGTATAATCAAGAGTTGCATGCAATATATAGTACTTTTTAGAAGACAAACAAGTGTACATATCTGTAAAAGTCAGTCACTTTTGGAAGATGCATATACACTTACTGCTTGTTTAGACGGTTGTTACATATCGTTTCATAATGTATTGCATTGTATTGTACTGTATTGTTTGATGAATACAATATTTGGATAGATTGTATCGTTTGTCATCGTTTCATGATATCGCGTACCAGCAATATGAAGAATAAACATGCAATATTATAATGAAAAATTATGATACGGTGTAGAATTATTATATAAAAAGATAGGAAAGAGGATAAAATAAAATAATTTAACAATAATGAAGGGCGAGATGAGAGAAAAAGACTAGGTAACGACGCGATTACATCAAATCAGTCGTTACATAAAGTGGCATATTTCGTTGTTACGTAACGATAGATTTAACGATACGATACAATAAAATTTAAGTAACAATCAAAACAAACATCATAATTAAAGTGACAATACGATACAATACAATAGGTAACAACCATCCAAACAAGCTGTTAACCTCCAGCCTCTAAATACAATGAATTTATTAAAAAAGTTACCCTCTGTAGAAATTAATGGAATAAATTTAGCAACTAAATAAATTTCAATTTATGTCCTGTACATAGGACTTCCCTTTCTCTTAAATTTTGAGCAGGTTAATTAGAGTTCTAAAGAGCATATATATTAGGTGAGTCAACTCTAACCATGAAATTGCAGTGCTTATACATTGTACCTTTGATGTTGCTCGTTCAGCAAAATATACATGAAGCAGAGCTCTAGCAGATTTTGAGAGGACTAAAATGATGCCCTCTTCAATCACATCGAGGCAGGCTTTATAATGAGGCATACTTGGAGATGTCTTCAAAATCTTTTGCCTAGCAGTTTCCAGGATAGCAGATGACTCGCGTATAGGTTCAATTTTATCTGTCCTTTGAAGTGTATTAAGACGGGTTTGCCGTCCTTCTGCAATATCTAATGCCCAGAGACGAGAAACTGTTAAGAGGTCTTCGGAAGATACAACATCATTGATAAGTCCCAAGTCCTTCCCTTCTTCAGAGGTAATGATCTTGGATGACTGTCACGTGGTAATAACCAGTTTTAGCAAGAAGATAGGTGGAAAGGGAAAAGGACAACACCCAAGCGTTTAGACAATCTGTTAACTCCACTAAATAAGTTAATCAGTTCAAACATTAACTAAATGTTACAAGAAAAAGCTCTGTAAGAATGGAGTATCTCTTTTGCCAATTTCAACAGAAGTATATCAGCATCAATCCATTGATATTGTATTTATTATTCGGTCATTTAACACAGACTGTGATCCTTAAATTGAAGAAATTCTCATCTAATAGAGAGAAGTCCATGCATCTCACGAGGAACCTCGCTGCATTGGACTAATCAATTAATCAACAGAAACCATCTCCGCATGGAAATGTATACGATATGATAGGTACCTTTAAGCAAGAGAGAATCTGGCTTACCATCAACATATCAACGGCCTTTGATGTCCCAACAAGCCTTGGAAGACGCTGAGTGCCTTCGAACATATACATGACTTCATCAGGAAAATCAATGCATAATGGAACCGACAGCAAGCACTCAATTAACAAACACCAATTTAAAGAAGCAAGACATCATTACCTCCACAACCAGGAATAATTCCAAGCTTAAGTTCAGGTAGACCAAGCTCAGCCCTCGGCGTTGCAATTCTAGCACTGCACCCCTAGAAAAGATCAATGATATAAGAGTATCAGCCTTAAAACTGAATGCTACTAAAGTGTAAAACCATGAAGTTGAACAATACAATTTGAAAAAAAATAACAAACCATGGCCAACTCCAAGCCACCACCAAGGGCAAATCCTTGAATAGCAGCAACAGAAGGCTTCTTCCCATCTACAATAACCCAACATCAGGACAAATAAGTTATTGCAGAATATAACTATGTCGGTATGGAAAAAATAGGCAAATATCTTAGAAGGCACTAGTGATTATGATGTGTTAATACTTTCTATTATGTCAATCACAAGATCAACTGATGCATCCGGTAGAAGTGAGATATCCCCTGACATATCAAGCAACAAGATGGTCATTTTCAATTTAGAGCCTTATCATAAATTAGTACAAGAAAGTCTGAGTGACGATGGTACCGTTCTTTTGAACATTCTGAACTAGGTTGATGTCAAGACCACCACAGAATTTACCATCCCCTACAATGTTGGAAGAGAAATTTAATTTTCCAAGAGAGTTGCAAACCATAAAATCTACTAATACTGCTGAAATAGCGTATGCCACTAAAATTGTGTGCTTTGCCCAAATTAAAGATCTTGTTCTCAGAATGTACATAGTATAACACAATATTATCAATTTGGTCCAATGCATTAATTAAAAAACAACAGAAGATGTCCAAAAGTTGCTTCTTGAAGAAAAACTTTACCTTCAAACTTGGAGAATTGCTCCTGTTCACGAGTCAGATACCTATTTTTAAGTGAATAGAATCTTCATAATTTGTAACTGACCCTCACAACATGAATGATATATTTTTCCTTCTTTTACTACAAGCATTATCTCTTTAATTCACTTCTTCCTTTGTTAATACCAAGGAAGAACCAAAAACACCATCATAATGATTTACGTAATAATTATTGAATTTGTAAAAATCTTTTGATTTAGCAAATTATGATTCCTGTGAAAAGAAAATAAGCTGGTAATTCACTACTATTGAAGGGTGATAAGTTACAGAAAATTGTCACCACCTTATGCTAGCTGCACAACATTTTATCCAATTCCCATATTTGTCAAAAGTTTCAAGAACTTTTTCATTATCCGCTCTTGATCTTTTACCAGAGTGTAAGTTCCAGGGGCGGAGGCAAAACGCCAGCTACGAGTTCGGCCGAACCAATAGCTTTTTCTCAATGGATGAGTAGCAAAACATGATCTGTGGTTGAAGGTAAAGTTTTTCAATGGATTTGAGTTCAATGGATGAGTTCGAAAGACAGCCATAGAACTTTACCTTCACAAATCGAATAGAGTTTGTGAACAACTAACAATATAGGTATAGCAAATATAACATAAATTCTACCCAGTTTATATGATTTTGTGCTTGTTTAATTATTCATCAAACTCTACTAGATTGGCTTGACTTTGCATTATCTACAATTGACTTATCTGTTAAATTGTTCATCAAAGTTTACCGATTAGCATAATTTTTTTGTTTTGTTCAACAAAGTATTCTTCGAAATTGCAATTTTAATTTCAATCAAACCACCTCAAAGATGCTCAAAATAATTTTAAATTTGAAACAAAACCTCTAAATATCGGTAAAAATTTAGTCAAATAACATCAAATCAAAAAGATTCATTTTGCCTTCTTCAACACTTTCTAAGGAACAATTTGGAGTTTTAAAATTTTTAAAGTAAATCGCTAAATCGGTGTTTGAAACAAAAATATATGCACAAATTATAAATATTAAAATAATTTTAAGATTAATCGATCATTGACTTCCAATTTCTACCCCCAAACAGGAATTTAAAGCTTTTAATATTGAAGAATGATAAATGACTAAAAATGCACGTTTTTAGTATAGTTTCATATCATTGTTTGTGAGTTGCTGGAGATTAAATGTTTATAAACATAAAATATGCTCATTACATGTTTATTGTGTGTAAGAATGAGTTTGGATGGAAGTTGGCGAAAATTGGATGATTTAATGCAAAAAGAAGTTGAGAGGCAAGAGCTGGAAGCGTGCCACAATTGGTGCATTGCATGAAAGGTAGGCGTGAAATGACCTAGGAAATGAATCAAAACCAGTGAAGTATGACACTTTGGCACTGGACCTGGCATGGAAAGAAACAAAGAAGAAAAAAATATTTGAGAGCGTGCCTAGGGGTCGTGTGTTGCACCAACCCCCCAGCACGCGACTCAACTTTTTCCTTTGCGAATTAGGAGAGATCAAGGACGCCCCATATCAATCCTAGTTGATATAAATACATCATAAAACATCCTTTTGAAGGGAGAGACACTACTTTAGGGGTTAGATAACACCGGAGGCGAGAATACGCTAAGAGAAAGGAGGAAGATTCAACCTCAAGTTTTTCCTTTCTTCTTGCTATTTTTCATTGTTGGTTATGATTTTTAGTATTGTAATTTTACATACTATTATGAGTAGCTAATTTATTATCTAGAGTTTTGATGGAGCCTTTTGTAGTATGAATTCTTGTTACGTTTTAATATAATTTAGCTTTTGAATTTCTCTATTTGTTTAACTACGTGCTTATTTCAGTTGATTGAATGGCCATCGATTGACTGTGCCTATTTATTATATATTGCTTGAGAAAGTGTACATATTTAGGTAGTTGTGGAACAATGTCACTCCTAACATATGCGAGAACTCAATATAGCCGGTTTAAAAGTGGGATTAGAGATAACAAAGCTTTGACATGATCATACTGAGCGGTGAAAAAGTGCGAGCTAGTGTAATTCGAGAGAATATGACTAGTAAATTATTGTAGTTGCTCAAGAGAGAATTACGATGAGTCGAGTGCTCATGATCAGTAGAGAATACTTAGGCGAAATTGTAGGAGACATAGCGGGAAGGGTTCCGACAATTGGGGGAATTATAACTCTAGGCCTCCTTAATCTTGTATCCAACCCTTAGTATCTTTAGTTGTTAATTTACTACTTTAATTTATTAGTTAATTAGTTAGATATAAGAATCTTAATCTTTATAACTTAGAAATTTATTCGAGCTTGTCTTCTTAATGATATTGAGCAATTATAGTAAAACCTTAGTTCTCTGTGGGATTCGACTCTGGACTGTTAGACCGGATTATATTTGCAGCGTCCTCTTATCCTTTTTAGGACTAGAGTTGGGCGAGATCAAATTTTGGCACCATTGCCGGAGAACTAACTGTGTAGTTATAGCTGTATATATTGCTAGTTTTCAAGTTTGAACTTTTATTTTGTTTTGTTTTTTTAATTTAATTTTATTTTAGTTGTTGAATTGAGAAACATGACATCTTGGAATGATGGTAGTTTAGGTGTTCATAATTCTACTTTTGACCTTCATATATATTATGAAGGAAACCAACCGTGGCAGAATTATCAAAATGTTCCCGAGAGCAAGTTATGTGCACATACTCAATCTTATATATGGAATGTGTGTGATATGTGTGGTGATCAAGATAGTCACTTTTATGGTTGTGCTTATATATCTTATCTTCCCTCAACCCTTACTATGACGATTCTACTTTTTCTTGTGAAGTTAATAGAATAAAGAACCCAAGGATGATGACCTGAAAGAGATAAAAAAATATGCTAAGGTGCCTTGTGGAAAACAATAATGACACACAACTGCGGATACAAAGGCAAGAGGCAACTATTTGCAACTTGGAGGCTCAAGTGAGCCAACTAGTTGAAGCTTCTAATGCTCAACAAGCTAATATTATGGATAGTAGGTAGGAGCAGTGTGCATTAGAGACATAAATTAAGGTGCTAATGGAGGGGTCCAGAGTAGAACACCAACAATATATCCAACAAGAATTTAAGGATGCCGATGTTGAAGAAATAATACTAGAGTCAGCCAAGGACGTTGAGGACACAAATTTAGTTGATTCTAATATAATTTGTATCGAAGAGGCTGAAAATCTTAAAGTTCAAGTATTTGAGCATGTTGGACCTCATTCTAAATACTTCTCTAAATTGTGTTCAGATGGTGAAATGAGAATTTATCCTTATGAGCATAAAAAGGAGTCAAGGGAAGAGGTAGATGAGCCTTATATTTTGAAATTTTTAATGCCTTCTAGGCAAGGTAACACTCCTCAGGCGAGAGCCAAAAACTACATGAGAATTTATTTAATTTTTTGCTCGCAAGAATTTATACCGCCCCAAGAGCATAATCATAAGCTTGAATCAAAACTTGGAGTTCAATTCATAATCTTGAGGTGGAGGCATAAAGTGATTCACGTCGTGCTACGACGTTAAATCAGGTGCTTGTTGGGAGGCAACCCGACTTTACTACCTTTTTTATTATTTTTTATTTTTAATTGTATTTTTTTAGTATTATTTTTAGTTTTGTTGAAGTAGGAGCATAATAAGTAAATCCATTAGAAGGAAGCAAAATAAAGCAAGATGGCTGGAACTAAGTGTGGGATGCTCGCACAAAGGACCATACACGAGAGAAGTCTGAGTACCCCATGAGCTACTAATGCTATGGCCTTTGGCCTACCAGGGAGTTTTTTTTATCCTCTTATTATTTATGCTATGCATTAGGGACAATGCATAATTTTAAGTGTGGGGTGTGAAGACTTTTGGACAATTTCTTGTGCTATTTTATGTGTTAAAAAAAATCAATTATTTTTTAGGTAGAAATTATCCCCCTTGGTTTTTTTTATGGACATAGTTCTTTTTGAAAGGATGACTCTTTGAATCGGATAGAAATTATTTTAGGTAAAATTTTCAAAAAATAATAATTAGGCTTTTCCCTATGATGGACTTCGTAAATAGTTTTCTTGAGGGTTTTAAATCTAAAGAAAAATACAAAAAAGATTTTTTTTCAACTACTAATGGAATGGGAAGAACTTGAGTATCTATACATTTTGATATGTTTTATATTGGGGCTTAGAGTTGGAGCATTTGCGCTGAGTACTTTTTTCTTTATTCTTGTGAATATGCCTTGAGAGTATATGTGTTTTTTTACACTTAGGCTCGTCTATTGACTCATGTTGTTACTTCCTAGCGTTTGGATTATATGATGACCGTGCTAGTTGCTTTAACTTGAGAGTCGGGTATGAACCGTCCTGAGTGAGTCATGTGCATTGTGTGCGGTGAGAATTTGGTTATACTCTGTGCCATCCTTGTTAGTCTAGAACTTGCCCCTTGTGTGAGTCGAAGCGAAATGATTAAGTCTTGTGAGTTTAGGAAATGGTATAGACGTTTCTTTGATTGACCCTTGAGCCTATTTGCCTACCAGTAATAACATTATCTGTAGTCAGTCTTTTTGGGCATGTAGACCTTTTTCTTTGGCACCCACATTACGAGCCAACCCTTATTTTATTCTAAATAGTATCTTGTTCACTCTTTACCTCCGAAAGCACTTAAGTTGCTGAAAGATTAAAGAAAGAGATTGGGTAGCTTTTGAGTGGAACCATAGAAAGGCCGGCAATGTGCTTTTATGGGTAAAAGTCTTACTAGCCGGAAATACCAAATTACAGTAAGTGTGAAAAAAAGAAAAAGAAAACCAAAAGAAACAAAAAAATAAAATAAAAAAATGAATGACACCTCCCATATCTTTGTTTGAACTAGTGAGTATCTATATGTTGATGTGGTTAATGAAGAAAGACTTAAATATGTATGATTTCAAGGCAAAACATCGAATTAGTCACGACAAGAAGGTGCTTAAAAGTGAAGTGTGGTGTATTAAAGTGCTTATGAGGGTTAATCACTATTTTCCTATATATATATATCCTACCCGTCCCTTAGCCTACATTACAACCTATAAAGTTCTACTTGATCCTAGATTTTGCAAGCTTAAATTAGTTAAGTCTTATACAACAGACAAGTTTATGGTACGAAGTTGGGTGGCATACGAGTTTCATTGTGAGAGCGAGTGAATTCTTTCAATATTTGAGTCCTTAGATTATACTTGAACTTATATTTGAGTGTGTGGACTATTTATCTCTATGATTTCTTAGTGAAGGCACATGATTTGCGAAGGATTGGTAAAGTCCTTGATTTTTGAGTTGGCACAAGAAGCAAGTTATAGTATAGAATGTATTAGAGTCAATTGTTTAGGCTAGGATGTTAGAACAAATCACACAAATACTTTAAATAGTCTTGGCATTGGTCTAAAAATGAGGAAAGATGTCAATAGCCCTTATGCTAGGTTCTAAGCGTTGATATAAACTATTGTCATTGCTATGATGTTTGAGTATGTTTTGGAATTG
This sequence comes from Nicotiana tomentosiformis, assembly GCF_000390325.3. Lineage (NCBI taxonomy): Eukaryota > Viridiplantae > Streptophyta > Magnoliopsida > Solanales > Solanaceae > Nicotiana > Nicotiana tomentosiformis. The sequence goes on from NC_090819.1 coordinate 81,637,100, forward strand.
TGTTACTTGTCGATGTGCTTAATTTTAAGTTGCTCTAGGACGAGCAAGAGTTTAAGTGTGGTGTGGTGATAAATGACTAAAAATGCATATTTTTAGTATAGTTTTATATAATTTTGTGTATGAGTTGCGGGAGATTACATATTTATAAACATAAAATATGCTCATTACATGTTTATTGTGTGTAGGAATGCGTTTGGATTGAAGTTGGCAAAAATTGGATGATTTAATGCAAAAAGAAGTTGAGAGGCAAGAGCTGGGAGCGTGCCACAATTGGTGCATTACATGAAAGTTAGGCGCGAAATGGCCTAGGAAATGGATCAAAACCAGTGAAGTATGGCACTAGACCTTGCACGTGAAAGAAACAAAGAAGAAAAAAATAGTTGGGAGCGTGCCTAGGGGTCGCCCCTTGCACCAACCCCAGCACGTGATTCAACTTTTCTTTTGCGAATTAGGAGAGATCAAGGACGCCCCACATCAACCCTAGTTGATATAAATATAAAATGTCCTTCTGAAGGGAGATACATTACTTTAGGGTTAGACAACACCTAAGGGGGCGAGAACACGCTAGGAGCAAGGAGAAAGATTCAACCACGAGTTTTTCCTTTCTTCTTCCTATTTTTCATTGTGGTTATGATTTTTAGTATTGTAATTTTACAACTATTATGAGTAGCTAATTTATTGTAACGACCCGGCCGATCGTTTTGAGTACTATAGCCCATTCCTCCATTTATTGTTTATTCTGTGCTCATTTATTATTATGTGACTTGCCGAGGTGTTTGTTTTGGTTCCGGGGATATTTCAGAATGATTTGGGACACTCAATCCCAAGGTTGGAAGCCTAAGTTGAAAGAGTTGACCGGATATTGACTTATTTCTGGATGACTCCAGAATAGAGTTTTGATGGTTCCGATAACTCCGTATGGTGATTTTGGACTTAGGAGTGTGTCCGAATATTGATTTGGAGGTCCGTCGATGATTTTGGCTTGAATTGGCGAAAGTTGGAAAAGTTAAAATTTGGAGAGTTGAGAAGTTTGACCGAGAGTTGACTTTATGGTTATCGGCCTCAGATTTTGGTTTCAAAAGTTGGAATAGGTCCATTGTATCATTTATAACTTGTGTACAAAATTTGATGTCGATCGGAGTTGGTTTGGTATGTTTAGGCAATAATTTTGGAAGTTAGAAGCTCATAAGTTCATTAGGCTTGAATCGATATGCGATTCATGGTTTTAGTGTTGTTTGATGTGATTTGAGGCTCCGAGCGATTTCGTATGATATTTTAGGACTTTTTGGTATGTTTGGTTGAGGTCCCGGGGGCCTCGGGTAGATTTCGGATGGTTAACAGATTGAAATTGGACTTAGAAGATTTGCTGAAGTTGCTGATGCCTGTGCTTCTAGTTTCCTTATATGCAATCACATGTGGAAGTCCGCGATCGTGAAGAGTTGTTTGGGCAACTGGTGAAAACTTTTCTATGCGATCACACGAATTGGTATGCGATCGCGGAGCTATGGTCAGTAGTACTACGCGAACGCGAGGGTTGTACCGCATTCGCGAAGAAGGAAGGAGGGGTGGCTTGAAGCCACGCATTTGTTCATCGCGATCGCGTACATATGAGTTTCTGTGCACCGCGTTCGTGGTTGTTTGTTCACATTTGTGAAGAGTAATTTGGAGGGATGTGATTTTTGTTCTTCGCGATCGCGAGGGACTTTCCGTGATCGCAAAGAGGAGCATCTGGGCAGAATATAAATTTCAAAAATGAGGGTTAGAATATTATTTCACATTTGGACTTTGGGAACTCGGATTCAGGCGATTCTTGGGGCGATTTTCAAGGAATTAATTGGGGTAAGTGATTCTAACTCGAATTTAGTTAATATATATCACACCTCTTTTTACCCACACAACCCTATTACGAGGTTGATGTCACGACCCAACTGGAGGGTCATGACTAGCACCCGGGCCATACTTGCCGAGCACCAACGTATATTTTATCTAACCTTCCTTATTATCTTTAAGGGCCAACAAGATCAATATAAATAGTAGACATGGATCATGAACATCCAACAATGAAAGATAATGTCATGAACATACATAACATGGGACGACAAGACTGTCAAGAAACTATATATAAGGTACGAGCTACCATGATGCCATGAAAGACTATACAACAAAAATCAGCCGACAAGGCATTCTAAACCATACATAAGTCGACACCTGTCTATGAGCCTCTAAAAGAACATAAATGCTACAACATTGCCGGAACAGGGCTCCGACATACCCATAATGTCTATAACAAAAATGCATACCAAGACCACGGCAAGTCCGGAGAAGGGATCTCGCCAATAACCGCTAAACTGGATAGCCTACTGTGATGGGGGAGCTGCGTCTACCCGTCTATCAGGACCTGCAGCACGACATGCAGCGTCCACAAATAAAAAGGACGTCAGTACGAATAAAGTACTGAGTATGTAAGGCAGGAAAGCATAAGTGAGAACAGTAATGTAAACAGGGATAGAGAATATACAACCTGTGACATCTGGGTACCTCTGAGGGCTACTGACATGAAATACATGATACATACATATATATATACATAAACTTTTAAAACATACGCCTTTGTGGGCATCACCATCATCATATCGTACCCGGCCGTAATAGGCTCGGTAAAACGTACCCGGCCATCATAGGGCTCGGTAGAATCGTACCCGGCCACGTGGAGCTCGGTAAAACCCAACTGATCAGTGGTTGCACAATAGGTGCCGTACCCGGCCGACTATAGCGCGGCTCGGTAGAGTAAAATAGATACATATATATGATGCATGCTGGACTCATTGGAATCACATTTTGAACCTTTCGGAGTGACGTAAGGTCGGTATCCTTCGTACACGTTATTAGGATTAACTCTTCATCAAGAATCTTATAAGAATCAGAAACTACCAACAACATTGATAATATAAGAATAAAAGAAGTAACATCAATATCAATCGTTTCATAAGAAGGGCAGCAATGTAAGTACTGCTAGCTTCTAAGAGTAGAGTATCTTTGGGAGCTCGTTCATTACATTATGTACAATCGGAGTCGTGCAAAAGAATGAAGGGGATATCCTCACATACCTTGTATATACTGCCCAACCTCAAGCTATGCAAATGTCACGACTCCTTAGTCTACCAATAAGATAAATGACACTATCATTATCGTTTAAGCGTCGTAACTATTATGTATCGACCACAACCTATTTTACGATGAAACGGACAGCACCTCCCCTATTTATATGACTTCCCACAAGTCAATACAATCACCAAACAGCCCAAACAACATCATTAATAATCATATTGAGCCTCCAAAACAGTCCACCAACCAATAACATTACTACCAAGCCTTTCGATATATATTTCACAAGTTCTAGCTTCAACGACTTAGTTGCAACTTGGATAATCTTAAATATATATAGAGTAAGAGGTTCCTTACCTTTAAACAGAAAGAACAACTCCAATTTGACCTTAATTTTCCACGAAATATCCCTTCAATTCTGCCACAAGAACAAGGAAGCAAAACTAGCAATTAATTCGGGTTTTTCGGCACTAGAATTACTTTAGAAGACTTGAAATCACCTAGGGTTGATATTAAAAACTTGAAGGTGTATTTACAGGACATAAAACACTTAAAACAACCTCCCACACGAGCTGGAACAACACAAAAATCAGCAACAACAAGAAGAACAAGAAACTTACTAGCGCCACGGGATTCCCGACATTTGATTTGTGTTGTTTGCCCTTTGTTTGGGTCTTGGATCATGAGAGAACCTTGAGAGACTGTTTTTAGGGTTATAAGGTCTGAATATACTGAAAAATAATGACTTAAAACGGGGTTGAGGTATCTTATATATGTCCATATTTCTTAAACCGCCTTTGTGGGCCCCATAGAGAGCAGCTTGGCGCACTCTCGCGAAAACGCGAATATCGATGAATGCTGTAATGCGTTGGAAACTAGACTCATAGATCTTCAATTTGATAGGTAGATCACCCCATAATTCCAAGCACATTGGGAGAAAAATGCAGTAACATTTGACCTAAAGTTTAAGTAAAATTATAAACCTAAGTTGCGACAACTTTTATCGACTTTTGTTTCATAACTCGCTTGACTTCAAGACTTATGATGCGGATATTATATGATTCAAATACATTAAAACAAGACCTCTTGGGACAGTTAATCACCTCTAGTGTTACCCGAAAATACGGGTTACAACATCCTTGATTCGTTTAACTTCTAATATTTGTTAACCACTCTTATACACCCTTGTATCGTTTAAGACCAATAGGATTAACTTCTTATCATCTCAAAGATAATCTCTTCTTGGATTTACATCGACTAACTTACGACGTGATCTATGGTATGCGAATTTGGGTTGTAACACTCTCTCCCCCTTAGGAACATTCGTCCTCGAATGTAAGGGTTTATGGGGTGTCTAACTCATCGTGGATTCCGACGGAGATTTCTGGCTGAGTTTCCCCCATAAAATGGACACTAGCCAAACTTGCAAGCAGTTAAACCCAACCTATGGCCTTACAAGACTATACAAAGCATTATGGATATGTACATTATCTGCATATCACCATTTTGTATTAAAAAAAAGAGTATTCACAAGCTATTGCTTACCTCATAGAGCCGTTTCACCTTATAATGCGTCCTTCTTTCCCCCGGCATCCTCGTTATCTTCACTCTGGAATAGGTAAGGGTATTTAGACTTCATCTCCTCTTCTGCTTCCCATGTCATTTCTTCTATATTCTTGTTTCTCCATAATACTTTCACGGAAGCTACATCCTTTGTTCTCAGCTTGCGGACTTGTCGATCTAATATAGCCACTGGCACTTCATCATATGATAGATCCTTTGTAACTTGTACATCTTTGATAGGGACGACCTGAGAAGGGTCTCCAATACATTTCCTCAACATAGATACATGGAATACCGGGTGGAAAAATTCCAATTCAGATGGCAATTCTAACTCGTAAGCAACCTGTCCAATTCGTCGAAGAATTTTGTACGGCCCAATATACCGCGGACTCAACTTACCCTTCTTCCCAAAATGCATAACACCCTTCATCGGCGAGATCTTCAGGAAAACCCAATCACCAACCTCAAATTCCAGATCACGACGTCGGACATCGGAATAAGACTTTTGCCTGCTTTGTGCCATCCTCAGTCGCTCTTGTATCACTTTCACCTTCTCAATGGCTTGGTGAATCAAATCTGGCCCATATAATTCTGTCTCACCGACTTCGAACCATCCAACTGGTGATCTACATCTCCTCCCGTACAGTGCCTCATACGGGGCCATTTTAATACTGGAATGGTAGCTATTATTGTAGGCAAATTCTATAAGTGCCAGATGGTCATCCCAATTCCCCTTGAAATCTAGAACACATGCTCGTAGCATATCTTCAAGCGTCTGGATGGTACGTTCAGCCTGTCCGTCAGTCTGCGGATGGAATGCAGTGCTGAGATTTACTTGTGTACCTAAACCCTTCTGAAAAGACCTCCAAAAGTTAGCCGTAAATTGAGCTCCTCGGTCTGATATAATAGATACCGGCACACCATGAAGCCTAACCATCTCCTTGATATATAACTTTGCATAATCTTCAGCCGTGTAAGTTGTCTTAACTGGTAGAAAATGGGCAGATTTTGTAAGTCGATCAACTATCACCCAGATGGAGTCAAACTTATGATAAGAGCGAGGTAATCCAATAATGAAGTCCATATTAATCACCTCCCATTTCCAGGTCGGAATCTCTATATTCTGAATCAATCCACTAGGTTTCTGATGCTCGATCTTTACTTGTTGATAATTAGGACACTGGGCTACAAATTCTGCAATAGACTTCTTCATGTTATCCCACCAATACTGCTCTTTAACGTCATGATACATCTTTGTCGAGCCAGGATGGATAGAATATCGGGACTGGTGAATCTCAATCATAATCTTCTCTCGCAACCCTGCCACACTAGGTACACATAATCGGCCCTGGTATCTCAGTGTCCCATCTCCTCCGATCTTGAAAGCTGTAATCTTACACTGCTGAATTCCCTCTCTCAATCTTACTAAGGTAGGATCTTCATATTGCCGTGCTTTTACCTCGGCTACCAAAGATGATTCTGCTGTATTCTGTACAGTAACACCTCCGTCATCAGAGTCCAACAATCTGATTCTCATATTGGCCAGCTGGTGAAGCTCTTTGGTCAACCCTTGTCTACCTGCCTCAATATGTATTAAGCTTCCCATTGACTTACGGCTGAGAGCGTCTGCCACAACATTGGCTTTACCGGGATGGTACAATATCTCGACGTCATAGTCTTTCAGTAATTCAAGCCACCTACGCTGCCTCAAATTCAACTCCTTCTGCTTGAAGATGTATTGTAAACTCTTGTGATCTGTGTAGATGTCAACATGGACGCCGTATAAGTAGTGCCTCCATATCTTCAAAGCATATATTACTGCAGCCAATTCCAAATCATGAGTCGGGTAATTCTTTTCATGCTTCTTCAATTGTCTTGATGCATAAGCAATCACCTTCCCACGTTGCATCAATACGCACCCCAAACCTATACCTGAGGCATCACAATATACCACATAACCTTCTGTTCCTTCTGGGAGAGTGAGCACTGGCGCGGATGTCAATCGATTCTTTAGCTCCTGAAAACTATGTTCACAAGCATCAGACCACTGGAACTTGGTAGCTTTCTGTGTTAACTTAGTCAATGGTGCTGATATAGAGGAAAACCCTTCTACAAACCGCCTATAATATCCTGCTAGCCCCAGGAAGCTGCGGACTTTCTGACGGTGTTGTCGGTCTCGGCCAATTCTTCACTGCATCGATCTTCTGAGTGTCGACACTAATACCCTCATCAGATATCACATGGCCAAGGAATGCTACTGAGTTCAGCCAGAATTCACATTTAGAGAGCTTAGCATATAACTTATGATCCTGAAGGGTCTGTAATACTATCCGCAAGTGGCCCGCATGTTCCGCCTCCGAACGAGAATACACCAGAATGTCATCAATGAATACGATCACGAACACATCAAGATAGGGCCTGAATACACTATTCATGAGATCCATAAAAGCTGCTGGGGCATTTGTTAGCCCGAACGACATCACCAAGAACTCAAAATGCCCATATCTTGTCCGGAAGGCCGTCTTTGGAATATCCTTCTCCTTAACCCTCACCTGATGATACCCTGAACGCAAGTCAATCTTGGAGAAATACTTGGCACCCTGGAGTTGGTCAAACAGGTCATCAATTCTTGGAAGTGGATACTTGTTCTTTATTGTAAACTTATTCAACTGTCGATAATCGATACACATCCTTAACGACCCATCTTTCTTCCGCACGAACAAGACTGGCGCACCCCAAGGTGAAGTGCTAGGCCTAATGAAACCCTTATCCAGCAAGTCCTTCAACTGTGCTTTCAACTCTCGCAACTCTGCCGGGGCCATCCTATATGGAGGGATAGAGATCAGTTGAGTGTCAGGCAATGCATCAATGCTAAACTCAATCTCCCTTTCAGGAGGAAGGCCTGGGAGTTCATCTGGGAAAACATCTGGAAATTCATTGACCACAGGGATTAATTATAGAGTAGGCGGCTTCGCCTCGGCATCCCTAACGCGAACAAGATGATAAATATAACCTTTTGAGATCATCTTCCTTGCCTTAAGATAGGAAATAAACCTACCTTTCGGCGTAGCAATGTTCCCCTTCCATTCAATGGCGGGTTCACCTGGAAACTGAAACCTAACCATCTTCGTACGACAGTCAACATTTGCATAGCATGAGGCCAACCAGTCCATTCCCATTATCACATCGAAATCAACCATTTCTAACTCAAATAAATTTGCCGAGGTTTGACGACTACAAATCATCACAGTGCAACCTTTATAAACCCTTCTAGCAATCACAGAATCTCCTATCGGAGTGGATACCGCAAGTGGTTTACTTATCAATTCAGGTTCAATGCCAAACTTATTAGCCACAAAGGGTGTAACATATGATAAGGTAGATCCTGGATCAATTAGCGCATATACATCATAAGAAAACACAGACAATATACCTGTAACAACATCCGGAGATGACTCGAGATCTTGTCGACCTATTAGAGCATAGGTTCGATTTTGAGCACCACTCGAACTCGGCACTGAACCTCTACCTCTACCACGACCTGTCGACTGTTGAAAACCTTGTGCTGGAGGTCGAACTGATGAGGAAGAACCAGACACAGATCCAGTCGGTTGAGCCATACCACCACCTCCTCTGTTAGGACAATCCCACATCATATGGCCATGCTGTCCGCAAGAATAGCACGCATCGGAACCTCGATGGCACAGTCCAAAGTGGGCCTTGCCGCACTGATCACAACGAGGTGTTGGGGGTCTCGTCTGACTAGTATCTCTATGAAATTGTGAGCCTGATGCCCTCGAACTCTGACCTAAACCAGAATAGGTAAATCGATCATACCGAGGCCTCTGAAACTGTGGAGGAGCACTAGCTACAAGTGGCGCCGAACTCCTCGAAGATTGGGGCCTGATACTGCCTCTGAACTCATCAGAATACCCTGCAAATCTCGCCCTCTTATGCTGGCCCCTATCCTGCTCCCTATCTGCCCTTTGCTGGCACTTACGATCCTCTAGGGTCTGGGCATAAGCCTGAATACGGGAAATATCCATGCCCTCTACCAAGGAGGCTGTTGTGCACTCATTTATCAGATGTGGTCCCAACCCGTTCACGAACAGATGCACCCTATCACTCATCTCTGACACCATATGGGGAGCATACCTTGCTAAAGAATCAAACTGTATACTATACTCTCGTACACTCATATTACCCTGTCGAAGGTTCAAGAACTTATCAGCTCTAGCTCGTCGTATCTCAACTGGCAAGTAGTGACGAAGAAAGGCCTCAGAAAATTCCTTCCACACGGCTGGAGGAGCGTTCGGACCCCTAGATCTCTCCCAACTATCATACCAGAAAACCGCTAAATCCCGTAACCGATAAGAAGCCAACTCTACTGCCTCCGTATCACTAGCATGCATAACCCGCAATGTACGATGAATCTGATCAATAAATATTTGTGGGTCCTCCTTGGGGTCTGATCCGGTAAACACTGGAGGGTCTAGATTAATAAAATCACGAACTCTCGCACTAACCGGTTTATCAGCAGCACCGGTATTCTGCCTCTGAGCCTGAGCAGCTACCAAGCTAGTCAACAATTGCACCGCACTGCGCATATCGTGGTCTGTAGTGCCAGACGGAGGAACTGGATGTACTGGGTGCCTCCTAATATCCTCGGGAGGAGACAGAGAGGTATGAGACGGCATCTCACTCTGAGCCTCACTTTGGCCTGCTCTGGCTGGAGGCACCTGAATGTTACCCTCTCCCACAGCTGTATCAAGCCGTTTACTAATCGCTTGATTCCTAGTCGAAGGCATCGCTGAAATAAAGCAAGGTGAATATTAGATATGAACACTTACTACTCAACTCTACGCACGATCTAGATTCAGGAAGAAGGTAACAACCCTAGATGTCACGTAGCCTCCTGATTATAAATGTGGCGCGCTACACATCCATAATCAAAACTCTACTAGACACGGCTCATAGACAACCCCTAGGACAGACTTGCTCTGATACCAAGTTTGTCACGACCCAACTGGAGGGTCATGACTAGCACCCGGGCCATACTTGCCGAGCACCAACGTACATTTTATCTAACCTTCCTTATTATCTTTAAGGGCCAACAAGATCAATATAAATAGTAGACATGGATCATGAACATCCAACAATGAAAGATAATGTCATGAACATACATAACATGGGACGACAAGACTGTCAAGAAACTATATATAAGGTACGAGCTACCATGATGCCATGAAAGACTATACAACAAAAATCAGCCGACAAGGCATTCTAAACCATACATAAGTCGACACCTGTCTATGAGCCTCTAAAAGAACATAAATGCTACAACATTGCCGGAACAGGGCCCCGACATACCCATAATGTCTATAACAAAAATGCATACCAAGACCACGGCAAGTCCGGAGAAGGGATCTCGCCAATAACCGCTGAACCGGATAGCCTACTGTGATGGGGGAGCTACGTCTACCCGTCTATCAGGACCTGCAGCACGACATGCAGCGTCCATAAATAAAAAGGACGTCAGTATGAATAAAGTACTGAGTATGTAAGGCAGGAAAGCATAAGTGAGAACAGTAATGTAAACAGGGATAGAGAATATACAACCTGTGACATCTGGGTACCTCTGAGGGCTACTGACATGAAATACATGATACATACATATATATATATACATAAACGTTTAAAACATATGCCTTTGTGGGCATCATCATCATCATATCGTACCCGGCCATAATAGGCTCGGTAAAACGTACCCGGCCATCATAGGGCTCGGTAGAATCGTACCCGGCCACGTGGAGCTCGGTAAAACCCAACTGATCAGTGGTTGCACAATAGGTGCCGTACCCGGCCGACTATAGCGCGGCTCGGTAGAGTAAAATAGATACATATATATGATGCATGCTGGACTCATTGGAATCACATTTTGAACCTTTCGGAGTGACGTAAGGTCGGTATCCTTCGTACATGTTATTAGGATTAACTCTTCATCAAGAATCTTATAAGAATCAGGAACTACCAACAACATTGATAATATAAGAATAAGAGAAGTAACATCAATATCAATCGTTTCATAAGAAGGGCAGCAATGTAAGTACTGCTAGCTTCTAAGAGTAGAGTATCTTTGGGAGCTCGTTCATTACATTATGTACAATCAGAGTCGTGCAAAAGAATGAAGGGGATATCCTCACATACCTTGTATATACTGCCCAACCTCAAGCTATGCAAATGTCACGACTCCTTAGTCTACAATAAGACAAATGACACTATCATTATCATTTAAGCGTCGTAACTATTATGTATCGACCACAACCTATTTTACGATGAAACGGACAGAACCTCCCCTATTTATATGACTTCCCACAAGTCAATACAATCACCAAACATCCCAAACAACATCATTAATAATCATATTGAGCCTCCAAAACAGTCCATCAACCAATAACATTACTACCAAGCCTTTCGATATATATTTCACAAGTTCTAGCTTCAACAACTTAGTTGCAACTTGGATAATCTTAAATATATATAGAGTAAGAGGTTCCATACCTTTAAACAGAAAGAAAAACTCCAATTTGACCTTAATTTTCCACGAAATATCCCTTCAATTCTGCCACAAGAACAAGGAAGCAAAACTAGCAATTAATTCGGGTTTTTCGGCACTAGAATTACTTTAGAAGACTTGAAATTACCTAGGGTTGATATTAAAAACTTGAAGGTGTATTTACAGGACATAAAACACTTAAAACAACCTCCCACACGAGCTGGAACAACACAAAAATCAGCAACAACAAGAAGAACAAGAAACTTACTAGCGCCACGGGATTCCTGACATTTGATTTGTGTTGTTTGCCCTTTGTTTGGTTCTTGGATCATGAGAGAACCTTGAGAGACTGATTTTAGGGTTATAAGGTCTGAATATACTGAAAAATAATGACTTAAAACGGGGTTGAGGTATCTTATATATGTCCATATGTCTTAAACCGCCTTTGTGGGCCCCATAGAGAGCAGCTTGGTGCACTCTCGCGAAAACGTGAATATCGACGAACGGTTTAATGCGTTGGAAACTAGACTCATAGATCTTCAATTTGATAGGTAGATCACCCCATAATTCCAAGCACATTGGGAGAAAAATGCAGTAACATTTGACCTAAAGTTTAAGTAAAATTATAAACCTAAGTTGCGAAAACTTTTATCGACTTTTGTTTCATAACTCGCTTGACTTCAAGACTTATGATGAGGATATTATATGATTCAAATACATTAAAACAAGACCTCTTGGGACAGTTAAACACCTCTAGTGTTACCCGAAAATACGGGTTACAACATCCTTGATTCGTTTAACTTCTAATATTTGTTAACCACTATTATACACCCTTGTATCGTTTAAGACCAATAGGATTAACTTCTTATCATCTCAAAGATAATCTCTTCTTGGATTTACGTCGACTAACTTACGACGTGATCTATGGTATGCGAATTTGTGTTGTAACACCCTCTCCCCCTTAGGAACATTCGTCCTCGAATGTAAGGGTTTATGGGGTGTCTAACTCATCGTGGATTCCGACGGAGATTTCCGGCTGAGTTTCCCACATAAAATGGATACTAGCCAAACTTGCAAGCAGTTAAACCCAACCTATGGCCTTACAAGACTATACAAAGCATTATGAATATGTACATTATCTGCATATCACCATTTTCTATTAAAAAAAAGAGTGTTCACAAGCTATTGCTTACCTCATAGAGCTGTTTCACCTTATAATGCGTCCTTCTTTCCCCCGGCATCCTCGTTATCTTCACTCTGGAATAGGTAAGGGTATTTAGACTTCATCTCCTCTTCTGCTTCCCATGTCATTTCTTCTATATTCTTGTTCCTCCATAATACTTTCACGGAAGCTACATCCTTTGTTCTCAGCTTGCGGACTTGTCGATCTAATATAGCCACTGGCACTTCATCATATGATAGATCCTTTGTAACTTGTACATCTTTGATAGGGACGACCCGAGAAGGGTCTCCAATACATTTTCTCAACATAGATACATGGAATACCGGGTGGACAAATTCCAATTCAGATGGCAATTCTAACTCGTAAACAACCTGTCCAATTCGTCGAAGAATTTTGTACGGCCCAATATACCGCGGACTCAACTTACCCTTCTTCCCAAAACGCATAACACCCTTCATCGGTGAGATCTTCAGGAAAACCCAATCACCAACCTCAAATTCCAGATCACGACGTCGGACATCGGAATAAGACTTTTGCCTGCTTTGTGCCGTCCTCAGTCGCTCTTGTATCACTTTCACCTTCTCAATGGCTTGGTGAATCAAATCTGGCCCATATAATTCTGTCTCACCGACTTCGAACCATCCAACTGGTGATCTACATCTCCTCCCGTACAGTGCCTCATACGGGGCCATTTTAATACTGGAATGGTAGCTATTATTGTAGGCAAATTCTATAAGTGCCAGATGGTCATCCCAATTCCCCTTGAAATCTAGAACACATGCTCGTAGCATATCTTCAAGCGTCTGGATGGTACGTTCAGCCTGTCCGTCAGTCTGCGGATGGAATGCAGTGCTGAGATTTACTTGTGTACCTAAACCCTTCTAAAAAGACCTCCAAAAGTTAGCCGTAAATTGAGCTCCTCGGTCTGATATAATAGATACCGGCACACCATGAAGCCTAACAATCTCCTTGATATATAACTTCGCATAATCTTCAGCCGTGTAAGTTGTCTTAACTGGTAGAAAATGGGCAGATTTTGTAAGTCGATCAACTATCACCCAGATGGAGTCAAACTTATGATAAGAGTGAGGTAATCCAATAATGAAGTCCATATTAATCACCTCCCATTTCCAGGTCGGAATCTCTATATTCTGAATCAATCCACTAGGTTTCTGATGCTCGATCTTTACTTGTTGACAATTAGGACACTGGGCTACAAATTCTGCAATAGACTTCTTCATGTTATCCCACCAATACTGCTCCTTAACGTCATGATACATCTTTGTCGAGCCAGGATGGATAGAATATCGGGACTGGTGAATCTCAATCATAATCTTCTCTCGCAACCCTGCCACACTAGGTACACATAATCGGCCCTGGTATCTCAGTGTCCCATCTCCTCCGATCTTGAAAGCTGTAATCTTACACTGCTGAATTCCCTCTCTCAATCTTACTAAGGTAGGATCTTCATATTGTCGTGCTTTTACCTCGGCTACCAAAGATGATTCTGCTGTATTCTGTACAGTAACACCTCCGTCATCAGAGTCCAACAATCTGATTCTCATATTGGCCAGCTGGTGAAGCTCTTTGGTCAACCCTTGTCTACCTGCCTCAATATGTATTAAGCTTCCCATTGACTTACGGCTGAGAGCGTCTGCCACAACATTGGCTTTACCGGGATGGTACAATATCTCGACGTCATAGTCTTTCAGTAATTCAAGCCACCTACGCTGCCTCAAATTCAACTCCTTCTGCTTGAAGATGTATTGTAAACTCTTGTGATCTGTGTAGATGTCAACATGGACGCCGTATAAGTAGTGCCTCCATATCTTCAAAGCATATATTACTGCAGCCAATTCCAAATCATGAGTCGGGTAATTCTTTTCATGCTTCTTCAATTGTCTTGATGCATAAGCAATCACCTTCCCACGTTGCATCAATACGCACCCCAAACCTATACCTGAGGCATCACAATATACCACATAACCTTCTGTTCCTTCTGGGAGAGTGAGCACTGGCGCGGATGTCAATCGATTCTTTAGCTCCTGAAAACTATGTTCACAAGCATCAGACCACTGGAACTTGGTAGCTTTCTGTGTTAACTTAGTCAATGGTGCTGATATAGAGGAAAACCCTTCTACAAACCGCCTATAATATCCTGCTAGCCCCAGGAAGCTGCGGACTTTCTGACGGTGTTGTCGGTCTCGGCCAATTCTTCACTGCATCGATCTTCTGAGTGTCGACACTAATACCCTCATCAGATATCACATGGCCAAGGAATGCTACTGAGTTCAGCCAGAATTCACATTTAGAGAGCTTAGCATATAACTTATGATCCTGAAGGGTCTGTAATACTATCCGCAAGTGGCCCGCATGTTCCGCCTCCGAACGAGAATACACCAGAATGTCATCAATGAATACGATCACGAACACATCAAGATAGGGCCTGAATACACTATTCATGAGATCCATAAAAGCTGCTGGGGCATTTGTTAGCCCGAACGACATCACCAAGAACTCAAAATGCCCATATCTTGTCCGGAAGGCCGTCTTTGGAATATCCTTCTCCTTAACCCTCACCTGATGATACCCTGAACGCAAGTCAATCTTGGAGAAATACTTGGCACCCTGGAGTTGGTCAAACAGGTCATCAATTCTTGGAAGTGGATACTTGTTCTTTATTGTAAACTTATTCAACTGTCGATAATCGATACACATCCTTAACGACCCATCTTTCTTCCGCACGAACAAGACTGGCGCACCCCAAGGTGAAGTGCTAGGCCTAATGAAACCCTTATCCAGCAAGTCCTTCAACTGTGCTTTCAACTCTCGCAACTCTGCCGGGGCCATCCTATATGGAGGGATAGAGATCGGTTGAGTGTCAGGCAATGCATCAATGCTAAACTCAATCTCCCTTTCAGGAGGAAGGCCTGGGAGTTCATCTGGGAAAACATCTGGAAATTCATTGACCACGGGGATTAATTGTAGAGTAGGCGGCTTCGCCTCCGCATCCCTAATGCGAACAAGATGATAAATGTAACCTTTTGAGATCATCTTCCTTGCCTTAAGATAGGAAATAAACCTACCTTTCGGCGTAGCAATGTTCCCCTTCCATTCAATGGCGGGTTCACCTGGAAACTGAAACCTAACCATCTTCGTACGACAGTCAACATTTGCATAGCATGAGGCCAACCAGTCCATTCCCATTATCACATCGAAATCAACCATTTCTAACTCAAATAAATTTGCCGAGGTTTGACGACTACAAATCATCACAGTGCAACCTTTATAAACCCTTCTAGCAATCACAGAATCTCCTATCGGAGTGGATACCACAAGTGGTTTACTTATCAATTCAGGTTCAATGCCAAACTTATTAGCCACAAAGGGTGTAACATATGATAAGGTAGATCCTGGATCAATTAGCGCATATACATCATAAGAAAACACAGACAATATACCTGTAACAACATCCAGAGATGACTCGAGATCTTGTCGACCTACTAGAGCATAGGTTCGATTTTGAGCACCACTCGAACTCGGCACTGAACCTCTACCTCTACCACGACCTGTCGACTGTTGAAAACCTTGTGCTGGAGGTCGAACTGATGAGGAAGAACCAGACACAGATCCAGTCGGTTGAGCCATACCACCACCTCCTCTGTTAGGACAATCCCGCATCATATGGCCATGCTGTCCGCAAGAATAGCACGCATCGGAACCTCGACGGCACAGTCCAAAGTGGGCCTTGCCGCACTGATCACAACGAGGTGTTGGGGGTCTCGTCTGACTAGTATCTCTATGAAATTGTGAGCCTGATGCCCTCGAACTCTGACCTGAACCAGAATAGGTAAATCGATCATACCGAGGCCTCTGAAACTGTGGAGGAGCACTAGCTACAAGGTGGCGCCGAACTCCTCGAAGATTGGGGCCTGATACTGCCTCTGAACTCATCAGAATACCCTGCAAATCTCGCCCTCTTATGCTGGCCCCTATCCTGCTCCCTATCTGCCCTTTGCTGGCGCTTACGATCCTCTAGGGTCTGGGCATAAGCCTGAATACGGGAAATATCCATGCCCTCTACCAAGGAGGCTGTTGTGCACTCATTTATCAGATGTGGTCCCAACCCGTTCACGAACAGATGCACCCTATCACTCATCTCTGACACCATATGGGGAGCATACCTTGCTAAAGAATCAAACTGTATACTATACTCTCGTACACTCATATTACCCTGTCGAAGGTTCAAGAACTTATCAGCTCTAGCTTGTCGTATCTCAACTGGCAAGTAGTGACGAAGAAAGGCCTCAGAAAATTCCTTCCACACGGCTGGAGGAGCGTTCGGACCCCTAGATCTCTCCCAACTATCATACCAGAAAACCGCTAAATCCCGTAACCGATAAGAAGCCAACTCTACTGCCTCCGTATCACTAGCATGCATAACCCACAATGTACGATGAATCTGATCAATAAATATTTGTGGGTCCTCCTTGGGGTCTGATCCGGTAAACACTGGAGGGTCTAGATTAATAAAATCACGAACTCTCGCACTAACCGGTTTATCAGCAGCACCGGTATTCTGCCTCTGAGCCTGAGCAGCTACCAAGCTAGTCAACAATTGCACCGCACTGCGCATATCGTGGTCTGTAGTGCTAGACGGAGGAACTGGATGTACTGGGTGCCTCCTAATATCCTCGGGAGGAGACAGAGAGGTATGAGACGGCATCTCACTCTGAGCCTCACTTTGGCCTGCTCTGGCTGGAGGCACCTGAATGTTACCCTCTCCCACAGCTATATCAAGTCGTTTACTAATCGCTTGCTTCCTAGTCGAAGGCATCGCTGAAAGAAAACAAGGTGAATATTAGATATGAACACTTACTACTCAACTCTACGCACGATCTAGATTCAGGAAGAAGGTAACAACCCTAGATGTCACGTAGCCTCCTGATTATAAATGTGGCGCGCTACACATCCATAATCAAAACTCTACTAGACACGGCTCATAGACAACCCCTAGGACAGACTTGCTCTGATACCAAGTTTGTCACGACCCAACTGGAGGGTCATGACTAGCACCCGGGCCATACTTGCCGAGCACCAACGTACATTTTATCTAACCTTCCTTATTATCTTTAAGGGCCAACAAGATCAATATAAATAGTAGACATGGATCATGAACATCCAACAATGAAAGATAATGTCATGAACATACATAACATGGGACGACAAGACTGTCAAGAAACTATATATAAGGTACGAGCTACCATGATGCCATGAAAGACTATACAACAAAAATCAGCCGACAAGGCATTCTAAACCATACATAAGTCGACACCTGTCTATGAGCCTCTAAAAGAACATAAATGCTACAACATTGCCAGAACAGGGCCCCGACATACCCATAATGTCTATAACAAAAATGCATACCAAGACCACGGCAAGTCCGGAGAAGGGATCTCGCCAATAACCACTAAACCGGATAGCCTACTGTGATGGGGGAGCTACGTCTACCCATCTATCAGGACCTGCAGCACGACATGCAGCGTCCACAAATAAAAAGGACGTCAGTACGAATAAAGTACTGAGTATGTAAGGCAGGAAAGCATAAGTGAGAACAGTAATGTAAACAGGGATAGAGAATATACAACCTGTGACATCTGGGTACCTCTGAGGGCTACTGACATGAAATACATGATACATACATATATATACATAAACTTTTAAAACATACGCCTTTGTGGGCATCACCATCATCATATCGTACCCGGCCGTAATAGGCTCGGTAAAACGTACCCGGCCATCATAGGGCTCGGTAGAATCGTACCCGGCCACGTGGAGCTCGGTAAAACCCAACTGATCAGTGGTTGCACAATAGGTGCCATACCCGACCGATTATAGCGCGGCTCGGTAGAGTAAAATAGATACATATATATGATGCATGCTGGACTTATTGGAATCACATTTTGAACCTTTCAGAGTGACGTAAGGTCGGTATCCTTCGTACACGTTATTAGGATTAACTCTTTATCAAGAATCTTATAAGAATCAGAAACTACCAAAAACATTGATAATATAAGAATAAAAGAAGTAACATCAATATCAATCGTTTCATAAGAAGGGCAGCAATGTAAGTACTGCTAGCTTCTAAGAGTAGAGTATCTTTGGGAGCTCGTTCATTACATTATGTACAATCGGAGTCGTGCAAAAGAATGAAGGGGATAGCCTCACATACCTTGTATATACTGCCCAACCTCAAGCTATGCAAATGTCACGACTCCTTAGTCTACAATAAGACAAATGACACTATCATTATCGTTTAAGCGTCGTAACTATTATGTATCGACCACAACCTATTTTACGATGAAACGGACAGCACCTCCCCTATTTATATGACTTCCCACAAGTCAATACAATCACCAAACAGCCCAAACAACATCATTAATAATCATATTGAGCCTCCAAAACAGTCCACCAACCAACAACATTACTACCAAGCCTTTCGATATATATTTCACAAGTTCTAGCTTCAACGACTTAGCTGCAACTTGGATAATCTTAAATATATATAGAGTAAGAGGTTCCTTACCTTTAAACAAAAAAGAAAAACTCCAATTTGACCTTAATTTTCCACGAAATATCCCTTCAATTCTACCACAAGAACAAGGAAGCAAAACTAGCAATTAATTCAGGTTTTTCGGCACTAGAATTACTTTAGAAGACTTGAAATCACCTAGGGTTGATATTAAAAACTTGAAGGTGTATTTACAGGACATAAAACACTTAAAACAACCTCCCACACGAGCTGGAACAACACAAAAATCAGCAACAACAAGAAGAACAAGAAACTTACTAGCGCCACGGGATTCCCGACATTTGATTTGTGTTGTTTGCCCTTTGTTTGGGTCTTGGATCATGAGAGAACCTTGAGAGACTGTTTTTAGGGTTATAAGGTCTGAATATACTGAAAAATAATGACTTAAAACGGGGTTGAGGTATCTTATATATGTCCATATGTCTTAAACCGCCTTTGTGGGCCCCATAGAGAGCAGCTTGGCGTACTCTCGCGAAAACGCGAATATCTCTCTATTCCGAGATCGTATCGACGAACGGTTTAATGCGTTGGAAACTAGACTCATAGATATTCAATTTAATAGGTAGATCACCCTATAATTCCAAGCACATTGGGAGAAAAATACAGTAACATTTGACCTAAAGTTTAAGTAAAATTATAAACCTAAGTTGCGACAACTTTTATCGACTTTTGTTTCATAACTCGCTTGACTTCAAGACTTATGATGCGGATATTATATGATTCAAATACATTAAAACAAGACCTCTTGGGACAGTTAATCACCTCTAGTGTTACCCGAAAATACGGGTTACAACATCCTTGATTCGTTTAACTTCTAATATTTGTTAACCACTCTTATACACCCTTGTATCGTTTAAGACCAATAGGATTAACTTCTTATCATCTCAAAGATAATATATTCTTGGATTTACGTCGACTAACTTACGACGTGATCTATGGTATGCGAATTTGGGTTGTAACAGTTGAGTTAGCAAAGTTTTTCCAATTGAAGTGACGTTTTGAAAAGGAATTATTTATTATTTAGAGTCGCCACTTGAAATTGAGGTTTGGTGTTCCAAGTCACATTTTATTTGAATCCCTCATCAAATAGAAGGTTTGACTCCTAATTTATGGTCTACAAAAATAGAAGACCGAGTAAGGAATTCTGTTGACCGAAGGGAAGGTATAAGGCACCCCTCGAGTCCCGTGATTCTAACACGGTCGCTTCTATTGACTAATGTTGGCTTAAATCAATTCTTGACTATTCTTGTATTTTATTGATTATGATTTGCCTATTACCACTTAATTAATTATTGTATTTTATTAATTGTGTTCACCAAGATGTGGTACGCACACAAGGTATTCTTCTTTGAAGTTGGATATTAAACCAAAGTACGAGAATATACACATGGTTAAAACATAATTATTTTAAATTGAAAGGTATCACGACGCGGGAATGTGCACATGATCCTTTTATTATTTAAGCATATTGATCCAAGGTTCGGGTATGAACACATGGGCTAATATTTAAAGCGCGTGTAAAGCTCTTCTAGCTATTTAAGAGTTATTTTTCCTAAACTAATTTAAGATTTATTGTAAAGCCGAAATTATGGAATGAATATTATTATGGAGGAAATGTGTGATTTAACTATTAGGATTTACAGGTTATCAACACTTATAAAATCAATTATAACATAATTTTTCCTAACAATTAAAACTTGCTGCCAGCCAAATGTCGTGGCTAACTTGAACTTTCGAGGCCTGAATTATCCAATTCAACTAAGTGATTAATGGCCTTATAATGATGAAAAATACAATAAGTATCTACATCTCCGTCAAGTTCATACTTAACTATAAAGAAAATTCAGCACGTAAAGATACAAATATAACTAAAAAATTCACGTTTAAAGTAAATACATTTAAAGCTAAACAAATAGAATGTTAATGAAAGAAATATTCGCCCAAAAGCATGATATGGCCTCTTGTGATTATTACTAGGAAACCTTAGCAGGAACTAGAAGAGTAAAATATAATTAAATTCAAAAACCTACTCAATATTAGAAAAAATCAGATTAATGGATCTCAGAACAGGAACATAACAATTTTAGGAAATAGTTCGTGAAAAGACGAACGCCAACAAGTGAAGTTCTCAAATCTTTGATTTTCTTCCAATATACATGTAATCATGTTATTTTTAGTTTCATTATAGGGAATCAATACCCTATCTTCAACAAAGGGTACTACATCCCCTGGTTGCATTACTCTCTGCCAAAATAGAGTACTACATCTCCTAGTTGCATTTCTTGTTTCAAACATAGGGTACGACATTCGCTAGTAGCATCCCAGAGTGCCAAGAGCCTCACCTTATTGCCAACGTAGGGTACTACATCCCCTGGTTGCATTTCTTGTTACAAACATAGGGTACGACATTCCCTAGTAGTATCCCAGAGTGCCAAGAGCCTCACCTTATTGCCAACGCAAGGTACTACATCCCCTGGTTGCATTTCTTGTTGCAAACATAGGGTACGACATTCCCTAGTAGCATCCCAGAGTGCCAAGAGCCTCACCTTATTACCAACACAGGGTACTACATCACCTGGTTGAATTTCTTATTGCAAACATAGGGTACGACAATATACATGAATCTATCATTGTTTCTACCATGTAATTAGTATTTTGGGTTGGAAAAATTGAAAAACAAATATAAAAACTTCATAAATTTTAATTTGAAGATTTGAAGGTCGAGTTGAGATCGGAATTGAGTAATTTTGGTATGGTTGGACTCGTTGTTGAATAGGTATTAGGATTTTGTTAATTTTGTTGGATTCCGAGACGTGGGCCTAGGGTTGACTTTTTGACTTTTGTTAAAGAACCTAGCTTTATCATATGGAATTGATTCCTATAGCTTATGTTGATTGTATTAAGTTGTTTGTGGCTATATTCGAGTTGTACATAGGCTGATTCGCGAGGCAAGGGCTTGTTAGAGTAGAGATTTGCGTGGTTTGAGGTAAGTAACACTTCTAAACTTAGTGTTAAGGGTATAAATCCCTGAAATACGTGTTATGTGGTTAGTGTTGAGGTGACACACATACTAGGTGACGGGCGGGCACCATTGTAATTGTGACCCGATCGATTCCGCGGTATTATGTAGTTATCAAACCTTGTTGATGTTCTTGCGATCACTATGTGTTGGAGTAATTGAGCTACAATCGATGTTAGGAA
Organism: Nicotiana tomentosiformis; assembly: GCF_000390325.3. Classification (NCBI taxonomy): domain Eukaryota; kingdom Viridiplantae; phylum Streptophyta; class Magnoliopsida; order Solanales; family Solanaceae; genus Nicotiana; species Nicotiana tomentosiformis. The sequence goes on from NC_090819.1 coordinate 81,659,300, forward strand.
TCATGTTTAGGCTATATGCTTCTTCTGTTGGAGCCCTTTGGGGTCATTTCTGATGCTGATTTATTTCCTTAAATGATAATTATGTACTCTGTCACATCCATCATTTGCATATCATATTTCAGTCTTAGTTGTTATTTATTTTTGTATCATGCATTATTGTTTTGGGCTGTTTGGCATGGGATTAGTGAGCCCGAGAGACTGGAGAGATTGATGACTGAGTTGGGGCCTGAGAGCCGTGTTGTGAGTGAGGTATGGATCGGGCTGCACACCGCAACATGCCTTCTTGACTTTATATATATCATTATTATGGATCGAGCTGCACGTCGCAGCAGGTCTTATAGGCTTTATATATTATTATTATGGGATTGGGTTGCATGCCGCAGCAGGCCATATTGTCTTTATATTAGTGCTTGGGCAGGATCCGCCCCTCCGGAGTCTGACATACTAGCTGTGAGTGCATGTACCGTACAATGCTGAGTTATTGAGTGTGATGAGTGAGAGTTGAGATAGTCAGATTGAGTACTCTAATATTGTGAGTACGTGAGGTTATCATTGTGATGCAGTACATGTGACATGCACATTTGACATGTAGATATAGAGATGTAACATTCCTCATATCAGGCACACTTGGCATATTTTATCCGTGTTGATCTTAAACTGTTAAACTTGAAAGCATGTCTACATTTCTGAACTGTGTACAAACTGATTATGAGATTTATCTGAGTTATTACTATCATTTTTCCTGTCATATCTCACTGTTATAATCTGGATTTGGATTGTTCCTAATTGAGTTCGTTACTGCTTTCAGCCCAAGGTCAGCCTTGTTATTTATTGAGTACATTAGGTCGATTGTACTCATACTACACTCTGCTATTTGGTGCAGATCCATGTACTTCTGGGCACAGTGGTTGCTAGATTTGGAGTACTTCCGGCTTGGAGACTTTTGAGGTAGCTGCCTTGGTGTCCGCAGAACTCAACTCTCTTTCTTTTCCCCTTTTACTTAACATTGTTCTATCTTTCCAGACAGTTGTATTAGAAGTTTTGACTGTGTTAATATTTAGTAGCTCATGTACTCAGTGACACCCGAATTTTGGGAAATTTTGTATTTGAGTCGCAATATTACTTATCAACTATTTTTGAGAGTTATTACTATTAAACCCGTTTCATCTTGTTTTCAATTTAAAAATGCGTAGTTACTTGTAGTTGTCGGCTTTCCTAGTATTGTGATAGGCGCCATCACGACATGTTGAGTTTTGGGTCATGACATTTATTATCATTGCCTAGGTTACATAGGTCTCACAAGTAATGAGAATGTTTAGTAGAGTCTTACAGATCGGTACAGAGACATATATACTTATTTTCAAGAGGCTACCGAACCCTTAGGAAAACTTCACTTTCTTGTATTCTTATCGTGCAGATTTGTTGATTCCGGGAACTAAACTTTTGCTATTCTATTCTCTCACAAATGGTGAGGACACATGTTACTGGATTGGGCGGACGACCACCAGTACCACTAGCTAGGGCCGCGAGAAGCCGGGGCCCTAGTAGGGTCCGAGGTGCAGCTCGTACAACAACTAGAGCAGCACTTGTAAACCCACTAGTTGCTCCAACTCAGGAGCAGATCCCAAATGTGGTTGAGCCGGTGGGACTAGATCAGGCACCAACCTTGCCCATTGTGATTTCAGGGCTTCAAGAGGCTCTGACCTAGATATTGACTCTATGCACTAGCCTTGCTCAGGTGGTTTCAGTTCTGGCCGTGCCAGCCACTTCTCAGGCCAAGGGAGGTGCTCAGACTCCCACCGCCCGTACTCTAGAGCAGGTGGTTCAGGGACTTCAGACACCAAGGGTACTACCAGCCCAGCTAATTGCATCGGATCTGGCCCCGGTTGGTCCACCGATGAGTGCCGAGGAGCAGAAGAGGCTAGAGCGGTTTGGGAGGCTCAAGTCTCTAACATTCAGTGGGTCAATGCTCAGGATTTCATAGACCGATGCAAGCGGATCCTTCGCATGGCAGGTATTATGGAGACTAGTGGGGTCTCATTTACTACTTTTCAACTGTCGGGGGGCAGCCTTCAGATGGTGGGAGGCTTATGAATTGACCATCAGGCTTATGAAATGAGCAGGCCAGCCAATGTTGCACCATTTACGTGGCATGAGTTCTCCATTCTCTTCTTGGAGAAGTTTGTCCCACAGACCTGCAAGGAGGAGTTGCGTATGCAGTTTGAGCAGCTACGCCAGGAGGGTATGTCCGTGACCCAGTATGAGATGAGATTTTTAGAGTTGGCTCGTCACGCGATCTGGTTGATTCCCAGAAAGAGGGAGAGGATTAGGAGGTTCATTGATGGCCTTAACTATGGACTGCGCTTTGTCATGACTCGGGAAATTGCATCAACTTCTAGGTTCGACGAGGTAGTTGATATTGCTAGGCGGCTAGAGCAGGTCCGTAGTCAGGAGTGTGAGGAGAGGGAGGCCAAGAGACCTCGTGGTTCAGGTGGTTTCAGCAGTGTTTCTTCTGGAGGTCACTCCCACCACAACAGGGGTCGTTCTTATAGGCCCGCTGAGATGACTCGTCCGGTTCACGGTGGTGCATTAGCTAGCCATGGTTCATACAGTGTATCAGCTAGTAATGACTTAAAATACTTTGTAATTTTTAGTACAAGACATTTTGTAGAAGTTGAGCATTATTTATTTCTACCAAAAACGACCAACCGTAACTATTAGTCTCATTTACTATTCGTGGCCATATTTTTGGTGACAGAAAAATAATGCCTAACTTGAAAAGCAAGACACAGAAATTGGTGAATTACTTACATAAATTTCCGTAGAGGATTATCAGGTAATATTGGCGATTCAGTTGTGTTCTTCTATGCTAGAAGAAAACTACAAATAAATAAATAAATATTGGATTCGAACAAACAATTGGAGATCAATTTCGACATATAAAGATCAGCCTATAGTGAGAAATTGAAAGGATAAAGAATTTGAGGAGCTACACCTTTGTTAATTATAGCCTTCAATCAATTTGGTCATAATTAGAAACTATGCATGACATGCCTGTTTATAGGTAAGTACCAGCACGGCTACAATTTACACACGCAGTCACATGAAAGAATAACCACACGATGAAAACAAATTGTACTATACACACACTGTATGTATAGTTGCTGGAAGAAATCATACATGCAGGTGTTAGAAGAAAATAGTAAACCTACACGTGGGTGTGGGTGTTCTATCTTCATCCTTAGCTACGCCTTTCTTATAACGACCCGACCGGTCGTTTTGAGCTCTAGCGCTTCGTTCGACGGTTTGAGGTCTTGAATAGCTTCACTTCATGTTTTATGACTTGTGCGTTTGGTCAGAATTGAATTTCGGAAGGTTCAGAGTTGATTTGGAAGGAAGATTCTCAATTCGGAAGCTGTAAGTTGGAAGAGTTGATCAAGGTTTGACTTTTGAGTAAAAGACCTCAGAATAGGTAGCTGAAGGTTCCAACAAGTTCATATGATGATTTCAGACTTAGGCGTATGTTCGGGTTGAGTATGGGGTGGTCCAGGAGCATTTCAATGCTTATTGTGGAAAGTTAGCATTTTGAATATTTTTGAATTTCCTAAGTTTGATTTGAAGTGGACTTTGGTGTTATCGACATCTTTTTGGGATTCCGAGCATTGGAATAGATTCATATTGTGATCTGTGACTTATACGTAAAGTTTGGCATCATTCTGGAATGTCTAGATATGATTCGGACGTATTCGTCGAAGTTTGAATGTATGAAAGTTGAAAGAAAAATTTTGATCGTTGATTCGTAATTTTGATGTTGTTTGATGTGATTTGAGGCTTCGAGTAAGTTTGAAATGTGTTTTGGGCTGGGTCGGTAATTTGGATGGGTCCCGTGGGCCTAGGGTGAGATTTGGATGGTTGGTGAATTATTTTGGGACTTTGAAGAAATGATTATGGTTTCAGGTCTGGTGCAACTGCACCTGCGATGGATTGGCCGCAGGTGTGGAGCCGTAGAAGCGGCCTCTTATGCGCAGATGTAGGATTGGCTTGGAGGGGGAAGATGCGCAAATGTGCAGATACGAAAGGATATTCGCATCTTTGAGCCCGCATATGCGGGGGGTTTGTTGCGCAGTAGCGGAGTTGGTCTAGGAGCTGGATGACCGTAGGTGCGGGTATTATAACGCACCTACGGAGACGCAGGTGCAGTCATGGGCTCACAAGTGTAGAGTTTTGCCCGAACTTGGGATTCCGCAGATGCGGATCCACTTCTGCGATTAGATATCCACAGAAGCGGAAAGCTGGCACATTGGTTGAAGCTGCATCTGCGAGGTTGTTTCCGCAAATGCGGAGATGCTAAAGCACAAGAAGTTTCGTAGGAGTGGAAATATGTTTACCAAATCGGGTTTTGGATCATTTCATCTCATTTCTCTAATTGGAGCCGAGCTTGAGGGCGATTTTGGAGTGCCATTTCTATCATCTTTCATGCGGTAAGTGATTCCTACCCATTGTGAGTTAAATACATGATTTATATATGGATTTAAAAGTGAGATTTTGCAGAAATTGTAGGAATTTGGAAGAAACCTATAATCTAGTATTTTTGGATTTTGATCACGAAATTGGACACGAGATTAGGGATAAATTACATATTCGAGTTTGTGGTGTTATGGGTAATATTTATCTTCAAAATTTTTTGGAATCCGGACACATGGACCCGAGGGTTGACTTTGTTGACCTTTTTGAGTGGAGTTGGGAATTGTTATAAATTGTTAAATTATAAGTACCAGAGTATATTCTTATTGATTTGTTCATTTTTTGACTAATTTCGGGTCGATGGGCATTGGTTTGAGGTGTTAGAGGGGCGTTGGAGACGGTTATGGAACTTCGGAGCGAGGGAAGTCTCCTGTCTACCCTTGTGAGGGGGAAATTACCCCGTAGGTGTTATATTTGTTATGTGCTACATGTTGTGGGAGCTACGCACGTATGAGGTGACGAGTGTCCGTGCGTATGCTAGAACCCCTGATTATGTCCGAGTAGACTTAGTCTTACGCTATGATTTAATTGTACTATTTGAGTTATTCTTGCATGTTTAATTGCTTTAAATCACATATTGACATGTGACTAGACTCGCGTAGAGTAATAGACTCGCCATTTTAGCTACTTGATTAGCCGTAGAAATTGTACTTCCCTAAAGGATTTCTCCCGCGTTGTGCGTATTCATTGGAAAGTTTCTCTTGAATTCCATAACCCACACGTATATTTGTGTGTGGGGTCAAATACCCGTAAGAGCTTCACACTCTTATGGGATCAGGTCGTTCGCCTCGGCAAGATATTGTAACACACTCTTATATGATCGGTCATTTCGCCTCGGCAGGATATTGTAACACATTCTTATAGGATCGGGCCGTTCGCCTTGACAGGATATTGTAACACACTCTTATGGGATCAGGTCGTTCGCCTCGGCAGGACATTGTAACACACTCTTATGGGATCGGGCCGTTCACCTCGGCAGGATATTGTAACACACTCTTATGTGATCGGGCCATTCGCTTCAGCAGTTCTATGAAATGCTCTTATGGGATCGGGCCGCTCACCTCGACAGAATTATGCATAATATTGGACAAGAAGCCAGTGTATCCGTGAGTTTTTCTGACTTGAGATGAAATGATCTATCTGGTGGTGACCATTATATATTCCATTAGATGAAGTAACCGATATTTAAGGACTTTGTGTTTACTGTTCAGTTGAGGATCATATCATGTACCTATATATGTTTTTACTATTTAATTACCATGTTTCATACTTGTCTACTTTTACTGTACTTGATTTATTGGACCACTAGTAAGTGTCGATGTCGACCCCTCGTCACTACTTCTCCGGCGTTAGGCTAGATACTTACTGGGTACGCGTTGATTTACGTACTCATGTTGCACTTCTGCACTAAATGTGGAGGATCTGACAAGTTTATTTGGTGGTCATTTGGGCGCGTAGGCACAATTGTTGAGGGGACTGTATGGTGAGCTATATTCCAAGCTACGATTCGCAGCACATAAAGTCTCCATCATAATTATTTACTTTATCCTGTCTATCATGTATTTTAGACAGATGTTATATTGTTATTGTACTTCTTTGTAGATGCTCATGCACTTGTGACACCAGATTTTGGGTGTTATAAAAATTTGTTTGTGGTTTTTCTTAGCATTGACACCCTGTTATCATTTATTCTATTTAAATTGCAAGTTTTCCATGACTTAAATGCATACATTTTTTTATCTGATACAATTCACGATTTCAAAAATAATAAACTGAATACTTGAGTTTGCCTAACGACGATGTTGGGCGCCATCACAACCTATAGTGGGAATTGGGTCGTGACAACTTGGTATCAGAGCACTAGGTTCACTTAGGTCTCACGAGTCATGAGTAAGTCTAGTAGAGTCTGGTGGATCGGTACGGAGATGCCTGTACTTATCTTCGAGAGGCTATATGACTATTAGGAGAGCTTCCCTTCCTTGATTCCTCATCGTGCAATTTGATTTCGTTGAAGCTTATGCCTTTGGTTCCTTCCTACTCATTCGTACATGACACCGGGCATTTTGTTATCAGTTGGGCACCGACGAGTTATGAAGATGCTACAAATGCGGTGCAAGATGTTTTTTTTCTTTCCTGTGAATGCGGGCGAACCATTATCATCGCCTTGTGGAGGAGTGTTCTGTCATTTCAGCCCAATGTTGGTGTTGCCTACAGTTTCGAGGTTATGCACAATATATTATGATGTTCATGCATTGTTATCGTGCAGTGTCGGCGTGAATTATAGAGAGCTTACTTATATGTCGCGACAATGAATGATTCAGAAGGAGGATTAGTGGGTTCATGATTGGGTGATTCGACAATTGATTCCAGCGGGGGAGAGGCAATCAGACTATGGATGTTCAGGAGTTGGTTGATGGAGTCGCAAGATTTGATATTTATAGATTTGGTGGAATTCTTGTTAATATTGTGGTGTCACCGTCTTGATTGAACTCATTTAGGCTCGTCAGTATGTTGGTCTTCATTTGTTTTCCTTTGGGCACGGTGTTGTGAGATATTACCTAAGAAGTAATTATTAGATATGGCGGTGTATTGCGACTTCAGAATCAAATCGGAGCTTTCGGTGTTGATGATTAGAGAGAGAGGATCCCTGAGGTGGTTTCTGTGCTAAGGAAGTTTAATTGAGATGAGGAGGGCTTTGATCGCGTGAGGAAGAGGGTGCGGCTATTACGAGGTTGAGAATGCGTTTGGGACTGGTAATTAGTGGCGTGTTATGATTAGTACAACAAGAGCTTGTGAGAAATTTGGCTGAGTAACGATGTGAGATCATGATAGCTAGAATCAGAAGTCATTGTGGGTTCTTGATTTATGTGATTATGGATTAAAACTAAGTGAGGGAGCCTACCGTCTATGATTCAGTCACGTGGTTATGTGCCTTGGTAGTATCGAGTTATCGACACATTAGTGTATCAGTTATGACTAAGGAAAGAAAATATCAAAGGAAAATCAGGCAAAGAACTTGATGAATATGAGGTACGTTTCGCGTTATCGATTCATGTGCAGATTTTGGGATGAATCAGAGTTTATGCTTCTTATGGATGTGATGTACAAGGAAAAGAATTCATTAGGTTATTTCTCTGAAAGTGTTCATATTCGGGACCTGGTCAGAGTGGGTGACTCTCAATAGTGGTTCTAGTGGGTTAAAGAATTTAAGCGCGATGTCTACAGATTATGGGTTTGTTATGTGGCTGATGACTGGGTTTTGTAGCAGAGTGTGAATGATACTTAGGGAATTTCTATGTTATCATCGGGTATGCGGTGCAGTATTGGAGAAATGGGAGAAACAACTTTGAATTTGCAGGAGGTCTTTCAGAATGGGTGTATCAGTTAGAAATACTATTGAGTGCATGGGGAGGGTATGAGATGGCTCATAGGTATGGTGATTTGGGTCACTCAGGATGAGTGTTGTTTGAGGTCCGTTATGTGTTTGAATGGAGCTATTATTATTTCGAAGGCAAGTCAAGAGTAAATTGGAAGAAGTTGGGTTAGTTAGTGATGGTTTGAATTAGCATGGTTATGGAAATGATCAATTCCTTCGATGTGGTAAAGCTATACAGGTGAATTGTGGCAGTATGTGTGGGCTTGACAACCACCGTAATTTTAGTTATTAGAAGGTATTTGATTATGATGTCATTGTTAGGTGTAAATGGATCCCGGAATAGCTATGGCGGTTTAGACCACGACTTGAGGTTGGCATTTTTTGCGGTTATAGGAATTCGGTTGCATGTTGCGATTGTTCTTCTAAAATGAGTTAAGTGAAAGGGTTCTAGTTGGTGAAGTGTTTATTCTATTGGTGGTTCAGGGGTTATGATGAAATTCTTGTACTCTCGCGTAGCGGCATGATAGGTGCAGTGAGCTACATGAAAATTGGAAGTTGAGGATCAAGGTTGCGGTTCGGTTTTGTTAAGGATGTAATGAGCTCGGAGGGGCGATGGAGGATCTCAGATGTTTAGAGTATGTTAGCGCTATTTTAGTGTCGCTTGAGAATGGTGTTCTATGGAAGAGGCATTGTGTAATGACTTGCAGGATCATGATTTGCATTACAGAAATAGTTTAGTTGGTAGCCATGGATGTGTAGACTTTACTGCCTGGTGTGGCTGATTGTAGGAGTATATCCCATGGGAAGATCGTATAAGTGTGATGTGTTAGTCATTTACATATTAGGGAATTATATCAAGTATGAAGATTCTAGTGATGTCTCTGATTGGAGAGTTTATGCCTAAAAGGCACTCTATTCCTTTGGTTGTGGACTGTGGGAGTTTGTTCCAGATTGGATGACTGCGCTCGTATGCGTTGCGAATAGGGTCATTGTGGATTTTTGAAAGGTTATTGGCTTAGTATGGGATGGTCAGAATCGACTTGAGGTCCGTTGGTAGATCTAATGTGAATGTATGCTCTACATCAGGTTGGATGTGTCCACTCAGCATAACATTGCTTATGCAGTAGTATTCGGGCGTTGGATGTTATTCCTGCTATCAGCTATTCTGCGTGATACTCTATTATGCCCTATGGGTTGTGAAATAATTATTCGCACGTATGTTATGATCCCATGTAGCTTATGATGTTATATGAGCAAGATGGCTTTCGAGATGCAAGTCGTTTATTGCACCTTAGTCGTGCTTGTGTTTTATAGCGCATGGCGCTATCCGTCTCCTAAAGATTTGTATTTATGCACTTGGCGTGCTTGTGGTCGACATTGGGGAATTTAGTAGGTTATGGCTTGATGGGTATTTCCTTATTAATTGTTATGTGTGGATCGAGTGGCACGCCGCCACGGGTATCATGTTTGGATCGGCTTATACGCCGCAACGGTATCATATGTGGACCGGGTTGCACGATGCAACAGTGAGATGTTGAGTACGATTCATATATTTATTTTTTGTGCCTTGTTTCTCATCTCTGAGATAGGTTCATAGCCTTTGTTTGGTTGTTTTATTCGTTACGCGGGCTGGATAGTTCTTTACCTGAGTTCGTTTTTCCTTAATTTGTCATATTTGAGTTGTGGCTTGTTGATGCATTGATGTCATCGTATGAGGTTTTAGATGGTTTTGATGTGGCGTGTTGGTCGAGCAACTTGTACTGGGTGAGACAAGGCTGTCGGGCCTGAAGTTAGTGCAATCAGACTTATATAAGGTATAATAGAGGGAAAAATGTCACTATTCAGTTTAGAAGGAGGCAGTGGTTCTTGTTGATCGGAGGAATTCCATGAATTATGTTTCGGCGGGTGATTATAAGATTCTACACGTCACTTTCAGTGTGGCAGTATTGCAAGGGTTGGAACATGACTTATATGTGTTATACTGCGGGCATCAGATTCATGAATTTGCAGCTATTATGGTTGGAAGAGGTTATATAGGTCATACAAATTATGTGGTTTAGTGTGTGATTATAGCTTGGGTAGATGATCATGTTTTGGGTTTAGTGTATTGAGATTAACATAGTGTTCGTATGTTAGAATCAGGTGTCGTAGAGGATTCCGGATGTTGGAATTTGGTTTTAAGGCTGGTGGGCTAAGGTAGCAGGAAGGATCTTCTGGCTGGCTTAGCCAATGTGCTCATATGGATTGTGGTGGCACGGGTAGGTATACGGGGTGTTAAATAGTGATTTTGGACAACTCAGGAACGGTTCTTGGCATGTTCGGGGACGGACATATGTTTAAGTGGGGGAGAATGTAACGACCCGACCGGTCGTTTTGAGCTCTAGCACGTCGTTCGGCAGTTTGAGGCATTGAGTAACTTCACTTCATGTTTTATGACTTGTACGTGTGGTCGAAATTGAATTTCGGAAGGTTCAAAGTTAATTTGGAAGGAAGGTTCTCAATTCGGAAGTTGTAAGTTGGAAGAGTTGACCAAGGTTTGAATTTTAAGTAAACAACCTCGAAATCGGGATTTGAAGGTTCCAATAGGTTCGTATGATGATTTCGGATTTGGGTGTATGTTCGGGGTGGTCCAGGAGCATTTCGGCGCTTATTGTGGAAAGTTAGAAATTTGAAGATTTTTGAATTTTCTATGTTTGATTTGAAGTGGACTTTGGTGTTATCGACGTCCGTTTGGGATTCCGAGCATTAGAATAGGTTCGTACTGTGATTTGTGACATGTACGTAAAGTTTGGCATCATTCCAGAATGTCTAGATATGATTCAGACACATTCATTGAAGTTTGAATGTTTGAAAGTTGAAAGAAGGATTTTAATTGTTGATTCGTAGTTTTGATGTTGTTTGATGTGATTTGAGGCTTCGAGTAAGTTTGTAATGTATTTTGGGCCTGGTCGGTAAATTTGGATGGGGTTCCGGGGGCCTCGGGTGACATTCGTATTGTTAGCGGATCATTTTGGGACTTTGAAGAAATGATGATGGTTTCAGGTCTAGTGCAACCGCACCTGCGAGGGATTGGCCGCAAGTGCGGAGCCGTAGAAGCGTCCTCTTATGCGCAGATGCTGGATTGGCTTGGAGGGAGAATATGTGCAGGTGCGATGGGAATTCTGCATCTGCGAGCCCGTAGATGCAGGAGGTTTGTTGCACATAAGCAAAGTTCTTATGGGAGCTAGATGACTGCAGGTGCGGGCATTATAATGCACCTGCGGAGACGCAGGTGCGGTCATGGGCCCGCAAGTGCAGAGGTTTGCTCGAGCTAGGGAGTCTACAGATGCGGATGGTTTCTACAGAAGTGGATGTGCTTCTGTGATTGGATGTCTCCAGAAGCGGAAAGCTGGCACCTTAGTTGAAGCCGCATCTGCAAGGTTGTTTCTGCAGATTCGGAGCCGCTGAGGCGCAAGAAGTTCCATAGGTGCGGAAATCTCCTTGGCAGAATATATGTTACCTAAATCGGGTTTTGGATCATTTCATCTCATTTATCTCATTGGAGCCGGCCTTGGGGGCAATTTTGGAGTTCCATTTTCATCTTCTTTCATGCGGCAAGTGATTCCTACCCATTGTGAGTTAAATACATGATTTATATATGTATTTAAATGTGAGATTTTGTAGAAATTGTAGGATTTTTGAAGAAACCTAGAATTTGGTATTTTTTGATTTTGATCACGAAATTAGACACGAGATTAGGGATAAATTACATATTCGAGTTCGTGGTGTTATGGGTAATGTTTATCTTCAAAAATATTTGGAATCCGGGCACGTGAGCCCGGGGGTTGACTTTGTTGACTTTTTGAGTGGAGTTGGAAATTCTTATAAATTGTTAAATTATGAGTATTGGAGTATATTCTTCTTGATTTGCTCATTGTTTGACTAGTTTCGGATCGATGGGCATTGGTTTGAGGTGTTAGAGGGGCGTTGGAGCCGGTTTTTGAATTTCGGATTCAGTTATCGGATTTTGGAGCAAGGTAAGTGTAAGGCCCCGTAAAATATTTTTCTAATGATTTAAGATTTTAAAGTGCACCAACGGTATTTGGGAATAACGTATTTGAGTATTAAAGGAGACCTATGGGATAGAGCCACATCATGTTGAATTGATAATGTATGTTTAAGGTGTGTTGGAACATACTAAGGAGTTTTGGAATTGGCAAGAACTTGTGTGGAATAAGTTGGACACATTAAGTGGAAAGGATGTTTCAATTGGCACAAGACCCGAATTCAAATGAATATAACTCACTCAATATAATGACTTAGGTGGTTTCAGGTCTAGTGCAACCGCACCTGCGAGGGATTGGTCGCAAGTGCAGAGCCGCAGAAGCGGCCTCTTATGCGCAGATGCGGGATTGGCTTGGCGGGAGAAGATGTGCATGTGCGATGGGAATTCCGCATCTGCGAGCCCGCAGATGCGGGAGGTTTGTTGCACATAAGCAAAGTTCTTATGGGAGCTAGATGACTGCAGGTGCGGGCATTATAATGCACTTGCGGAGACGCAGGTGCGGTCATGGGCCCGCAAGTGCAGAGGTTTGCTCGAGCTAGCGAGTCTGCAGATGCGGATGGTTTCTATAGAAGTGGATGCGCTGCTGTGATTAGATGTCCCCAGAAGTGGAAAGCTGGCACCTTAGTTGAAGCCGCATCTGCAAGGTTGTTCCGCAGATACTGAGCCGCTGAGGTACAAGAAGTTCCGTAGGTGCGGAAATCTCCTGGGCAGAATATATGTTACCCAAATCGGGTTTTGGATCATTTCATCTCATTTATCTCATTGGAGCCGGCCTTGGGGGCAATGTTGGAGTGCCCTTTTCATCATATTTCATGCGGCAAGTGATTCCTACCCGTTATGAGTTAAATACATAATTTATATATGTGTTTAAATGTGAGATTTTGTAGAAATTGTAGGATTTTTGAAGAAACCTAGAATTTGGTATTTTTTGATTTTGATCACGAAATTAGACACGAGATTAGGGATAAATTACATATTCGAGTTCGTGGTGTTATGGGTAATGTTTATCTTCAAAAATATTTGGAATCCGGGCACGTGAGCCCGGGGGTTGACTTTGTTGACTTTTTGAGTGGAGTTGGAAATTCTTATAAATTGTTAAATTATGAGTATTGGAGTATATTCTTCTTGATTTGCTCATTGTTTGACTAGTTTCGGATCGATGGGCATTGGTTTGAGGTGTTAGAGGGGCGTTGGAGCCGGCTATGGAATTTCGGATTCGATTATCGGATTTCGGAGCTTGGTAAGTGTAAGGCCCTGTAAAATATTTTTCTAATGATTTAAGATTTTAAAGTGCGCCAACGGTATTTGGGAATAACGTATTTGAGTATTAAAGGAGACCTATGGGATAGAGCCACATCATATTGAATTGATAATGTATGTTTAAGGTGTTTTGGAACATACTAAGGAGTTTTGGAATTGGCAAGAACTTGTGTGGAATAAGTTGGACACATTAAGTGGAAAGGATGTTTCAATTGGCACAAGACCCGAATTCAAATGAATATAACTCCCTCAATATAATGACTTAGGTGGTTTCAGGTCTAGGGCAACCGCACCTGCGAGGGATTGGCCGCAAGTGCAGAGCCGCAGAAGCAACCTCTTATGCACAGATGCGGGATTGGCTTGGAGGGAGAAGATGTGCAGGTGCGATGGGAATGCCGCATCTGCGAGCCCACAGATACGGGAGGTTTGTTGCGCATAAGAAAAGTTCTTATGGGAGGTAAATGACTGTAGGTGCAGGCATTATAATGCACCTGTAGAGGCGCAAGTGCGGTCATGGGCCCGCAAGTGCAGAGGTTTGCTCGAGCTAGGGAGTCTGCAGATGCGGATGGCTTCTACAGAAGTGGATGCGCTTCTGTGATTGGATGTCCCCAGAAGCGAAAAGCTGGCACCTTAGTTGAAGCCGCATCTGCAAGGTTGTTTTCGTAGATACTGAGCCACTGAGGCGCAAGAAGTTTCGTAGGTGCGGAAATCTCCTGGGCAGAATATATGTTACCCAAATTGGGTTTTGGATCATTTCATCTCATTTATCTAATTGGAGCCGGCCTTGGGGGCAATGTTGGAGTGCCATTTTCATCATATTTCATGCGGCAAGTGATTCCTACCCATTGTGAGTTAAATACATGATTTATATATGTATTTAAATGTGAGATTTTGTAGAAATTGTAGGATTTTTGAAGAAACCTAGAATTTGGTATTTTTTGATTTTGATCACGAAATTAGACACGAGATTAGGGATAAATTACATATTCGAGTTCGTGGTGTTATGGGTAATGTTTATCTTCAAAAATATTTGGAATACGGGCACGTGAGCCCGGGGGTTGACTTTGTTGACGTTTTGAGTAGAGTTGGAAATTCTTATAAATTGTTAAATTATGAGTATTGGAGTATATTCTTATTGATTTGCTCATTATTTGACTGGTTTCGGATCGATGGACATTGGTTTGAGGTGTTAGAGGGGCGTTGTAGCTGGTTATGGAATTTCGGATTCGGTTATCAGATTTCGGAGCAAGGTAAGTGTAAGGCCCCGTAAAATATTTTTCTAATGATTTAAGATTTTAAAGTACGCCAACGGTATTTAGGAATAACGTATTTGAGTATTAAAGGAAACCTATGGGATAGAGCCACATCATGTTGAATTGACAATGTATGTTTAAGGTGTGTTAGAACATACTAAGGAGTTTTGGAATTGGCAAGAACTTGTGTGGAATAAGTTGGACACATTAAGTGGAAAGGATGTTTCAATTGGCACAAGACCCGAATTTAAATGAATATAACTCCCTCAATATAATGACTTAGGTGGTGATCTACCTAGCCAATTAAAGATCTTTGAGTCTAGTTTCCAACTCATCAAACCGCTCGTCATTTGGATATGTATAGAGAACGTTATGGCCATTTTACTGGACCTGTGTCATATGGCTTCCCAGATGCGCGGCCGCGTATATTTGAGAGTTTCTGCCTCAGGTCCGCAGCCAGATGCGCAGCCACTTGCCCAGGTACGCATTCGCGCACGTAGAAGCCCATTAAATAACCCCAAGGATGGGTAGAGAGAGGGGCTAAGTCATTTCTTCAAGACTAGGGCTTTCTCTCCACCACCCATCCGGCCAAGGCTTCCAATATACACCTAAGGTGAGTTTTTAAGTGTGGTTTTAGGATGATTTCACTTCTCAATCACTAGTTACAATAAGGTTTTGTATTGGATTCCATAGGATTTCTTCAAAATCTCAAGAACACCCCAAAAGTTAACTTTCAAGATTTGGTCTACAAGAGAAAATCTTTCACCCTTAAACCTACATGCATAGATTGTTAGTGAATAAGTGAGCAAGGAATAAGTACTAGCACTTATGAGATGGTGATTGGAAGCCATACATACTTAAACTAGATTATGGGTGTGGTAGATATTTTGTAATGAGTTAATTAGTAAAATTTGTTAGATGTGAGTTCATTGATGATTATAATGGTGCTAAGAAGGCAGTTAGTGGACAAATGATGTTGTATTATCTCTTGTTGGTGGTAAGGAGGTATTGTTGGAGGAAAAAACGCCATCACTAGAGGTAGATGAATGCTATGCACTCTAGGTGTTTGACAAAATGCCAAAATGACCAAAAACCTGGAAATATTTACTAATATTGGTCCAATCGAATTATGTTGATGTAGATTGAAGTTGTAAGAGTAGTATGTGGTCTTAATATCGCTAAAGAGCTCCATCAAGGTATGTTAACTAAACTTTCTCTCTTAGAATCGAATTTCATAATGTTCCCGTGAGTTTCAAAGTATGGGTTGCATATTAAAATATTGTGGCTTTGAATCGTATTTCAAATGAAAGCTAGTATGCCAAATCATGTGAGAAAATCTCAATGTTCTTAAGACTCTTAATTGCTCATATGTGTACCTAAAAGTCTTGATTGGAAATGCCTTACTATTGATAACCTATAAAGGTGGTCGGAAACGAAATAATTGAATTAGGGATATAGTGTGTGGCCAACATACCAAGAATTTAAGTTATGATAGTGGCTAGTAGTGCAAATGATTTGAGAGAATGCGATAAAGAATGTGAAATGAGCCTCGAATCAACTGTTTTAAAAGTAATTTGGAAAATAGAATTTTCCTAAGAGCTTTTGTACTCAATTCATGCCCATTAGTGGCTGTTTTAACTAATCCTTTGGTTTATAAATATATCCAGTGTGATTCGAGTTCTATATACTCATGTATTGAAATTGTACATTGTCATTTCTGGGGAAGAGTATTGCAAGAGTAAATGGTGTATTGATTTGTTTATGATTTTTCATGTGTATTTCTATTGTTGGTTGGTATGCCTCATTCTTTGGGAAGAAACCATTTGTGTTTGAAGTTCCCAGTTCAAATGGATTTGAAGTATATGATTATGAAATTTTCTATATGTTGATATTTGATGGTGATGTTTGAAATTGAAAGGGGTGAAAGTGTGGAATATGAAATACGGCCATCGTGCCAGGAATAAAGAATCTTGTGAATGGCCAAATGAGCCAAGGAAATATTGTCGTTGTGAATGACTAGAAATACTAATGAGAATTTATACAATGTGAAAGATGTTGAGGTGAGTATAATTGTATTTATGTTACCTCTGTGTGCAAATCAAATAAAAAAATATATTTTTGGGAGCATCATTAGCAAAACCGAGGAAGGGTGGATCATAAGGCCCACACCTGAATCTACACGTGCCGATGTAGGGGTGGATTGAGATTATTTCCCTTATTTGGGATAAAACTGGAACCTTTGGGAAATTGTGATATTATTCCCCTTAAATGAGATTAAACTGGAACCTTTGTGGATTGGAAAAGTCAACCCACATGGCATATGTGGGAAGGCGACCTAGCTGATTGGGTGGAGATCGGAAGCCATATTGCGCATATGGTGGTACTACTCTTGGTAACAACTTTCTTTCGCATCACCTGTCAAACCACATTATCCGTGGGGAGATGGCCTAGCGATCGGGCATGATCGGACTCTATGCTAACAAAGACGGTGGAATATCGGTGCTAATGATTTCCCAACCAAAAATTATATATGAAGTTCGTATGTTAAAAATTATTATGTTTTTAACTGTACATTTGGATATTGTGGATGGTGACTTGGTGTTTCTATGTGTTGCCTTTTCTTATATGGGGTATTCTATTTTGGAAGAGGACTTTTAGCTATACATACTAGTACTATTCGACGGTACTAACATCCCTTTTGTCGGGGGTGCTGCATATTTAATGGATGCAGGTGATTCTACAGCAAGACGACATTGATCAATGATAGCCGTACATTCTCTTCAGCTGATTGGTTGAGGCCCACTTCATGTCGGCGTCATGTATCATTTGTTTCTTATGTACTGTGTTTTGAGGTACAGCCGCGGCCTTGTTGCCGGCATCTTCATATTACTCTTCTGTTGTACTTAGAGGCTCCGTAGACAGGTTGTGGGTTGTGGTTGATATTGGGAATTGAACTAGAAATGTTGGTATTTGGAAATCATGTTTTTCATTAATTCTATAAACGCGTAATATTTTGAAAATTATGAATCAAGATGCTAATGGGAATAAAATGGAAGTTATTAATGAAATCTTTTCAGTGTTGATTAATGGAGTACATCTCATCTTTATTCATGGATGAGTTTGGGTAGAAGGTAATCTAACAGGCTTGCTCGTCCGGGTTCTCTCGGTTGAGCGCCAGTCACGCTCCTCGGTTTTGGGGCGTGACAGTAAGTCTCATGTCTAACCTTGTGAGGAGAAAATTATCCCGTGGGTGTTATATTTGTTATGCGCTACATGTTGTGAGAGCTACGCACGTATGAGGTGATGGGTGTCCATGCGTATGCTAGAACCCCTGATTATGTCCGAGTAGACTAGACTTACGCCATGCTTTAATTGTACTATTTGAGGTATTCTTGCATGTTTAATTTCTTTAAATCACATATTGACCTGAGACTAGATTCGCTTAGAGTAATGGACTCGCTATTTTAGCTACTTGACGAGTTACTTGATTAGCCGTAGAAATTGTACTTCCCTTTTGAATTTCTCCCGCGTTTTGTGTATTCATCGAAAAGTTTCTCTTGAATTCCATAACTCAGACGTATATTCGTGAGTGGGGTCAAAGACCTATAAAAGCTTCATATTCTTATGGTATCGGGCCGTTCGCCTTGGCAGGATATTGTAACACACACTTATGGGATCAGGTTGTTCGTCTCGGCAGGATATTGTAACACTCTTATGGGTCATTTGCCTCGGCAGGATATTGTAACACACGCTTATGCGATTGGGTCACTTGCCTCGGTAGGATGTTGTAACACACTCTTATGGGATTGGGCCATTCATCTCGGAATAATATTGCAACATAATCTTATGGGATTGGGCCGTTCGCCTCAGCAGCTCTATGGAATACTCTAATGGGATTGGTGATGGTAGGCTATAATCTCATATTTTAGTCAATTATTATATTCCAATTTACTGCACTTTAGTTGAGTTTGAGCTTTAATCACTAGTATTTTGCACTAATTGTGTGTTTTATGCCTTGTAGGAGTGATTCCGAGCTTTTATATATATATATATATATATATATATATATATATATATATATATAGCTTTGAAGTCTGAGTAAATGCCCAAGGAATTAAACCGGGATCGTGTTCGGGGATCAACAGATGATAGTTAAGAACGAACGAAGAATCGAGAAGGCATACTGCGCAGTGTCCAGTAAAATGCACATAACTTTATGCTCAGAGATCCGTTTTGGATCCACAATATAACATTCGAAATATATTTAAAAGAGCTACAACTTTCATGTTTTATACTTCTTCAAATTTCCAATAGAACATGGAGAAAAGTGCGTGGCAGGTGTGTGCCCGCACACTTGGCCGCGCAATTTTCACACTGTTCTGCCCCATATGCGCGGCCAGTGTGCGGCGCGCACTTGCAGTTCCTCCAACAAATTAGTGACTATGCTCTTACTCTTTGTACTTGATTTCCTTGCAATATTTTCATATTCCCTCAAAGTCTCTTTATCAAACATGTCATTCTTTGTCCATTTCTTTCCTCCACGTAAGGGAACTTTGGAATGCTCAAACATCTTAATAAGAAAAAACCCGTAAGGCAAAACATGTGGATCCTTTGATTGATCAGCTACTCTTGCATCAAAGAGCGCAAGTTGAGAAGTCTACCTTGGTCCAGAACTTCCATCACTGCTAGGTCTTAATAAGTGGATTCATGCCTTCTTTCACATCAAGGCAACATACACTTGTTTACAAACTGAAATAGGAGTTTGTGAACTGATTTTATTTTCCCTTTCCCCACCTTTCTTGGTTTCATCTTACCTTCCCTGCGTGTATTTTGTAGTCAGATACATTTCATCCTCCTTCTCTACCAAACTGAGTCACTCACATTGAATATAGGCATTAAACCTATTCATAGGCACCCTCAAGATTTCTCCTAAGGTATCAGTGTTAAAGACCAGGTCCACTCCCCTCACCACAATACTCATTTTGTCATCTTCTAGCATATTGAACTTAGAGTAGAAATCCAACATAGATTCTCAATACATCATATGTAGTGGGAACAAGAACATGCGTGTCCAGTTTTGATGCTCAAGCGTTACCAAAAGCTCCTTCATCCCAAACTGTTCAGAAATTATGGGGTCTATCACCTTACCTTTCAGCATCATCAACCCATTGAACCATAAATCCTTATTTCAATTTTCTTTTAGCATTTGAAACTGGTTTCCTTAACATCAGAGTCAGTCTCATTCTCTTTTTTGAGGTCCTCTTCTTTTTAGGAGTGGCTGAGGATGTTCCAGCCTTCTCTTTTCCTTTTCTTTCAAGAGAAACCTCCTCTTCTTATTATTCTTCCTCACTCACTAAATCAACTCCTCTTCTTCTTATTCTCTTGGAGAATGGGTTCAAGAGTAGCCTGACTTTTCCTTGTGTGTTTGGAGTCCTAACCTTGGGAATTTCAATTTTTCTTTGTCTCACAGTCTTTCGGGTAATATGTTTGGCTCTCCTAGAAGGTTTTAATCTTTCATCAACAGTCACCTTCTTTAACTGAATAATTCATTATGCTAGAACCATATCATCACTATCTACACTCTCTTTCTTGTTCACTTCAGTTTCTCCCATGTGTTCTCCCTATCAATATCAGTAAATTGTATCCCAAGTGAAGAGGATTTTTCGCTGTCACATTCTAAAAAACCAGATTCTTTGTTCTATGGTAACTTTTCTTTATCATCTTCCTCCATCTCCTATACCAAGATATTTACTTCTTCCACTCTCTTTTCTTCGCCTTCCAAGCATTCACTAGCAAGCGAAAAACCTAGTTCATACTAAGGGGTTTCTGGTGATTTTACACCTATACTGTCATGATCCAAAATCTCAACCAATCAAGGTCGTGATGGCGCCTAACACCGCTTGCTAGGCAAGCCAACATAACATAAACTACAAAAATAAAAACAATAAATATCTCACTACAGATCAATAACATGATGTAAAAACAACTCTGATAACGTAATAAAGTTCTAAACCAACAACAAACATTAATCATCCCAAGATTTGGTGTCACAAGTACATGAGCGTCTAGATCCAGCAAAAGACAAGGTTCTAAAGGAAATACAACACTGTCCGAAGTAAAATAGAAGCAGTACAATAAAAATAGGAAAGCGAATCTAGGGCCTGCGAACTAGATGCATCGCTACCTTGAATCACTGTCTGGTATCCTCTAAGTACCTCTCGGGACTCTGCTGGTACCAATGTCAAAATCTGCACAAGAAGTGTTATATGAGTACTACCGATCAAAGTGTTGAGCCTAACCCTGATGAGGTAGTGACGAGGCTAAGACAAAAACTTATTTAAAACCTATGCAATTATATTAAAGGTGGCAAGTGGGCCGGTTCAGGACCGCGGACCAAATGGGCCAGGACCATTAGGACCGGTATTTGTGGGCCTGGTCCGGGCTTCTGGGCCGGTTTTACAATTGGGACCGCTGGGACTGGGACCTGGCGGGCCAAACGGTCCCAACGGTCAAATTTCCAAAAAAGAAAAAACAAAATCTGTAATTTATAATCTAGCTGTTGAGGCTGTCATAAAATAGCCATTTAACCCCCCTCCCCCCCAACTTTGTTTTAACCCCAAACATTTTATAATTACACTTTTTCCCTATTTTCAACTTTAAATACCCCCTCATTCTTTCATTTTTCTTACATAATCATCAATCTATCACAATCTCTCTCTAATTTTCTTCTATAATTACTACTATTGCTTTCTTTATTGTTACAATTTGTGAAAAAATTGTAAAGTTGGTGAATTGAAATTTTCAAGACTTCAACGATAATCAATTTTCAACAAGTTGTTCGTCAATTCGGTAAACTCGTTCCAACTCTTAAGTTTTAATATTATAGTTTTGTTTGTTTTATTTATTTTCTATTACTTGATAAATTAAGAATGCTTCCTTAAAAATCTTTTTGGTAAAAACAAGGGAAACTCCAAGAGTGGTGAATCTAGTGCTCAATTTGTTCCTCCTCCACTTCCCCGGGCTCCCCGAACCAAACCCCATATCTGTCCTACACCTGCTATTCTTGATAGTGATAATAGTTTATTATAATCTACTAAGAGTCAATTTTGCCATAATATTAGAGCTGGTAAACAATTAGACCATGAATTAATGAATGCTCTTTATTCTAATCCAACTATTGATGAAAATAGTGATGAGGAAATAGATTTTGATGAAACTCAACCGGATGATGATACACCCACTAGTCCTGCTCCTGATATTAACCGAACTAGTGATAGCCCTACTAATCCAAATGATGTCCCATCTGATACTCCTGTTACTACTCCTACTTTTTCTAGACAACCTAACAAACAAGTGATAACCTGCAATATTATCCTACTTTTTCTGCCTGTTTAGTTTATATTGCAGAACTTGCAAATTTGTTTGCTCATTTTTCAGAGAGTGAGGAAATTTATAAACTTGCTATTGATTCTATGAGAAAAAAGTTTAAAAAATATTTTTCCCCTATTCCCCCTATTTATGGTGTTGCTGCTTTGTTAAATCCTTGTATGAAATTAGGAGGTCCTCAGTTTTGGTATGAAACTGTTTATAATAGTTTAGCACTTGAAGATGAAGAGTTGTCTCAACTTCCGAAAGCAATAGCCTCAATTAGAATAAATGCTCAAACTATTTTTAATGCTTATCAAGTTGCATTAAATCATGCTAGACCAAATGTTCCAACTCCTTCTTCTTCTGATTCTCAATAATCTAAAATCATTGCAGGAGTAAGAGCACTTAGTGCTTGGGTGGGGTTTAGGGGTTCTCAAGGTTCTAGTAGTAGTAATTTTTCACAACTACATGAGCTTGAAGTTTATTTGTCGCAGGGAATTGAGGAAGTGAATCCGGACGGCTCCTTTAGTCTTTTGGAATGGTGGAAGGACAAAGAAAAACACTTTCCGGTTCTTTCAAGGATGGCTCGTGACATTTTAACTATTCAAGTTTCAACAGTGGCATCGGAGAGCGCTTTCAGTCAATCAAGACTTCAACTCGGTGATTATAGAGCGTCTATGAGGGAGAGCTTGGAAAAATCAGTACTTTTCAGAGATTGGATCCGTTCGGAAAGAAGAAATTTTGGACTTGCTGAATCACAACCAGAGGAAGACGAAGCTTACGAAGAAATGCTAGCTGAACTTGCGGAGGATGCTGCTTCGCTCGGAAGCGGCGATCACCAAGCTACTTTTCCGCCACCACCAACGGAAATTCCTCCGGGCCTTGATGGATTATGAAGTTTGTAAGAGATACCATGTAACTTGTATGAACAAAAATTAGCATGTATTATGTAACTTGTATTTTTGGCACATCTTGATTAGTTTCCTTTTTTTCTCAATGGTGGTATTAGCACCTTGTTGTGCTCATTCCATAGGGGGAAGGAAGACTAATAAAGATATTGTCATATTTTTATAATGCTATAATAAAATTACAAAGCATTGCTTTGAATATCTCTTTACAATATTTTTATCTTTAGACTATAAATTTGAATTAAAAAAGTTAGTTCACAATTCTATAATAAAATTTACAAGGCATTGCCTTAGATAATTTTTTTAACATCTTTTTGTCTCTAATTTCTATTTAATTTCTTTAAAAAAAAATATCCGTTGGGCCCACTTAGCCTGCAGGCCAGGACAATTTATCCTGGGACCATGAGTTCGTGGGCCTGGTCCCAGGCCAGTTCTTACAAAAAGACCATTTAGCCCGGGACCGTTTGGCCAGTTTAATTTGGGATCGGCCTAGAACCGGGACCGTTTGGACCGACCCACTTGGCTCGTTTAGGCTCGGGACCGGCCCACATGCCAGCCTTAAGTTGTATACATAAAGCAATAGAATAACTAATAAAGCATCAAAAGTAACAACAGGTAGAGACATGTAGAAAGGGACAATAAGCGGAAAAAATAAGAAAGAGTCACCAAGTAAACCTCTTTCAAAATAAGCAGTGAAACCATCAAGTCAAGTTCCCATTTCAATTATCAAGACAAAGCAATATAACCAATAAATTGTATGGTATCACCCTTTGTGCTCTTACTCTCATCCTCACCATATATCATAAATGAAATTGCACGACATCATCCTTCGCTCTTTTACTCTCATCCTCATATGACTGTCACAACCCAAAATTCACTAAAGGTCGTGATGACACCTAACACTGTCGTCAGGCAAGACAACAGTGAATGATTAACCTAATTACTCATTTTAGTATTTTGAAATAAAAATTCTCATTTAATTAAATAGTATGAAATAGAACTTACCAGGTAAATGATGATATTTACGCGAATTACAATGATGAACCACCCTTAGGAACCCCCTAAACCCGGTGTCACAAGTGCATGAGCATCTACTAGGAAATGTAATAAAATACAACATCTGTCTACAATACAAATTAGACAGGATAATATAAATAGCTCTGATGGAGACTCTGCAGGTTGCAGATCGTAACATGAAATACAACTCACGGTAAGTCCCCGCAACATTCGCGTCTCAGCGCCCAAAAGACCACCAGACATATATGTACCTGCATAAAACTGTGCAACAAGTATAGCATGAGTACGTAAATCAATGCGTACCTAGTAAGTATCTAGCCTAACCCTAGAGAAGTAGTGACGAGGGGTCGACATCGACACTTGCTAGTGGTCTAATAAGACAGTTATAATAATAAGTAAACAGATATGGGGCAGAGTAAACAAACGAAATAAACAAGTGTAAACACGTGATACGATCCTCCTCTCTATGACATGCTCAAGCTCTCAATTAGAAATCACCTCCTCAACCGGAGCATAAATATATAATGGACCTCACCTGATAGATCATCATGATTCAGATCGGTAAGACTCATAGATACACTGACTTCTTGTCAATTATTATGCACGATTCCATGAGAGTATTTTACAGAAATGCTGAGGCGTACGGCCCGATCCCATCATAATATGTGCACTGCCGAAGGTCGAACGACACGAACCATAGATGCATCTATTATACTGCCGATACGAATGGCCCACTCCCATGAGAGTGTCGTACATAACCCTGCCAAGGCGAACAATTTGATCCCATTAGAATATGAAGCTTTAATGGGTCATTGACCCCACTCACGAATAGACGTGTGAGTTATAAATTTTTAAGGAAAACCTTTCATTGAAAACACATGACGCAGGAGAAATTCATATAAGGAGTACAATTATTCCACGTCTAGTCATGAAGCCCATCAAATCTCTACAAAATCAAGTCTATCACTCTACACAAGTTCGGTCTCAAGTCGTAAGGCGAAATAAAGGAATTAAACGAGCAAAATAACCCCTATAGTACAATTATAGCATGGTGTGAACCTAAGTCTACCCGGACAATAGCATGAAATTAGCTACATACGGACTCTCATCACCTTGTGCGTACGTAGCCCCCGCAATAAGTAACACATAACAATTATATCACCTAGGGGTAGTTACAGGAAACTTACCTCGCTCCGAAGTTCCATAACCGGCTCCAAAGCCTCTCTAACACCTCAAACCGATGCCCGTCAATCTAAAACTAGTCAAACAAGGTGCAAACCAATCAAAGTATATTCTAATACCTATAATCAATCAATTTAAACAAATTCCCAACTCCGCTCGAAAAGTCAATAAAGATCAACCCTCGGGCCCACGTGCCCGGATTCCAAAAATTTTCGAAGATAAACTTTACCCATAGCCTCACAAACTCAAATATATCATTTATTATCAATTCCACATTCAATTTCGTGGTCAAAATCCAAAAATATCAATTTTAGGGTTTCTACCAAAACCCCCATAATTTCTACTAATTTTTGGATGTTTAAATCCTTATACAAACCATGTATTTAACTTGTAATAGGTGGAAATCACTTACCTTGTGTTGATAGATGAAAATCTCCCCTTGAAGCTCTCCAAAAATCATCGCAACCAAGTGAAAATGAGAGAAAATGGGCCAAAACCCGTTATTAAAAGAACCTTCTGCCCAAATGATTTTTCACATATGCGGTTCACTAGTCGCATCTGCGGCACCGCTTCTGCGGTCTACCATCTGCTTCTATGGAGTTCTCTCTTGCTGACCAACCGATATTACGGTCTCAACTCAGTTTCTGTGGGTGCGCATCTGCACAGAAGCGTCCGCTTCTACGGACCAACCTCCCCACTCATTCCCGCTTTTATGCCAATTGCACCGCATCTGCGGACACGCAGGTGCAGAAAAGACATCTCACCTGTGTCCTCTGCCTGCTTCCTACTTGACTGCTTCTGCGGTCTCCTCCTCGATTTTGCGGGCTCACATCTGCGGTGCCCACTCCACAAGTGCGATTACACCAGCAACTGCCAACTTCAACAAAATTCTTTAAGTTTAAAACTTGATCCGTTAACCACCCGAAATCCACCCGAGGCCTTCGAGACCTCAACCAAACATACCAACACGTGCTATAATACAAGAAGAACTTAGTAGAACCCTCAAATCACCTCAAACAACATCAAAAATACGAATCGCATATAGATTCAAGCCAAATGAACTTTGAAACTTCCAATTTCTACAACCGACGCCGAAACCTATCAAATCACCTCCGATTGACCCCACATTTTGCACACAAGTCACAAATGACACCACAGACCTACTTCAACTTCCAGAATCGGACCTGATATCAAAAAGTCCACTCCCCGAAATGACATACAAACCCCCAAATCCACACCCCGACGCGCCCCTAAGACCAGAATCACCATACATAACTATTTCTAGGCTAGTAATTCCAAATGGACATCGATAACATCAAAATACACTTCAACCCAAATTTATGAAATTCTTCCAATATGCTAACTTTCCACAATATGCACCGAAATGCTCCCGGATCACCCAAAATCCGATATGGACATACACTCAAGTACGAAATCATCATACAAACCTATTGGAACTTTCAAATCCCAATTTCGAGGTCGTTTACTCAAAAGTCAAACCTTAGCCAATCCTTCTAACTTAAGCTTCCGAAATGAAAATTATCCTCCGAATTAACTCTGAACTTCCCGAAGTTCAATTCCGACCACACGTGCAAGTCATAATACTTAAAGTGAAGCTACTCAAGGCCTCAAACCGCTGAATGATGCACTAGAGCTCAAAATGACTGGTTGGATCGTTATAATGATCATAATGAAAATGCATATATACGGTATCACCCTTCGTGCTTTTACTTCTCATGTTAAATAAGCATGTGCGCGGCATCACCCTTCGTGCTTTTAACCTCACAATCACTCAATCAATGATATCAATATGCAAATGATGCACGACAACACCCTTTGTGCTCTTCACTTTTTCTCACCAAGCAACAACAACACAAATATCTTGAAAGGTGGGAAGTAAATACACTTCAACAATAGTATTGAATCCCACTCATCATTCGAGAATATTTCCACGATTAGAGCCAATAACAAATACAAGTTCCATGTTCTCAACACCCATTGTCGCAACAATTCAATATAAGAATTAACTTTAAACCGACTAGTCAAAGAATAAGCAATCTATCTAAGACATGGAAGGCATAGTAAATGAAATAACATGGTAAAATTAAGGCAAATTCCAATCGCATGCTTATCCTATGGCCAACGCATATATGATATTTAGCTTAAAGTATGTATATTTATATGCATATGGCCTCGTATTTTACTCATGTTTCATAGATTTCATATGTGTAATATAATGATTTGTGCTAATTCATGGTATTTTATGTGTAGGAATCATCCGGAGGCAATGTGGTATGAAAGTGCGTGAGTTGAAGCAAAAAGGGAACGAAATAGGAAAAAGGCCACAAGTAGCGCCCAAGCTAGCATGGGGAACTACTTGTGGTGGAGAAATAAGAATCTCAAAAGTCCCAGCATCAGGGCTAGCGCCCCATGCTACCCTGGGCGTTGGTGATGAGAAATTATCCTAACTCGACCGGGACAAGGTTATTTCGACCCAAGACACCCCAACTCGTATAAAAGTAAGCTTAAACCTATTTTGGAGGGGGAGGCGACACTTTGAGAGGTAGATACACACGCGGAACACTCAGAAGCAAGGATTCTCAGTTTTTTTCATTGTACTTAGTATTCTCAATTATTCAACACTTGTGAAATTGTTTTGATTTTAGCATGGGTGACTAAAACCCATAGTTCTGGGGTTGTGATTTTGCTATGAATATTATTGTTTGATTTTGACTTAACCTTGATTACAATTGCTAATATATGGTTGTTTCTTCAATTCTATGATTAATTTCTTAATTGTCTGCCCAACAGTTTGGTTCCATTTACTATCTATGCTATGCTTGGGAAAGCTTTGTCTAGATTAGAGAAGAATGGAAGAGGGCATGATCTTAACTCTGAGTGGGGACAGATTGGTGGTTAGGATAGGAATATACTTAGTCACCATGCTTAATTGAATATCATAATCTTAATGCGTTCTTAATAGATTGATTCCATAGGAATATAGGGGTTAATCTATTTTGAATAGGCGAGTAGTAATAGTAATTTGAGAGAATACTACGAGTGCAATTATTGGATTAATTAGCGACCATGAGCGAATTGTATGACAGGGAGATTTAATTAGAACTCAATAGGATTGGTGAATCGATCACAATCCTGGAAAATGAGACACGACGACAAAATTAGCTTCCTATCTTGAGCTCTATCACACGATCTGGAGTATCAAAGAAGGGTGACATTCCTATATGTCCAAGTCGCCTCCCCATTATAAATGTGGTCGACAACACACTGATAAGAAAGACTCTACTAGACATAGCTCTGAGATATCCTAGGACACTTCAAAACCTTAGGCTCTGATACCAAGCTTGTCATGCCCCGACATTGGGGAGCGCGACCGACGCTCAACCGAGATACCCCGATCAAGAATGCCTACTTGATGCCTTCTCTCCAATATTACCCATGTCCAATATAAAATCAAAATATCAAGAAATATACATGAGGAGAGTAAAGTGTTCCACATTCTTTTCCCATTTTTCAAAAGATATCCATTTACAATTTTCAAAATATTACAAGTTTATAGATATGATGAAAAACAGGTTTGCCAAATACCAACACTTCTAGTTCAATTCCCAACATCAGACACCACCCACAACCTGTCTACGGAGCCTCTAAGTAACACATCCATATGATTCCCCATTTGAAGCAGGATGGTCGAAACTCATATTCCACACCTTCAGTTCTTTACTTTCAAGGATCATCATCACAACATCAACATATACAATATTCTAGAACCATAACTTTAAATTCATTAGTAATGAAATCTTTAAACATAATAGGTGTCTTCCCAAAGAATGGGGCAAACTAACCAGCAATGGAAACATACGTTAAAATCATAAATAAGAAATACACCATTTAATTTTGAAATACGTTTTCCCAAAAGGGCAATACACAATTTCAGCTCGTGAGTAGGTAAGCACTCGAGTCACATTGGAATTACTTATAAAGGAGAGAACAATACGATAGGAGCATTCGATACACATTTCTAGTACATATCTTTCAACACAAGCTTATTCAGAATAGTAAAATTTATATGGAATAACTTGGAACATGGGAACTAGGAACTTGGGCTAACCACACTTGAAACTTATGGGGACATCATGGAATTTGATTCTAAAAGAGAAGTTTAGCCAACATACCTAAAATTTACCCCTTAATGATATTACAATGGTCTACTACATTAAGAAACTTCAATATACAATAACAACATTCAATGGGACCAATATTAGTAACAAATTCCATAATTTAGGTCAATTAGGCATTTTATCAAATACCTATAAATCTCTACATTTCCTAACCATAGAATTAGTTCATCCAACTATCACCATTTATCAACAATTTATCCCACCATCATTCTTAAACAATTTATAACTTCCAACATCACATGCATGACCATCCATCCACACCCAACCAACAAAATTCCATCAAATAATCACCTTTCAATCTCTACAATGGCTATGCTTTTAAATTAGAAACTTATGGCTTCCAATCACCATCCATAAGTTCCAATACTTAATTCTTACTCATATTCCCGTAATAAACCCATGCATGTAAGTCTAAGGATGTAGGATTACCTTTTGGAAGAAATCTAGAAAAACCTTCCCTTGAGTTCTTGAAGAAATTTCTTCAAAATCTAAGGATTTCATGGTGGATTGAGTTAGTTGTAGTATGGAAATGAAAGGATTCACACCAAGATAATGGGGATTTATTACCTTGAATATGGGAGGAGTTGGGGGTCTTGAGAGAGTGGATGAAAGCTCCAAAATTCGTCCAAGTGAAATGGGGACAATGAGCGCCCGAAATGACTTAAAAAGACCTTAAGTTGGGTCGCGCCTGGTCTAGCGAAGTGAGCTTCACTTTGCTGTCCACAACATGCAAGATAATACATGATCCTCGCACAATCTGGCGAAGCGACCCTTGCTTCACTGTTCGCCAAAATAACAGGGTGCTCTGACTTTAGTAATTTGATCATAACTTTTAGTAGGAAAGTCCAAATGACTAACGACTTGATACATTAGAAACTAGACTCAAAGGGCTCTAGAGGCAAAAATTATTGGAACTATATTTATATTATGAGAGTTATACCCATTCAAAGTCAAGTGTTGTGCAAATTTAGACATCTCTTTCACTTAATATTTCCAACTCATTCCAAACAACTTCTTCCCACTTACAACCCTCCTTAATATGTTCCAAAACACCCTCCATATGTATTTTCAAGTCAAAATAATATGGTTCTATCCCATAGGTATCCTTTAGAACTCAAAAACATTATTCCCAATTATTGTCGGTGCACTATAAAGTCTTAAATCATTAGCTAATTCTACGGGGCCTTACATCTTTAATGTTCACATGCCATAACCATACCACCCATACCATGTATCTTGTATTATGTATGTTTTATCACTTTGTTATAATTAGCTAGTGTAGTGTATTAGTTGTAGAGATTGAGGACCATGTGTTACTTGCTTGCACTAAGGCTAGTCACTTCACCACGTTTGGCTTCTTGATTTGTGTGAAATATTTAGTGAATTATAATTGTGTGGCATGGGGATGTCTCCATCATCTTGTAGTGCAAATTTGTGCACTTTGAACCACTATTGTGAGTATATTACATAGATCCTTCAGTTTTAAGTGTAAGGTCATCTTTGACTCTCACAATAATCTTAGGCAGATTTCTTGATTCATTTTCACATTCCTGATTATTGTGTTGTAGGTTGCTATGGCTTGTGATGGTGCGAACAAGGGAAAAGGAGTGGGGAAGTCCTCTACTACTGCTCCCACTCCTAAAAAGAGCAAGCAAGGTGAAGGGTCAGCAAGCTAAAGGGAAGCAGGTTGCCGACGGGTCAAGGAGAGCACCATCGGGACCTCGACCCCACTTGGTTCTAGTTCGAGAGGACACCGTCCAGTGGTATGATAGCTTTGAGCCATATGGGTGGCACGTCTTTGAAATGGGGATCAATGTAAAAACTCTAGAGAAGAACTTCTCGGATGTGCTAGACCGGTTGAGAGATATGAACATTGATAAGTTCATTGAGTGCCGGGGCAATGCAAATTTGAGCATGGTCAGGGAACTCTATGCAAATTGGAATGGGGATCGGTTCATGCCATTGGACAAGGTGTCCTTATGCAAATTCTTGGGAGTAGATTTCCCTAACACGCGGAGGCTACAAAAGTTTTTCAAATTCCCAAGCTACCAGGCTATACATCATACTCTATGTGGTATCGATTCTAATGAAAAATGAGAAAAAACTAAGGTTGACGCCCATCTTGAGATGATCCACTTTGACTTCAACAAAATTGCCAAGGTGTGGAAGAGCTTTGTGCAGGCCAGAATGATGCCGGTTGAGCACAACAGTGAGTGCACTCGAGCCCGAGTGTGTTTGTATTTTTTCTGATGACTGGGCGACCCATCAATGTGGGTGAGATCATGTTAGGAGAGATGGACCGCACACGGTTTGGGTGGAAAATAAAAAGATTCTCATTTGGCAACCTGCTAGCGCAGTACATGCTCTCTCGGGAGGTACCTGAGTACCTCGGTTATGATGAGGTGGTGGAGGCACCAATGGGATTGATGGACATTACCTATTTGTTAGAGTCTACTTCCAAGCTGAGCCAGGCTACGTGGAATGAGAGGGATGAAAATTTCAACAGATATCTATATAGCTCCTTGAATGTGATAATGAGTAGGTTGGGCGTGACATATGAGGAGTGTATGCATCTACGCATTGATCTCCAGTTCTTCAAAAGAAATGTTGGGAATGCGCCTGTCAATCTGTAATGACCAAGCCGGTCATTTTGAGTATTATAACCCCGTTCCCCCATTTATTGCTTATAATTTGCTCATTTGTTGTTATGTGACTTACCAGAGTAGTCGGTTTAGTTTTGGGGATATTTCGGAATGAGTTGGGAAACTTAGTCCTAAGGTTGGAAGCCTAAGTTGAAAGAGTTGACCAGATGTTGACTTTTATGTAAATGAATCTAGAATGGAGTTTTAATGATGCTGATAGCTCCGTAGGGTGATTTTGGACTTATGAGTGTGTCCGAATATTGATTTGAATGTCCGTAGGTAATTTTGGCTCGAATTGGCGAAAGTTGGGAAAATCAAAGTTTATGACTTGTGTGCATAATTTGAGGTCAATCGAAGTTGTTTTGATAGGTTTCGGCATCGATTATAGAAGTTGTAAATTCATTCATTTAAAATGGATTGAATTAGGGTGCGATTCATGTTTTTGATGTTGTTTGATTTGATTTTAGGCCTCGACTATGTTAATATCATATTTTGGGATGTGTTGGTATATTTGGATGGGGTCCCGGGGGCCTCGGGTATGATTTAGATGGAAATAGGATTGGTATTGGACATAGGAGAAATATTGTTGCTGCTGATATCTGGTGCCATAGCACCTGCTGAGGATTGACCCCAGGTAATGAGCCGCAGAAGTGGCCAAGGTGTCGTAGAAGCGGTTCTGGATGAACTGGGGCATTTGCGCAGGTGCGACGAAGATTCTACACCTACGACCTCGCTGTTGCGGAAGGATGGTCACATAAGCGGAAGGGGGGCTGGAGTGGAAGGTCCCCAAAAGCGGATAATTTTGCGCAGAAGCGCACCCGCAGGTGCGGGCTTGGGACCGCAGGTGCGCGAGGTCGAGTGTCTAGTGATTTTACGCATAAGTGGATTTTGACCGCTAAAGCGGTATCACAGAAGCGGAGAAAGTGGTAGCAGGTGCGAGATGCCTTGCAGTGACTTAAATTCGAAGAATTTTGTGATTTATTTATTTTTGGACTTTGGGAGCTCAGATTAAGGCTATTTTTGAAGGGTTTTTCGCTAGATTTTGAGAGGTAAGCAACTTTTGGTCATTTTTATCTATTTATATTGATTACCCATTTAATTTACCCTATAGATTTGGTGTTTTTGAAGTGAAAATTGGGGATTTTGACCCATGTATTCAAGAGTAATAATTGAGATTTGAGTGACGACTTGGGGTCGGAATTTGGTAGTTTTGGTATGGTTGGACTCGTGGTTGAGTGGTTGTTCGGATTTTGTTTATTTTGTTTATTTTGTCAGTGAGATGCGAGTCCGTGGTTGACTTTTTGAGTTAAATCTTTATCTTTTGTTTATAAACTTAGCTTTATCATATGGAATTGATTCCTATAGCTTGTGTTGATTGCATCGAGTTGTTTGTGGCTAGATTTGAGTTGTTTGGAGGATGATTCGTGAGACAAGGGCTTGTTGGAGTAGAGATTTGCATGGTTTGAGGTATGTAACACTTCTAAACTTGATTTTGAGGGTATGAATCCCGGAATTATGTGTTATGTTGTTGGTGTTGAGGTGACACAAATGCTAGGTGACGGACATGTGGGCGTGCACTGTAGAACTTGTGACTCCGTCGATTTCATGGAACTGTGTAGTCATCTAATATGAGTATTATTCGTGTACTCTTCATGTATTAGAGGAATTGAGCTGTGATTCATGTTAGAAATCATTCTTAGGCTATATGAATTACTGTTTGGAGACCCACAGAGGCTATGTTTCTGTTGAATTACTTGCTTAATTTGCAATTATGTACTCAGTCACATCTATCATTTGCATATCATATCTCAGTCTCTGTTGCCATTTATTGATACATCATATCATAATTGTTTGGGCTGATTGTCATGCGATTTGTGAGCCCGAGAGACTGGAAAGATTGATGACAGAGTGAGGCCGAGGGCTTGATTGTTAGTGATATTTATGGGATCGGGCTGCACGCCGCATCATGATTTATTGATTCATGCCATGATTGGCTTATTTTAGCACTTGGTCAGGATTCACCCATCCGGAGACTTAATTACTAGGAGCGAGCACAGGTACCTACTGAGTGCGAGTGCCCAGTGTGAATGTCGAGCGCGAGTGCCGAGTGATTGTGATGGATGAGTTACTTGGAGGACTGAGTGACTGGGAGGACAAAGTGACTGGGAGGACTGAGTGATTGAGCATGCTGAGTGAAATTTAACACTCTGAGAGTATGCCTATGACTTTATCACTGTGTTGCATTACAGATGGCATCCATAACTGACATGTAGATATAGTGATGTACATTCATCATATCAGTCACACTTGGAAAATTTTTATCTGTGTTGAACTTAAACTATTAAACATGAAAGCATGTCTACATATTTGTGCTGTTTAATCTGTATTTGGACTGTACCTGTCTGAGCTCGTTACTGCTTTCAGCCCAAGGTTAATCTTGTTACTTATTGAGTACATTGTGTCAGTTGTACTCATACTACACTTTACACTTCCCGTGCAGATCCAGGTACTTCCGGGTAGGACACTTCACTTCCTTATAGAAATCTGATATTACCGGGTCGGGCGAAGAGGAAGGAAGATATGGGTGGTCCAAGAACAACAACGAGAGAGGGCTCGTAGCCCCGTCTCACTCTCCCCCATGCCTATTTGTTCACCCGAGATGTAGAACTATTTTTTAATGAATAGATGCTTGATTTGGAGCTTTATCTGTTGGAGACTATCGAGGTAGTTGCCTTAACGTCCGCAGACCTTGACTTTCCTTCTTTTCAGTTATTTGTACTGTTCAATATTTCTAGACAGTGTTTTAGCAGTCAGACTATGTTGTCATTTAGATGCTCATGTACTTAGTGACACCCGGATTTTAGGGGATTTTGTGTTGAGCCGTGATATTTTCTTATCAATTAATTATGAGATTTTCACTATTAAGATCATTTCATTATGTTTTAAAATTAAAGATGTGTGGTTATTTGTGGATGTCTTCTTGCCTAGTACTATGATAGGCGCCATCACGACATGTTAGGTTTTGGGTCATGACAAGTTGGTATTTGAGCCTAGGTTACATAGGTCTCACGAGTCATGAGCAGGTCTAGTTGAGTCTTGCGGATCGGTACAGAAACATCTGTACTTATCTTCGAGAGGCTTCCAAACCATTAGGAAAACTTCACTTTCTTATATTCTTGTCGTGCAAATTTGTTGATTCCGGAAACTAAACTTATGTTATTCTATTTTCTCATAGATGGTGAGTACAATTGCTATCGGATTGGGAGGACGTCCACCAGTACCACCAGCTAGGGCCATGAGAGGCTGAGTCCGCAACAGAGGCTGGGGTGCAGCTCGTACCATAGCTAGAGCAGCACCTGTAGATCTACCAGTTTCTCCAGCTCAGGAGCAGATTCTAGATGTAGTTAAGCCGGTGGGACCAGCTCAGGCACCAACTGCTCTCATTGTGATTCCAGGCCTTCAGGAGGCTCTGGCCCAGATATTAACTATTTGTACTAGCCTTACTCATGCGGTTTCAGTTCCGGATGTGACAACCACTTCTCAAGCTGGGGGAAGCTCTCAGACACCCGCCACCCGTACTCTAGAGCAGGAGGTGCAGGGACTTCAGACGGTACTACCAGCCCAGCCGCTTGAAATTGCTTAGGCCCAGGTGGGTTCCACTATGAGCGAGGAGGAGTAGGAGATACTAGAGAGGTTTGGGAGGATCAAGCCTCCATCATTCAGTGGGGTTGAGGTAGAGGATGCTCAAGACTTCTTGGATAGGTGCTAGCGTATTCTTTGCACGACGAGTATTCTAGTGTCTAGTGGGGTATCATTTACCACTTTTAAACTGTTAGGGGCAACCTTCAGATGGTGGGAGGCCTATGAGCGGAGTAGGTCACCCGGTGTTACACCACTTACATGGCACTATTTCTCCGTTATCTTCTTGGAGAAGTTTGTGCCATTGACCCACAAGGTGGAGTTGCGTAGGCAGTTCGAGCAACTACACCAGGAGGGTATGTCCGTGACCCAGTACGAGATGAGATTTTCAGAGTTTGCTCATCACACAATCTGGTTGGTTCCCACAAAGAGGGAGAGGATTAGGAGGTTCATTGATGGCCTCAACTATGGACTGTGTTTTGTTATTAGTCGGGAGATTGCATCATGTGCTGGGTTCGACGAGGTTGTTGATATTTCTAGGTGGCAGAGCAGGTCCGCAGTTAGGAGCATGGGGAGAAATAGGCCAAGAGGCCTCGTGGTTTGTTTGGTTTCAATGTTGTTTCTTCTGGAGGGCAGACCTACCACAACAGGGGTTGTCCTTATATGCTCGTTAAAATGGCTCGTCCGGTTCATTGTGGTGCATCATCTTGCCATGATTCTTATAGTGCTCGTTCGGGTCAGTCATCTCTCAGTGGCCTCCCAGCTCAGAGTTCATCACGTGCCCCATCTATTCAGGGTTCATATGTGGCAGGTTCTTCTTGCAGTTATTCTGGTTCTCGTGGTCCGATTAAGTCCCCACCACCATCGGGGAGTTGCTTCGAGTGTGGGGAGTTTGGACATGTGTGGAGGAAGTGTCCCCGTCGCTTGGGAGGTCGAGTTCAGCAGATGGGTCAGGTGATGACTTCCGCACCAGTAACTTCACCACTCGCTAAACTAACTCGGGGTGGGGATCAGGCAGCTAGAGGTCTCCCTAGAGGGGGAGGCCGATCAGGTGGCGGTCATGCTTGATTCTATGCTATCCCTGTCAGGCCATAGGCTGTTGCTTCAGACGAAATGATCACATATATTGTTTCAGTGTGCCACAGAGATGCTTCCACATTATTTGACCCTAGTTCTACTTATTCATATGTATCATCCTATTTTAGTTGTTATTTGGATATGCCCCGTGAGTCCTTAGTTTCACATATTCATGTATCTATACCGGTGGGCAATACTATTGATGTGGACCACGTGTATAGGTCATGTGTGGTGACTATTAGGGGATTGGAGAGTAGAGTTGATCTCTTATTGCTTAGTATGGTTGATTTCGACGTGATTATGGGTATGGATTGGTTGTCCCCATGTCATGCTATTCTGGATTGTCACTCTAAGACCGTGACGTTAGCGATGCCGGGGTTGACGAGGATTGAGGGGAGAGGTTCTCTAAATTATGTTCCCAACATGGTGATTTCTTATCTGAAGGCCCAACGGATGGTTGGGAAAGGATATCTGTTATATTTGACCTCTGTGAGGGATGTTGGTGCTGATACTCCTACTATTGATTCCGTTCTGGTAGTTCGAGACTTTTCAGATGTTTTTCCTGCTGACCTGCCAGGCATGCTACCCGACGGGGATATTGATTTTGGAATTGATTTGGTGCCGGACACTCAGCCTATTTCTATTTCTCCGTATCGTATGGAACTAACAGAATTGAAGGAATTAAAAGAGCATCTTTAGGAGCTTCTTGATAAGGAATTTATTAGGCCTAGTGTGTCGCCTTTGGGTGCACCAGTTATGTTTATGAAGAAGAAGGATGACACTATGCGGATGTGCATCGATTATAGGCAGTTGAACAAAGTTACCATTAAGAAAAAGTATCATTTACCACGCATTAATGATTTATTTGACCAGCTTAAGGGAGCTAGGTTGTTCCCCAAGATGGATTTGAGGTCTGGGTATCACCAGTTGAAGATTCAGGACTCGGATATTCTGAAGACGGCATTCGGGACCCGCTATGGTCACTTTGAGTTCCTTGTGATGTCTTTTGGGCTGACCGATGCCCCAGAAGCATTCATGCATTTTATGAGCAGTGTATTCCATCCATATCTTGATTCGTTTGTCATAGTATTTATTTATGATTTTTCGGTGTACTCATGTAGCCAATAGGAGCATGCACAACATTTGAGGATTGTACTACAAAGGTTGTGGGAGGAGAAACTTTATGCCAAGTTCTCTAAGTGTGAGGTTTGGCTCAGTCCGGTGGCATTCTTGGGGCACGGGGTGTCCAGTGAAGGGATTAAGGTGGATCCAAAGAAGATAGAGGCGATATAGATTTGGCCTAGATCGTCTTCAGCTACTGAGATTCGGAGTTTTCTCGGCTTGGCCGAATATTATCGTTTCTTTATGGAGGGTTTCTTGTCCATTGCAGTGCCTTGACTAGGTTTACCAGAAGGGTGCTCCATTTAGGTGGTCGTATGAGTGTGAGGAGAGATTTTAGAAGCTCAAGACTGCCTTGACCACAGTTCCAGTTCTAGTCTTGCCTTCAACATCGGGTTCTTATACGGTGTATTGTGATGCTTTTCGGATTGGTATTGGGTGTATCTTGATGCAGGAGGGTACAATGATTGTTTATGCTTTACGCCAGTTGAAGCCTCATGAGAAGAACAACCATGTTCATGATTTGGAGTTGGCAGCCATCGTTCATGCATTGAAGATTTGGAGGTATTTTCTCTATGGTATATCTTGTGAGGTATTTACGGATCATCAGAGTCTACAACACTTGTTCAAGCAAAAGGATCTAAATTTGAGAAAGAAGAGATGGTTGGAGCTACTAAAGGACTATGATATTACCATTTTGTATCATCCTAGGAAGGCCAAAGTGGTGTTCAATGCCTTGAGCAGAAAGGCAGTGAGTATGGGTAGCCTTGCATTTATTCCTGTTGGCAAGAGACCGCTTGCATTAGATGTTAAGGCCTTGGCTAATCAGTTCGTAAGGTTAGATATTTCGAAGCCTAGTCAGGTTCTAGCTTGTGTGGTTTATCGGTCTTCCTTATATGATCGCACCAGAGTTCGTCTGTATGATGACCCCATTTGCTTGTCCTTAAGGATACGGTTCTGCACGATGATGCCAAGAAGGTTTCTATTAGGGATGATGGGGGTGTTGCGAATGCAGGGCCAGATTTATGTCCCCAATGTAGATGGGCTACGCAAGTTGATTCTCGAGGAGGCCCACAGTTCGCGGTATTCCATTCATTCGGGTGCCGCAAAGATATATCAAGACTTGAGGCAATACTATTGGTGGAGGAGTAAAAAGAAAGATATAGTGGTGTTTGTAGCTCGATGCTAAAATTGTCAGCAGGTGAAGTACGAGCATTAGAGGCCGGGTGGTTTACTTTAGAGGCTTGATATTTCGAAGTGGAAATTAGAGCGTTTCACCATGGAATATGTAGTTGGGCTCCCACGGACTTCGAGGAAGTTTGATGCTATTTGGGTGATTGTGGATCAGTTGACCAAGTCCGCGTATTTCATTCTAGTAGGGACCACCTATTCTTCAGAGCGGTTGGCTGAGATTTATATCCGCGATATTGTTCGCCTTCACGGTGTGCCGATGTCCATCATTTCAAATCAGGGCACATAGTGTACGTTGAAGTTTTGGAGAGTAGTGCAGCGAGAGTTAGGCACCTGGATTAAGTTAAGTACAACATTCCACCCTTAGACATACGGACAGTCCGAGCGCACTATTGAGATATTAGAGGATATAGTACGTACTTATGTCATGGATTTCAGGGGCTCTTGGGATCAGTTTCTGCCGCTTGCAGAGTTTACCTACAACAACAGATACCAATCGAGTATTCAGATGGCTCCGTATGAGGCTTTGTATGTGAGACGATGTTGGTCTCCAGTTAGTTGATTTGAGCTGGGTTGGGCTAGGCTATTGGGTACTGACTTGGTTCGGGATGCCAGACAAGGTTACATTGATTCAGGATCGTCTTTGCATGACGCAGTCTTGACAGAAGAGCTACACCGATCAAAAGGATCGTGATGTTGCTTACATGGGGGAGAGAACGTATTGCTCAAAGCTTCACCTATGAAGGGTGTTATGAATTTCGGGAAGAAGGGCAAGTTGAGCTCTCGGTATATTGGGACTTTTGAGGTGCTTGAGAGGATTGGAGAGGTAGTTTACAAACTTTCATTAGCACCTAGTCTGTCGAGTATTCATCTAGTGTTTCATGTTTCCATGCTCCGAAAGTATTTCGATGATCTGTCTCATGTTTTGGACTTCAACACAGTTTAGTTAGATGGTGATCTGATTTATGATGTGGAGTCGGTGGCCATTTTGGATTGGCATGTTTGAAAATTGAGGTCAAATAATATAGCTTCAGTGAAGATGCAGTGGAGAGGTCAGCCAGTCAAGTAGGCTACTTGGTAGACCAAGCGGGAGATGCAGAGCAGATATCCACACCTAATTGAGACTGTAGGTATGATTCTAGATTCGTTCGAGGACGAACGTTTGTTTAAGAAGGGGAGAATGTAATGACCTGGCCTCTCGTTTTGAGTATTATAGGCCCGTTCCCCCATTTATTTCTTATAATGTACTCATTTGATATTATGTGACTTACCGGGGTAGTCGGTTTAGTTTCGGGAATGTTTCGGAATGAGTTGGGACACTTAGTCCCAAGGATGGAAGCATAAGTCGAAATTGTTGACCGGATGTTGACTTATATATAAATGACTCCAGAATGGAGTTTTGATGATTCTGATAGTTCCGTAGGGTGATTGTGGACTTAAAAGTGTGTCAGGATATTGATTTGGAGGCACGCAGGTGATTTTGGCTTGAATTGGCAAAAGTTGGGAAAATAAAAGGTTGGAGAGTTGAGAAGTTTGACCGAGAGTTGACAAGTTTGACTGAGCGTTGAATTTGTGGTTACCGGGCTCAGATTTTGGTTCCTAAAGTTAGAATAGGTCCTTTGTGTCATTTATGACTGGTGTGTAAAATTTGAGGTCAATCGGAGTTGATTTGATAGATTTCGGCATCGATTGTAAAAGTTGGAAATTCATTAGTTTCAATAGGCTTGAATTGGGGTGCGATTTGTATTTTTGATGTTGTTTGATGTGATTTGAGGCCTCGACTAAGTTTGTATTGTGTTTTGGGATGTGTTGGTATGTTTGGACGGGGTCCCGGGGGCCTTGAGGATAATTCAGATGGAAATTAGATTGGGATTGGACTTAGGAGAAATTCTGTTGCTGTTGATATCTGGTGCTATCGCACTTGCGGAGGATTGGCCCCAGGTGTGGAGCCACAGAAGTGGCCAACAAAGGTGAGATGGGGACCTGCCAGAGGTTGTGTTGCTGTTGAGTTACTTGCTTAATTTGCAATTATATACTCAGTTACATCTATCATTTGCATATCATATCTCAGTCTCTGTTGCCATTTATTGATATATCATATTATCATTGTTTGGGCTCATTGTCATGAGATTTGTGAGACTGAGACTGGAGAGATTGATGACTGAGTGAGGCCGAGGGCCTGATTGTGAGTGATATTTATGGGACTGGGCTGAACGTCGCAGCAAGATTTATTGATTCATGCCATGATTGACTTATTTTTGCACTTGGGCAAGATTCGCCCCTCTAGAGTCTGACTTACCAGCAGTGAGCACAGTTACCTACTGAGTTCGAGTGCCGAGTGATTGGGAGGACTGAGTGATTAGGATAACTGAGTGACTATGAGGACTGAGTCACTGGGTGGACTGAGTAACTGGGAGGACTAAGTGATTGAGCGTGCTTAGGGAAATTTAATACTTTGAGAGTATGCCTGTGATTTTATCACTGTGTTACATTACAGCTGGCATGCATAACTGACATGCAGATATAGTGATGTATCATTCATCATATCAGTCTTACTTGGCATATTTTTATCCGTGATGAACTTAAACGGTTAAACTTGAAAGCATATCTACATATCTGTATTGTTTAATATGTATTTGGACTGTACTTGTCTGAGCTTTCAGCCCAAGTTTAGTCTGGTTACTTATTGAGTACACTGGGTCGGTTGTACTCATACTATACTCTGCACTTCATGTGCAGATCCAGGTACCTCTAGGTACGACGGCTACTAGCTTTGGAGCTTTATCTGTTGGAGACTATCAAGGTAGCTGTCTTGGCGTCCGCAGACCTTGACTCTCCTTCTTTTCAGTTATTTGTGCAGTTCTATCTTTCTAGACAGTATTTTAGTAGTCAGACTATGTTGTCATTTAGATGCTCATGTACTCAGTGACACCCGAATTTTGGGTGATTTTGTTTTGAGTCGCGATATTTTATTTTAAGTTAATTATGAGATTTTCACTATTAAGCTTTTTTCATTATGTTTTAAATTTAAAGATGCGTGGTTATTTGTGGATGTCATCTTGCCAAGTACTATGATAGGCGCCATCACGACATGTTGAATTTTGGGTCGTGACCTAGTCCCATTCACCCATCAGAGGATGAAAACACCCACAAAGGCTCAGATGATGAGGAGGATTTTGGTGCTGACGTCAAGGGGCCAATGGCTTTGGTGCCCTTAGGAGCGGATGATGACGAGCCTGGAGCATCGGCTGGTGGGAATTTTGAGGAGGAAGGATCCGAGTATGACCCCCATGGGTCCGACTAGTAGGGAGTTCTTCTTTCCACCTTACTTATATTTAAGATCTTACATGCATCGGGGACTATGCATCATCTAAGTGTGGGGTGGAGGAACTACTTTCTGTAATGTAATTGTATAAAGATTTTTTATTTTATTTTATTAGTTTTTCTTTTAGGAACTCGTAGTAGACATAGTCTAGATGCTTAGAAAAAAATAAGAAAAATATGAAAATAGAAAAAAAAAAAATCAGAAAAAGCTCGGACTTTTCCTGACGGTGGATCTTTTGGAAAGTTTTCTTGAGGGATTAAAGTACGAAAAATACACCAAAAAATTCTTTTTAAGACAGTTAGGTAGTATCCCATGGTTTTTCTTTGGGCACCGATTCTTTTCCAAGGGTGTAGCTTGAACCAGGTATTTTGTTTTTGTCTTTTTAGGAGTAGGATAGGAAGAAAAGTGAGTTGCTCTAAGATACATGTTGACATGTCTAGTGTTGGAACATTAGGCTATGGCATGCGCTCTATCTTCCTATTATGTTTGATTTGAATTTTGATGCCTTAGTAAAATTAATAGCATACTCTGTGATACCTGTTCTCAGTTGTTTAACTTGTATGTCACCTAGTGCATTATTGCTTAAAATTTCTCAACTATATGTGCTTGCTTGACTTGAGCGTTCAACAAAATTGTCTTGATTGAGTCATGTTCAATGTATGTGTGAGGATTTGTGATATTATATGCTATCCTATGTAGTCTAGAACTTGCCCCGTATGTTAATCGAAGCAAAATCATTAAGTTGTGCTAGTCTAGGAGATGACGTAGGTATTTCTTTTGTGATCATATATGTGCTTGTCACTTACAAATAAAATTTTTCCGTTGCTAGCCCCTTTGAGCCTATAAACCATTTCTTTGGCACCCACATTACAAGTCGTATCCCTATTTGTTCTTAATTTGAGCTTGTTAAACCTTTATCTCCAGAAGCACTTAGTCGCTAAAAGAATTAAGGTGAGAGATTGGGAGGTAGCTTTCGAGTGGAACCATGGAAGGGCCCTTAAGGTGCACTAAAGTTGTGCAAAATACCACTAGCCGATGAACCTTAATGTATGGAGTGTGTGTAGAAAAAAAAGGGAAAAAAAGAGAAAAGGAAATATTTCTAACAATAGTTCTAATTAGTTTTCCGAACAATAATGTATTGAGATATTTCTATGTACTCAGCTAGAGTTCCTAACTTTTTATTACCTAGTCTTGGGAGGTTGTTGCGATTATTGCCGCGTAGGCTTGTCTCACCTTTATTTTGATATTTATAATAAACTCTGCTTTTTAAAATAGCATTGTTATATTGGCCTAACTTTTGTTAGTAATCGGCTTATCTAGTCTTAGAGACTAGGTGCTATCACGATGCCTATGGTAAGATTTTGAGTCGTGACAACATT
Source organism: Nicotiana tomentosiformis (assembly GCF_000390325.3). Taxonomy (NCBI): domain Eukaryota; kingdom Viridiplantae; phylum Streptophyta; class Magnoliopsida; order Solanales; family Solanaceae; genus Nicotiana; species Nicotiana tomentosiformis. Next base: position 81,702,804 of record NC_090819.1, read on the forward strand.
TGTGGATCAGTTGTCGCATTTGCGATAGGCTCAGGGCTGGGGCAGGCTTCGCATTTGGGACGCTTGTGTCGCATTTGCGAACCTCCGATCACAAATGCGTCATCTGCAACTTATTTATAGCTAGATATTTTGGGACTTATCTTCATTTATAACATTTTTGAGCCCTAGACTCGGTGGAAGGAAATGTTGAGGAGAGATTTTCATACCAAACTATTGTGTAAGTGCTTTTGATCCATTTTTTATTACATAATATGATTGTTTATGAGATTTAACATCTAAATCATGAGATTTGAAGAGAAATTTTGGGGATTTTGACTATGTTATGAAAAAAAATAAAAATTTAAGATTTGAGAGTCGAATTGGACTAGGATTTGAAAACCAAACATCTATTTGAACTCGTGGGGTATGGATAGCCAAGATCTACCCTTCGACTCGGGTTTTGACCGGACGGGCCCGAGGTTAACTGTTGTTGACTTTTTGGAAATTGTATAGAGATCTTAACTTTATTAATTAAAATTGGTTTCTCTTGCATTGCTTGATGTTATTAAGTCGATTTTGGTTAGATTTGAGCCAAGCAAAGGTGAATTTTAGAGGAAAAGCATTTTTGGAGTATTGATTGAGGGCTTTTGAGGTAAGTATCTTGCCTAACTTTATGTGGGGGAACTTCCCTATAGTATTTGGTCTAATTACATTATTTGTACTATGTGAATGATGTGTACATAAGGTGACGAGTGTGTACACATGCGTATATGTCTTGGTTATGAACATATTTTAACTGAGGTTGCTTTTATCGCTGTGTCTAGATTGAGAAGCCTTTGTTTTTATGTGATTTCACTTAGGTTGTTTACTTTTGTTGTACATAAGGTGGTGAGTGTGCACACATGCGTATATGTCTTGGTTATGAATGGATTTGAACCAAGGTTGCTTTTATCGTTGTGTCTTGATTGAGAAGCCTTTAATTTTACGTGATTTCACTTTGGTTGTTTACTTGAATTTATATTCCATGCTAGAGATCTTGTTTTAGGATTTTAATTCCTTATTTGGCCAAGTTGGCCATTTGTGAGACTCTTATTAATTTCAGTTAACTTTCATGGATATATGTTGAACACCCATACACATTTTCTTATTGATTTGTCCTTGTGCACTGCGTTGGCAGATTGTTAGTTGATGTCATGGACTTGTTAAGCGAATTGTCGAGGGTTCTGCACGAGGTTTCTTCCTTGTTGTTATTATTGTTATTTGATATTGCACATGCAGTGAGACAAGGAGATCTCTCTCTCACTCTCTCTCTCTCTCTCTCTATATATATATATATATATATATATATATATATATATCATGACCCCAAACCCTCTCCGTAGGATGTCGTGATGGTATTTAGTTTCTAAGACTAGGTAAGCCTAACATACATGAAGAATTTAACAGAAATAGTAATAAAACTTCCAATTTAAACCAATAGCTATTATAAAAAGGACTCAGTAATACAACCGAACATAACACCCAAAATCTGGTGATCCCGAGTCACAAGTTCTACACGAGTATACTGAAACATTCCTATACAACAGTATCTATAAAAGGAGAATGAAATAGAAACAAGATAGGGTGACTCCGAGGCCTGCGAACGCCGGCATGTATACCTTGAGGTCTTCGATCCAAGCTCGTCTCACTGATGCCTAGGCTGGTATTAAATACCTGGATCTGTACAAAAAGATTTGCAGAAGTGCACTATGAGTACACTATAATGGTACCCAGTAAGTATCAAGCCTAACCTCGGTAGAGTAGTGACGAGGTCGGGTCAAGACACCTACTGTAATAGAAAAAGAAACTGAGCAGGTATAGTATAGTACGATAAAGAAAACAAGGGAAATGATACAAAGAAGAAATATAACAAGAATAACTACACTGAGACTAAGGCAATTAAGACATCACATAAGAAAAACATAATAAGAATGTCAAGGAAATGATGCAAACAGAACACAAGTGAGATTAATGGAAGGTGTCAAAGAGAATCACTACCGAGGTACTGCCTCGTAGTCTCATTTCAAAAATCAAATCACAATCTTTCCTTATACCACCGCGAGAGCCTTGCATTTAGTTTTGAAAATCATTTTCCCAAAATAGCTACCCGCATTTTTGCCCACCTTATCATACCGCGTGGCTTCAAGTAGTTCTCCTACTAGCAACACGTGTATCAAGCCCATCTTGTCTCACCGCATGCATATCAACCTCAATCCTTATACTACCATATTCGTATCAATTCACAACATATCACAAATCGCAGCTCAAGTTCCTAAAACCACAGCTTGCCAAAGAAGTCAACAACAATAATGTCTCCACAATAGATAACCCATAGCTCAACCACAATGTGTACAAGAGTCTCAACAATAATAACCGAAAATGAATATCTCAACAAGAATGGTATTTCAATAATTTACAACTTTGTCTCAATGTGAATCATGACCTTTACAAATTCTTCGCCATAATTCAACAATAAGATATTCCAAGAAATAACAACTAAAGTAAGGTAACTCAACAGTTAAATAATTAACAAGGAAATGAGAGAACAATAATTTCAACTAAGCATGTAAAGAAAAATAACAAGTAAGAGATGAGACAAGTATTTACAATATCAAGTAAATCACATAAGGATAGATCAACGATGATGACGATAACATGTTATGATAATGCAATTAAAGGCATGAAAAGAATCTGCATAACTTTAACCGGTCAATTACCATATTTAGCCCGTGTAACCTCTCATCACCTCGTGTACACGGCCGTCGCGTACCACATTTAATACAAACAATACCAATCCCAAAGGGGTAATTCCACCACATAAAGTTAGGCAAGACACTTACCTCAAACCATGCTAACTCAATCCACTAGTAAGCCTTTTCTACGATTATCCTACTTCGAACGACTCGAATCTAGCAAAAATAACTTTATACTATAAGTAGAAAACATAGGAAACTATTTCGACTAATAAAGTTGCTACCTTTAAAGAAAATCAAAAAGTCGACTAAAACAGTCAACTCCAGGCTCGCATCTCTGAACCCGACAAAACTTACAAAATCCAAACACCCATTCGATAGTCCAACCATACTACAATTACTCAACCGACCTCAATCCGCCTTTCTAATCCTCAAAATATAGTCTATGAGGTTTTCATTATTTCCCCCAAAATTTCCAACTCAAAACACATATTAAATGACAAAAATAACGATGGATTCATGTATAATAGCCAAATCTGAATTAGAATCACTTACCCTAATGAATTCCTTGAAAATCCCTCTCAAAATTGCCACAAACCAAGAGCTCTAGGTTAAAAGATGAAGAATAAAATTAAACCCTCGAACTCACCCTTTTCTGCCAAGCGATCTCGTATTTGTGAGCCACCAGCCGCATCTGCGGCTCTGCACCTGCGAAATTTCCATTGCAGGTGCGACCCTCACTTAGGCCTAGCTCCATTCGCTTTTGCTGACATAAAGCCTCTCATATGTTCATGCTTCAGCGGGTAGTGGCTTGCTTTTGCGAGCCCGCTTCTGCTGAGCTTTTACCGCACTTGCTATCCTTCACAAATCCCTCCCAAGTCCACTTATGCGGAAAGAATGTCGCGCCTGCGGATGTGCACCTGCGCCCAGGTGTCTTAACCTGCGACCCTGCCCTTGGATAGCCCTCTCCTCTTCTGAGATGAACCACCTCGCACCTGCGTGTCCGCACCTGCAGCCAAACCCCTCGCAGATGCGATGACACCAGAACAACAACAACTTTAGCAATCAACTAAGTCCAAAATTAGCCCGATTTCAATCCGATTCACACCCAGGGCCCCGGGGACCCTGTCTGAATATACCAACAAGTTCCAAAACACATAAAGGCCTACTCGAGGCCTCAAATCACATCAAACAACATCGATTCTACGAATCGCAACCCAATCCAAACCTATTAAAACTATGAACATTCTACTTCAAATATTAACGACGATTTATACCAACCAACTCTGATTGATCTCAAATTTTGCATGGAAGTAATAAATGACACAACATACTTATTCCAACTTCCGAAATCTGAATTTGACCCTGACTAAAATAAATTCATCTCCCGGTCAAACTTCTTAACCTTCCAAACCTTCAACTTCTAACTTTCACTAATTCAAGTCGAAACGACTTATAGACCTCCAAATCAATATCACCATACAGAGCTATTAGAACTGTCAAAACTCAATTATGGAGTCATCTACACAAAAGTCAAACTTCAGTCAACGTTTTCAATTGAAACATCCAACTTTAGGACTAAGTGTCACATTTCACTCTGAAACTCACCCCAAACCAAAACCAAACACCCCGATAAGTCACATAACTACAATACAACATAGAGTAGGCAATAAGTAGGGGAACGGGGCTGAAATACTCATAACGAGTGACCGGGTCGTTACATCCTCCTCCTCTTAAAACAAACATTCATCCTCGAATGAGTATAGAGACATACCTGAAGTGATGAAAAGATGAGGATAACAGCTACACATATCATGCTCGGTCTCCAAAGTCGCCTCCTTAACTGGTTAAGCCCTCCACTGAACTTTCACAGAAGTAATTCTCTTTCACCTCAACTTTCGAACCTTCTTATCCAAGATGGCCACTGGCTCCTCAACATAGGAGAAATTCTTGTCCAATTGGACTAACTAAAATCTAACACACGAGACAAAACACTGTGATACTTCTGTAGTATAGAAACATGGAATACCGGATGAACTGCAGCTAGACTAGGTGGCAATACAAGCTTGTAGGCCACCTCACCAATCCTCTCAAGAATCTCAAAAGGTCCGATATACCTAGGGCTTAACTTTTCCTTCTTCCCGAACTGCATATCCCCTTCATGGGTAAAACCCGGAGAAAGAATCGCTCCCCAACCATGAATGCAATATCACGAACTTTCCGATCCTCATAAATCTTCTGTCTAGATTGGGTTGTACGAAGACGATCCTGTATCAACTTGTCCTTCTCCAAGGTATCTCGAACCAAATCCATACCTAACAACTTAGCCTCTCCCAACTCAAACCAACCAATGTAGGAATGACACTGCCTCCCATATAGGGACTCATAAGGGGCCATCTGAATACTCGATTGGTAGTTGTTGTTGTAGGCAAACTCCACAAGCGACAAACACTAATCCCAAGAACCCTCGAAATCCATAACACAGGCACGAAGCATGTCCTCCAATATCTGAATGGTGCGGGATGGAATGTTGTACTCAACTGGGGATGGAATGGTGTACTCAACTCAACCTGTGTACCTAACTAACGTTGTACAGCTCTCCATAAGAGCAATATAAATTGCGTGCCTCAGTCAGAGATGATGGATACCGGTATGCCATGAAGACAGACAACCTCGTGAATATAGACCTGAACCAGCTGCTCTAAAGAATAGGTAGTCACCATCAGAATGAAATGAGCCGACTTGGTCAACCTATGAACAATCACCCATACAATATCAAATTTCTTCTGAGACCGTGGGAAGCCAACAACGAAGTCCATGGTAACTCACTCCCATTTTCACTCAGGAATCTCAAGTCTTTGAAGCAACCCACCTGACATCTCGTGCTCATACTTCACCTCCTGATAATTTAGGCATCGAGCTACATACTTCACTATGTCTTTCTTCATTCGCCTCCACCAATAGTACTGCCTTAAATACCGGTACATCTTAGCGGCACCCGGATGAATGGAGTACCGCGAACTGCAGACCTCCTGAAGAATCAACTCACGTATCCTTGGCATCGTTGTGTTGTACTGTGTCCTTAGGGAAAAATAATTGTGGTCGTCATATTGACTGTCTCTGATGCGATCATACAGAGAGGACTAATAAACTACGCAAGCCAGAACTCGACTCGGATCCAAAACATTCAATCTAACAAATTGGTTGGCCAAGGCCTGAACATCCAATGCTAATGGTCACTCTCCTGCTGTTAAATATGCTATAATTCCCAAGATCTCCGCCTTTAGGGTCAAGGCATCGGCCACCACATTGGCCTCCCACAAGTTAAGGTCCTTCTGATTGAAAAGATGTTGTAGACTCTGGTGGTCGGTATAAACCTCACAAGGCACATAGTATAAATAGTGCCGCCAAATATTCAAGGCATGAATAATCACTACTAATTCCAAGTCGTGGACAAGATAATTCTTCTAATGAACCTTTAGTTTCCTAGAAGCGTAGGAAATCACCTTACCGTCTTGCATCAATACCGCGCCAAGGCTAACATGTGACGCATCACAATACACAGTGTAAGCCCCCAGACCCATAGGTAATACTAATACTGGGGTTATAATCAAAGCAGTCTTGAGATTTTGAAAGCACTCCTCACACTCCTCAGTCTATATGAATGGAGCACCCTTCTGGGTTAATCTGGTCATAGGTGCAGCCAGATATGAGAAACCCTCAATGAAACGACGGTAATACCCGGCCAAACCAAGAAAACTCCGGATCTTAGTAGCTGACGATAGTCTGGGCCAACTCTACACTACTTCAATCTTCTTCGGATATACCTTGATCCCCTCACTCGACATCATATGACCCAAAAATGGCACCGAATCAAGACAGAATTCACGCTATGAAAATTTTGCATTCAAATTCTTTTCTCTCAAGGTGTGGAGCACAATCCTCAAATGCTGTTCTTGATCCTCCCAACTGCGGGAGTACACCAAGATGTCATCAATGAACACATGATGAATGAATCAAAATAGGGCTGGAATACACTATGATCAGGTGTATGAACGCTACTGGGGCATTGGTTAGCGCAAATGACATCATAAGGAACTCGTAGTGACCATACCGAGTCCTAAAAGCGGTCTTCGGTATGTCCGGATCCCGAATCTTTAGCTGATGATACTCTAAAAGGAAGTCAATCTTTGAGAACACTATAGCACCCTGTAGCTGATCAAATAACTCATAAATGCATGGAAATGGATATCTGTTATTCACTGTAACAATATTCAACTGTCGATAGTCAATACACATGTGCATAAAACCATCCTTCTTCTTCACAAACAAGACCGGAGCACCCCAAGGTGACACACTAGTCTGAATGAAACCCTTGTCAAGCAAATCTTGAAAATGCTCCTTTAACCCCATCAACTCTATTGGTACCATACGATATGGTGGAATAGAAATGGGTTGAGTTCCCGGCAAACAGTCAATACCAAAATCAATATCCCTATCGAGCGGCATGCCCAGAAGATCTGCCAGAAATATGTTTGGATAGTCTTTCACTACTGGAACTGACTCAATAGTAGAAGTATCAACACTGGCATCTCTCACAAAGGCTAGATATGTGTCACACCCCTTCCCAACCATCTGTTGTGCCTTAAGGAAGGACACAACCCTGCTAGGAACATAATCCAAAGTACCCCTCCACTCCAACCATGGTAAACCTGACTTAGCCAAAGTCACTATCTTGGCGTGACAATCAAGAATAACATGATATGGCGATAAATATTCCATGCCCAAAATAACATCAAAGTCTACCATACTGAGCAACAATAGATCAACTCTGGTCTCAAAACCACCAATAACAACTAAGCACGACCGATACACACAGTCAACAACAATAGAATCTCCCACAGGCATGGACACATAAACATAAGAACTCAAAGAATCACGAGATACACCCAAATACAGAGCAAACTAAGATGATACATATGAATAAGTGGAACCTGGATCAAATAAGACTGATTCATCTCTATGAAAAATAGGAACAATAGTTGTGATAACTGCGTCTGATGCAACTACCTCCGTCCTACCCGAAAAAGCTTAACATTTGGCCTTTCCTCCCCCTCTAGGGTAACCCCTACCCACCTGACCTCCACCCCTTGGTGGCTGTGAAGGTGGAGAGGCAACTAGAGCAGTAACCATGGCTTAAGAAGTCTGGGGACCTGTTGAATACCTGAGTAGTCGGTGGAGGTGCACCCCTCCTGAGTCTGGAGCAGTCCCTCACCATATGACGAGTGTCACCACACTCAAACCAAGCTCTCAGAGGACGTGGCTGTTAAAATTGGCTCGGGCCTCGTGCGCTGGATTGACCGCTGAAAGCACCCCATACAGGAGGTACACTAGACAGTGGTGGTGCATAATGGGCAACCTGAGGCCTGGGAGTAGCCGGAGTACCACTAGAAGTTTGAAGTGCTAAATGAACTAGATGTCTCACATAGCCTCTACCATGTCAGCCTACAACTGGGGCACGAGCTACCCGTTAGAATCTCGAGGCCTCTTAGCCTCCCTTTCCTCTCTCTCTTGGCCACACATACCCTCTAATCTCCGTGCAATCTCTACCACCTGCTGATATGGGGTATCTGTTTCCAGCTCTCGAGCCATGCTGAATCTAACAACATAGTTGAGCCCATCAATAAATCGATGGCCTGCTCTCTGACTGTGGAAACCAAGGCAGGTGCATGTCTTGACAACTCAATGAATTTGATAGCATACTTTGACATGGTCAACACCCTAGTGCAACTGCTCAAACTCCATGCGCCATGCATCCTGAAGGCTATGGGGAACAAACTCTCTCAGGAAAATCTCTAAAACCTGAGCCCATATGAGTGAAGCTGCCTCAACTGGGCTATCCTCCTCATAAGCCCGCCACCACTGGTACACTGGTCTCGACAAGTATAAAGTAGTAAAAGCAACCTCGCACATCTCTACAATACCTATGGTACAGAGAATATAGTGGCACTTCTCAAGAAAACCTTATACATCCTCTATAGTTAGGCCGCTGAAAGTAGGAGGTTGGTACTTCTTGTACCTCTTGAGTCTGAGCTGCTCCTCCTCAAATGTTGTTAACGTAACCTCGGGCTAAACTGGGTCAACCGGTTATGTCGGTATAACCTCTAGGATCTGGTCAACATGGACCTGCTGCTCTGGGGTACGCGCTGCAGGAGTCTGTGCTCCTACCCCAACCTGAGTGTGGATGGTGCAAGTGGAATCAATCTCGCCTGAGCTAGAGTACCAAACATTCTCAAGAATGGTGCGAGGGTCTCCTGAAGTGCAAGGGTAGCAACAGGCGCCTTATGTGCCTCCCCCCCAACTAGAGCTACCTGTGGCTCCTCTGTCGCATCTCGGGAGGGTGCTCTGGAATCACCATGTGTCCCTCCTCGGCCTCTGCCTCAGCCCCGACACCGGCCTCTCGCGGCTCTATCAGGGGGCGTGACTGTCTGTTCGTCGGATCCAACGGTGCATGTCCTCACCATCTGTGAGAGAATAGAAAGACAAATATTCAGAATTTCGAATTTTACAGATTTGCATAATAAGGAATCAAAGAAGTGAAGTTTTTTTCCTAACAGTTCCATATCCTCTTGAAGATAAGTACAAACGTCTTCGTACCGATCCGCGAGACTCTACTAAACCTTCTTATGACTCGTAACACTTATGCACCTAGAGCTCTGATCCAACTTGTCATGACCTCAAACCCCCTCCATAGGATGTCGTGATAACACATAGTCTCTAAGACTAGGTAAGTCTAACACACATGAAGAATTTAACGGAAATAGTAATAAAACTTCCAATTTAAACCATTAGCTATAATAAAAAATACTCCGCAATACAGCTAAACATAAAACCCAAAAGCTGGTGGTACCGAATCACAAGCTCTACACAAGTATATTGAAACATCCCTATACAATAGTATCTACAAAAGGAGAATGAAATAGAAACTAGATAGAGGGTGAATCCGAGGCCTGCGAACGCTGGAGGGTATACCTTAAAGTCTATGATCTAAGCTCGACTCAGTGATGCCTAGGCTGGTATGAAGTACCTGGATCTGCATAAAACGATATGCAGAAGCGTAGTATGAGTACACCACAATGGTACCCAGTAAGTATCAAGCCTAATCTCGGTAGAGTAGTGACGGGGTCGGGTCAAGACACCTACTGGAATTGATAAAAACACTAAGCAAGTATAGTATAGTACGATAATGAAAACAAGAGAAATGATACATGGAAGAAATATAACAAGAATAGCTACACTAGGACTAATGCAATTAAGACATCACGGAAGAAACACATAATAAGAATGTCAAGGAAATGACGCAAGCAGAACACATGTGATTTAAATGAATGGTATCAACAAGAATCACTACCGAGGTACTGCCTCGTAGTCTCATTTCACAAATCAAATCACGATCTTTCTTTATACCACCACGGGAACCTTGCATTTAGTTTTGAAAATCATGTTCCCGAAATAGCTACCCGTGTTTTAGCCAACCTTATCACACCACGTAGCTTCAAGTACTTCCTCTAGTAGCAACACACGTATCAAGCCCACCTTGTCTCACCGCATGCGTATCAACCCCAATCCTTATACCACCGCATGTGTATCAATATAACAACATATCACAAATCACACCTCAAGTGCCCTAAACCACATCTTCCCAGAGAAGTCAATAACAATAATGTTTCTAGAATAGATAGCCCATGGCTCAACCACAATATGTACATGAGTCTCAACAATAATAACCGAAAGTGAATATCTCAACAAGAATGGTATTTCAATAATTTACAACTTTGCGTCAATGAGAATTACGACCTTTACAACTTCATCACCATAGTTCAACAATAAGATATTCCAAGAAATAAAAACTCAAGTAAGGTAACTCAACAGTTAAATAATTAACAAGAAAATGAGAGAACAATAATTTAAACTAAGAATGTAAAGGAAAATAACAAGTAAGAGATGAGACAAGTATTTACAATGTCAAGTAAATCACGTAAGGATTGATTAACAATGACAAAGATAACATGTTATGATAATGAAATTAAAGGCATGAAAAGAATCTGCATAACTTTAACCAGTCAATTACCATATTTAGCTTGTGTACCCACTCGTCACCTTGCGTACACGGCCGTCGCGTATCACATTTAATACAAACAATACCAATCCCAAGGGGTAATTCCACCACATAAAGTTAGGCAAGACAATTATCTCAAACTATGCTAACTCAATCCACTAGTAAGCCTTTTCTGCGATTATCCAACTCCGAACGGCTCGAATCTAGCCAAAAAAACTTTATACCATAAATACAAATCATAGGAAACTCTTCCGACTAAAAAAATTGCAATCTATAAAGAAAATCAAAAAGTTAACTCAAAGAGCCAACCCCAGGACTACATCTCGGAACCCGACAAAACTTACAAAATCTGAGAACCCATTTGATAACGAGCCCAGCCATACTAAAATTACTCAAATCCGACCTCACATCGCCTTTCAAATCCTCAAAATATAGTCTATGAGGTTTTCACATTTTACCCCAAATTTTCAAACCCAAAACACTAATTCAATAACAAAAATAATGATGGATTCATGTATAATAGCCAAATCCGAGTTAGAATCACTTACCTCGATGAATCCAAAACCCCCTCTCAACATTACCACAAACCCAGCTTTCTAGGTCAAAAGATGAAGAATAAAATTGAACCCTCGAACTCACCCTTTTCTGCCCAACAATCTCATATCTGCGAGCCCTCAGCCGCATCTGCGACTCTGCACTTGCGGAATTTCCATCTCAGGTGCAGCACTGACTTAACCCAGCTCCCTTCGCTTCTGCAAACGTAAAATAACTCGTGCGGTCATGCTTCTATGGGCAGTGGCTTACTTATGCAACGCCGCTATTGTGGAGCTTCGACCACATTTGTAGTCCTTCACAAATCCCTCCTAGGTCCGCTTCTGTGGAAAGAAGGTCGCGCCTGCGGATGCGCACCTATTCGTAAGTGTTAGCACCTGCAACCCTACCCTTGCTGGCTCTCTCCGCTTCTGCGATGAACCAACTCGCACCTGCATGTTTGTAACTATGGCCAAACCCACCGCAGGTGCGATGACACCAGAACAATAGCAACTTTAGCAATCAACTAAGTCCAGAATTATCCCGATTTCAATCCGATTCACACTCAGGGCCCCCTTCGAAATATACCAGCAAGTTCCAAAACACATAACTGACTTACTAGAGGCCTAAAATCATATCAAACAATATTGATTCTACGAATCGCAAGCCAATCCAAACCTATTGAAGCTATGAACATTCAACTTCCAAAACTAACGCCGATTTATACTAAACCAACTCCGATTGACCTCAAATTTTGCACGCAAGTCATAAATGACAAACAGACCTATTCCAATGTCCGGAATCAAAATCCAATCCTGATAAGATAAAAGTTAACTCCCGCCCAAACTTCTCAACCTTCCAAATATTCAACTCTCTAACTTTAGCCAATTCACCGAAATGACCTATGGACCTCCAAATCAATATCCGGACATACTCATAAGTCCAAATTCACCATACGGAGCTATCAGAAGCATCAAAACTCCATTCCGGAGTAGTCTACATAAAAGTCAAACTCTGGTCAACTCTTTCAACTAAAACTTCCAACCTTGGGACTAAGTATCCCATTTCACTCTGAAACTCACCTGAAACAAAAACCAAATATTCCGGTAAGTCACATAACCATAATATAACATAGATGAGGCAATAAGTAGGGGAACGGTGCTAAAATACTCAAACTAATCGGCCATATATATATATATATATATATATATATATATATATATATATATATATTGGGCTTGCGCATGTGATGGGACAAGGTGGGATAATTTTTGATATGTGTGTGGTGAGACAAGACATGCATTTACTTTATTAGTGCGCATACGGAGAGATAAGGGGGGCTATGTGAGAATTATATATGATGGTCTAGGGGTGTTTTATTGATGATGTTTGTGTAGTGGTATGATTTCTTGTGTGTGTCATGCATTTTTACGTGTTTTGTTATGATGTTTCCAATGTGCTTATCTATATCTGTGTCATTTACTTGATGATTTGGTTGCCAAGGTAAATTCACCTGCGTGGAGTTGTTATCTCATATTATGTGGAGTTTTTGGTAACATAACATAGTAAAATAAAAAGGAAGTTGTTATCATGCATTACATAATTTGATTCTTGATAAATTTCTCTTTAACGTGTTATTGATAACTAGTACAAGTTGTGATATACATGGTGGCAAGAGGTCTTTGCCATGCGGTTGTGGTATATGTGTTGGCACGAGGTCTTGCCATGTGTTTGTGATATACATTGCGGCACGAGGTCTTTGTCGGGCGAGTGTGACTCATGTTGTGGCACGAGGTATTTACCGTGTGGAGGGGTTTATGATGTGAGCATCGGGTGCTATGTGTATATGATTTGTGACTTGTGATTTGTGATTATGAGGTGTGGTACCTCGGGGTGATTCTTGCTATAAATCTTGTGTCAGAACGGTTTGATGATTTGAAATGTCATTATTTTCTCTTAATTACTTTCATTTGTATTTTATCGATGCTTTGAATATTTTGTTATTTTCTCACATGATTACTCTTTACTGCCATTTATTTATTTTGCTTTCTGTTGTTAGCTTTATATTGATATTCTGCACAGGTTATGTGATTAGTGAGTATCTTAACTTGAACCTCGTCACTACTCTACTGAGGTTAGTCTTGATATTTATTGGATAATTGTGGTGTGCTCATACTACACTTTTACATATTTTTGTATAGATCCAGGTACCTCAGAGCGAGCTGGGTGATAGAGAGCTGATTATCAGAGTTTCTGTGGAGAGTTCAAGGTATACCTGCATGTCCGCTCGTAGGCCTCGGAGTCACCTTCTATTATTCTCTGCTACTGTTTACTTTATTTCCAAACAGTGTTGTACTTAGTGATTTCTAGTAAACTCTCAATAGAGCTTATGACTCCGTAGTTCTAGTTTTGGGAAATGTATGACTATTGTTCACTTTCAGCTATGTTATGTCATTTACAAGATTTTACTTAAATAGTTAAATGGTTTTTAATCTATTAATCTCATTGTGTGTTAGTATTACCTAGTCTTAGAGACTAGGTGCCATCATAATCCTAAAGGGGGGATTTTGGGATCGTGATAAGTTGGTATCAGAGCTCTAGGTTCGTAGGTGTTACAAGTCATAAGCAAGTTTAGTAGAGTCTTGCGGATCGATACAGAGACGTATGTACTTATCTTGGAGAGGCTATGGAACTATTAGGACATTTCACTTCTTTCATTCTTGTAGTGCGGATTTATTGATTTTGGAGTGTGACACTTTGTTCTTCTATTCACTCACATATGGTAAGGACACGATTTGTGCAGTTACTGATGATCCTGCCCCCAGGGCGGGTGTTGTTAGGGGATGGGGCAGAGGCAGTGGCCGAGGAGGAGCACGTGCTACAGCTAGAGCCCCTTGACTTCAGAAGACTTTAGCGCATTTCCTAAGCATGTTTGGTACATTGGCTCAGGCAGGATTGATGCCAGTTGCACCAACTGCTTCACAAGCTGTGGGAGGAGCTTAAACTCTCGCCACCCATACTCTAGAGAAGTGGGCTTATGTTGATCAGGCTCCAGGTGTTATGCCGGTACAACCCATGATCGCGGTTCAACATGAGGTTAGGCCAACACCGTCATAGGTGGGTAGAAGAGTTTAGAGAGGTTCAAGAAGTATGATCCCCCTACTTTCAGTGGCGCAACCTTTGAGGATGCACATGGTGTTTTGGATCAGTGTCACCATATTTTATGCACCATGGGCATAGTTGAGGTGAGTGGGTTTGACCTTACCACTTTCCAACTAAAGGGGTTGACTCATAGATGGTGGCAGGTTTATGAGGAGAGTAGGTCAGTTGGCGCAACGCCACTTACTTGAGCTCAGTTCACTGATATATTTTTGAGGGATTCCGTTCCACAGACCCTCCGAGATGTGTGTCATATCGAGTTTGAGCAGTTGTGCTAGGGGACTATGACTGTGTCCGAGTATGCTATGAGATTTGCAGGCCTATCTCGTCATGCACCTGCTTTGGTTTCTACTGTTAGAGAGAGTCCGCAGATTTATTGCGGGGTTCAGTTATTATCTCAAACATGGAATGGCACGGGAGTTGGAGACTGATACTACATTTTATCAAGTTGTGGAGATCGCTGGGAGGATGGAGCATATCCGGAGTCAAGAGAGGGAGGATAGGGAGGCTAAGAAGCCTCATGGACTTGAAGGATCTACTAATCCCTATTTTGGGGGTAGGGTGCATCATAGAAGAGGATTTGTTAGTCAGTTAGTTTAGTCCGCACTTCAGGAGTCACGTGGTGATCCAATTATCCATGGGTCCTAGAGTGTGACGACCCGATAGGTCATTTTGAGTACTAGCCCTTATTTCCATATTCCAAGACCTCTATTAGCTTCATTTGAAGTTTCTTTATTTGCGTGCACAGTCCATGTTATTTTCTGGAAAGGTTTTATGTAAAAAGTTGAAGAAAATATGGGTTTTTGGCTTTAAAATAATTTGAGTTGACTACGGTCAATAGTTTGGGTAAACAACCCTAGATCAATATTTTGACGATTTCGGTAGGTTCGTATTGTGATTTTGGACTTGGGAGTATTCCCGGAATTGAATTCAGAGATCCCTAGGTTGATTTGACTTGTTTTACTGTAAGTTAGCAATTTGAAAGTTTGGAAATTTCCTAGTTTTGACCGTAGATTGACTTTAGTTTTGAGATGGCTATCGGATTTGGATTTTAGTTTTGAGACTTGAAATAGGTCCATTTTGCTATTTGAAACTTGTTTGCAAAATTTGGTGCAATTCGTAGTTGGTTTGATAGGATTTAGACGCTTAGTTGTGATTTTTGAAGTTCTTGATTGTTTTTGAATTTCATGTGTTTTGATGTCTGATTTGTTGTTTTGGATGTTATTTTGGTGTTTTGATGGCGCAAGCGAGTGCGTATAAGGTTATTAGACTTGTGTGCATGTTTGGTTTGGAGCCCGAAGGGTTTGGCTAATTTTCGGATAGGTTACCGATCATTTTGAACATGTAAAATTGATGTTTCTGGTGTCTAGTGCATTGTGCTTTGCAATCGCGTGGCTTCCCTCGCGATCGTGAAGATTCCCTCGCGATCACACAGGGGAAATTTTGGGCTAGGTGCAATTACTCTCCGCTTACGTAAGAGGAGGGCTGCGAACATGATGGCTTGGGGGGGGGGGGACTATCCTTCGTGAACGCGACAGACCCCTCGTGAATGCATATCGTTAGGATGGATAGGGAGGTAAGTGAGGGTCTTCATAGCTAACGTGACACCTGGGTCGCGAAGACGAAGAGGCTTCGTGAATGTGACAAATACTTTGTGAACATGAAGGCCAGTTGGCCTGTGTGCATTGCAGTCGCGTCAGGTACTTCGCCAAAATGAAGAACAACTGACGCCCAATTAAATAAAAACTCTAAGTCGGGATTTTGTTATTCTACACCATATTTGAAAGCTAGAGCTTGGACTAGAGGTGATTTTGAAGAGATTTTTGCATATGTACTTCATTGGTTAGTGAGTTTTAACTTGTTTTGCTATATTTCCATAATCACCCATTGATTTTGACCTTTAATATTGGATTTCCATGGTAGAAATTAGGGATTTGGGTAGAAATTGGAGATTTTGTGAAATTGAGATTTAGACCTCAAATTGAGGTCGCATTTCGACACAAATCACATACCCAGACTCGAAGATGAATGAGTAATCGGGTTTTGGTATGAATCTCGGGTTTTGACCAAGCGAGCCCAAGGTGGACCTTTGTTGACGTTTTTCAAATTCATTATAGATCGAATCTTTTTCACTCTTAGGTAGTTTCTAAAGCTTATTTTGAATTATTTGAACTATATTTGGCTAAATTTGATCGGTTTGGAGGCTTCAAAAGGAAAGGTCGTGGTTCAGTGTTGATTTAATTGCGGAAAGAGGTAAGTGTTGTATCTAACCTTGACTTGAGGAAATTAGGACTTGTTGGACTATTTGCTATATGAATTGTGTGGAGAAACAACGTATATGCAATATGATGAGTGTATATGCGGCGTCATGGGGTTTAGCATGTGGGTTTGGGTTATTTATTTTTATGTCATTATTTATTCCATGTTATTTTTTTGTATATGCTTTAATTGTTACATATTCTTATATCATCCCGAGAAGGACAATGTAGTTGCCTATGCCTTGAGTCGAAGGTGGAGAGTTTGGGCAGCTTAGAATATCTACCGGTAGTAGAGAGGCCACTAGCCATGGATGTTCGCACGTTGGCCAACTAGTTTGTTAGATTGGATGTTTCAGAGCCTAGTCGAGTTCTTGCTTGCGTGATTTCTCAGACTTCCTTATATGATCATATAAGAGAGCGTCAGTATGATGGCCCCCATTTGCTTGTCCTTTAGGATACTGTACAGCACGGTGATGCCAAGGAGGTTTCTATCAGAGATGATGGTGTTTTAAGGATGCAAGGCCGGTTATGTGTGCCCAATGTGGATGGGCTACGTGAGTTGATTCTTTGGGAGGCCCAGAGTTCATAGTATTCCATTCATCTGAGTGCCGCTAAGATGTATCAGGACTTGAGGCAACGCTATTGGTGGAGGAAGATGAAGAAAGACATAGTGGAGTATGTAGCTCATGCCTAAATTGTCAGCAGGTGAAGTATGGGCATCAACTGTCAAGCAGTTTGCTTCAGAGACTTGAGATTCTAGAGTGGAAATGGGAGTGTGTTACCATAGACTTCGTTGTTGGGCTCCCACGGACTCAAAATAAATTTGACGTTGTATGGGTGATTGTGAATAGGTTGACCAAGTCCACTCATTTTATTCGGATACTGACTACCTATTTTTCAGATCAGCTAGATCAGATATATATCTGTGAGATTGTCCTACTTCATGGCGTGCTGATGTCCATCATCACTGACCGAGGCACACAATTCACTTCGCTTTTTTGAGAGTTGTGCAACGTGATTTAGGTACATGGGTTGAGTTGAGTACAACATTTCACCCCCAGATGGACAAACAGTCCAAGCACACCATTCTGATATGGGAGTATATGCTTCGTACCTGTGTTATGGATTTTGGGGGTTCTTGGGATCAGTTCTTGCTGATTGCAAAGTTTGCCTACAACAACAGCTACAAATCGAGTATTCAGATGGCTCCTTATGAGTCCCTATATGGGAGACAGTGACGTTCTCCAGTTGGTTGGTTTGAGCCAGGAGAGTCTAAGTTATTGGGCACATATTTGGTTCGAGATGCCTCAAAGAAGGTCAAGTTATCCATGATCGGCTTCGTGCAACCCAATCTAGACAGAAGAGCTATGCAGATCGGAAGGTTCGTGATGTTCGCATTCATGGTTGGAGAGCGAGTTTTGCTTCGGGTTTCACCCATTAAGGGTGTGTTGAGGTTCTGGAAGAAGGGAAAGTTGATCCCTAGGTATATTTGACCATTTGAGATCCTTGAGAGGATTGGTGAGGTGGCCTACAAGCTTCCATTGCCACCTATTTTGTCTGCGGTTCATTCGGTGTTCCATGTTTCTATTCTCCGAAAGTATTATGGTGATCCGTCTCATGTTTTAGACTTCAGCATAGTCCAATTGGACTATAATTTGACTTATATTGAGGAGTCGGTGGCTATCTTGGACAGACAGGTCCGGAAGTTGAGGTCAAAGAGCATTGCTTTAGTGAAGGTTCAATGGAGGGGTCATTTGGTCGAGGAGGCAACTTGGGAGACCGAACATGACATTCAGAGTCGATATACTCATCTATTATTCACTTCAGGTATGTCCTTATGCACGTTCAAGGACGAACGTTTGTTTTTTTTGGGGGGGGGGGGATTGCTACCCGTTTTCCCTCTTTATGCTTCACATATGTGTGTTTATGATTTTATGGCTTGCAGAGTTGGTTAGTTTCGTTTCGGAGGAATTTGGGTTGTTTTTGATCCTTTGTTTCTTGACTTAAAAGTTTAAATTAAGCATGTTGACCCAACTTTGACTTTTGTAAAAATGACCATGCAATGGTGTTTTGATGGCACTGATAGCTTCGTATCGTGATTTCAGACTTGAGCGAACGCCCAAATTTGGTTTCGGAAGTCTGTGGGTTGATTTGTGTGGTTTTCCCAAAATTTGGCAATTTGAAGTTGAAAAGTTTGACCGTTGGTGAACTTTTAGCTAACGAGTTTGGAAATTGATTTTGGGACATGGAATAGGACCGTTATGCTATTTAGAACTTGCCTGCGTACACAACCGTCATTTGGTATAATTTGGAATTGGATTGATATGATTCGGACGTTTTGATGCAATTCTGGTAGTTCTTGAACTTTACTTTGAAACTTATGCATTTTAGTATTCGATTCATAGTTTTAGTTGTTATTTTTGTGTTTTGATTGCGTGAGCAACTTCGTATGTTGTTTTTAGACTTGTGTGGAAGTTTGGTCCGGAGCCCCAAGTGCTTAGATGAGTTTCAGACATGTGTTCGGAATTGATTGAATTGAAAATGAGTTGTTGGCGCTACTGGTGCTATGTCATCGCAATTGCGAGCACCGACCTCACAATTGCGAAGTTGACAGTGGGGGCGTAATGTCACAATTGTGATTGAACTCTCGCATTTACGAAGTCAACATGCTTTTGACTTGGTTCGCATTTGCGAATATTTGTTCTCTTTTGTGATATGTCCAGCTTCGCAATTGCGAAGCCTTTATCGCAAATGCGATCCCTTGTCTGCAATTGCAAGGGTTCGCATTATGCGACATCTGCAGCTGGATAAAAGGGCTTGGAGATGGGATATTTTAACATATTCTCTCATTTTAGAACCCTTGACTTGATAGGAGGCGATTTAGAGAGGGGATTTTCATCTACAAACATTGGGTAAGTGATTTTAATCTATTTACAACTATATTCCATAAATATATATTAGATTTTAACATCAAAATCATGTGAATCAAAGTGAAAATTTGTGAAACTTTTTCAAGTTTTCGAAAAATAAGGATTTGCGTTTTGAGAGTCGATTTGGACTCGAATTTTGAAACTAATCATATATATGTACTCATGGGGTTATGGGTAGTCGGAATCTACCCTTGGACCCGAGTTTTGACCAGGCGAACATCGGGTTAACTTTTGTTGATTTTTTGGGAAAAGTGTAAAGATCATAGCTTTATTTATTGTATTTTATTTCCCTTGCATTGTTTAATGATATTAAATCAAAATTGGTTAGATTTGAGTTGTGTGGAGGCAAATTTTAGGGGGAAAATTATGATGACCCGATAGGTCATTTTGACTATTAGCCCTTAATTTCGTGTTTCGAGACCTCCGTTAGCTTCGTTTGATGTTTCTTGGTTTGCATGCGCGGCCGGTATCACTATTTAAAAAACATTTATGTGAAAATTTGAAGAAAATATGATTTTTGGCTTTAAAAATAACTCGAGTTGACCACAGTCAACATTTTGTGAAAACAATCTCGAATCTGTATTTTGACGATTCCGGTAAGTCTGTATTGTGAATTGGACTTGGGCGTATGCCCAAAATTGAAATTGGATGTCCCGATATTGATTTGACTCAATTTGCTGAAAACTAGAATTTTTAAAGTTTTAAATTTTACTAAGTTTAATCGTAAGTTGACTTCTTAGATAACAGGTTTGGATTTTGATGTTGAATCTTGGAATAGGTCAGTATCTCTATTTGAAACTTGTTTGAAAATCTGGTGTAATTCGGAATTGAGGGATGATTTATTGATTTAGATGTTATTTTGGTGATTCGATTGCGCGAGCAAGTTCGTATGATATTAGTACACTAGTGTGCATGTTTGGTTTGGAGCCAAAGGGGCTCGGGTGAGTTTCCGACGTGTTTCAGGTGAGTTTTGCTAATGTGAAGATAACTGGTGCACTTCTGTTACTGGTGTTCTGCTGTAGATCTTGCATTTGCAAGGTCTGGCTCGCAATTGCGAGCCTCGCTTTTGCGAACAAGAGTTCACATTTGCGATCATAGGCTTAGCTGGGTAATCTCGCATTTGCAAGTAGCATGTTTGCCTATGCAAAATATTAGAGGTCGTATTTGCGAGATCTCAGAGTCGTATTTGCGACTCATTGTACTCTTAAGTCTGCTTCGCATATGAGATGTTCCTGACCGCATTTGCGAAGGTGGTGTCTTCGTAATTCATCAATTTGTCGCATTTGCGACTTCTATGGCTCTAAGGCAGGGTTCGCATTTGCGACCCTTGTCTCACATTTGCGGTGTTTGCAATTGTGAGCATAGCTTCACAATTGCGACATCTGCATCTGGATAAAAGAGGTAAAAAAGGAACTTAGCTTATTTCACACCATTTCTCAACCCTAAACACTGTAGAGGCGATTCTCCAAGAGGCTTTTCTTCCTAAATTCATTGGTAAGTGACTTTAATCCATTTCTTTTCAATTACCCATTATATTTCATGAGATTTCCACATCAAATTTAGGATTTCCATGGTTGAAATTAGGGATTTGGGTAGAATTTGGAGTTTTTATAACATTGAGATTTAGATCTCGAATTGAGGTCGAATTTAAAACATAATCACATAACCGGGCTCGGGAGTGAATGGTTAATCGGGTTTTGGTCCGAACTTAGGGTTTTGACCAAGCAGGCCTGGGTTAGCTTTTCTTGACTTTTTAAAAAATGATCAAAATTGAACCTTTTTCATTTGTTGTTAGTTTCTAAAGCTTATTTTGAATCATTTGGTCAATAATTTTCAAGATTTGGTTAGAGGCTTGTTCAAAAGCAAAGTCGTAGTGATTGATTGCTTGAGTTGCAGAGTGAGGTAAGTGTTGGGTCTAACCTTGATTTTAGGGAATTAGGGAGCCTTGAACCTCATGTTATGTGAATTATATGGGAAACGACGTATATGCAAGGTGACGAGTGTCTATACGGCGTCATGATACTTGCTTCCATGTTTTCATTACTTCATGATATATCTTGTTTCATGCCTTAATTGCTATATGATTTATTGACTTCCATGCCATAATCGTTACTTTTCATTTAGTTATTCTTGTATTAAAATTTCCATCCCTTCCATGACTCCATGCCTATTTGCCACTTGCTTTACTTGCATATCAAAATTGTCATATGTCTTACTTGCCTTATCGTTTTGTAATATTTGTTGTTTTCTGTAACGTGGTTTCACTTGTATGAGTTGTCTAATTGATAGATACGGATGAGTTGGTAAGGTTGAGACATTCGAGTTGTTAGAGACTCTTTGATTATTATGTGATTTTTCATTGCTTCGTACATTTACTCTCTTGATGTAGAAATTCTTGTAAATTTTGGTTGTTGAGTTGCTATTGTTGATTGAAATTGTTTGGGGAGCGGGTTGCACACCGCAACGTAAATTGAAAGGTAATGAATTGAAATGGTGAAATATGGATGGATTATGATATTGACAGATGATGATATAGTGGGATCATGTTGAGCGCCACAACGGATTGTGTATTTAGTAATTGTTTGTGAATGTTGGATTTGCCTCTGTATTTTGAGATGAGTTTATAAGACTTGTTAATCCTGTCACTATAATTATTGAGTACAGGTTATTGTAAGGGACTACCTTATCCTCGTCACTACTTCATCGATGTTAGGCTCGGCACATACATAGTATATGGGGTCGGTTGTACTCATATTACACTTTGCACTTCTTGTGAAGATACTGGAGTTGGTCCTACCAGCGCTGAGTGAGATTGCACGGATCTAGCTATTAGTGGAGAATTGAGGTATAGCTGCACGACGTCCGCAACCCTGAAATCCCCTTCTTTGTCATTTTAGTTGTTTACTTTGATAAATAATTTTTTTTATTTAGACTATTATCTATAGCACTCTAGATGCTCATGTATTCGTGACACCAGTTTCTGGGATTGTATTTGGATTACATCGTTATTAGTTTATCACCTTATTTCAAACTATTCAATTTTATTGTTATCGTTTGATCTGAATTTTTAAAAATTGCTAATAAATATAGCTAATGTTGGCTTGCCTAGCAAGTGAAATATTAGGCGCCATCACGTTCCCGAGGGAAGGAATTCCGGGTCATGACAAGTTGGTATCAGAGCACTAGGTTGCCTAGGTCTCACGAGTCATGAGCAAGCTTGGTAGAATTTTCACTTCTTTCTTTCAGAGTTTTGGTAGAGACGTCTGTACTTATCTTTCAGAGGCTATAAGGCTTTAGGAATATTTAACTTCTTTCCTTCTCTATCGTGCGGTTTATTTATATGGTTGCAGTTTTAATTATTCTACTCTTGTTCTCTCGCATATGGCGAGAACTCACACAATGTCTACAACCGAGCAAGAGCCAGAGCCCCCTGTTGCAGCCACTACCAAGGGTAGGGTCTAGGACTGAGACAGAGGCCGAGGTAGAGGCAGAGCTTAACCTAGAGCACGAGCAGCAACATCACCAATGGTGGAGCCTCATCCTGACCATGAGGAAGAGATCTTAGTTCATACCGCACTAGTCGGCCCCGCTTATGTCCCAGAGGGATTTATATCCACTCTCGTACATTAGGACGCTCTATTCCACTTAGATGGACTCATGGAGAGTGTGGCTTAGACCAGAGCATTCCCTATGGTAAAAACTGTCTCTTAGGTTAGGGGAGGAGCACAGACTCCGGCCACTCAACTCCGGAGCAGAAGGCTCCCCTATACAAGACTCCCGCAGCTCCAGCAGTTGGGGTAGTTCAGCCCATCGTTGATACACAACCCGGGGGAGGCCCGCGATGTCATTTGAGGAATTGATGAGGTTGGATAAGTTAACCAAGCTCTTTCCTATTTATTATAGCGGTGCACCCTCTAAGGACCCGCATGATTACTTGGACCGTTACCACGAAGTGTTGCACGGGTATTGTTGAGACCAATGGGGTCGACTTTGTAGTGTTTCAGATTATCGGTTTTTCCAAGAGGTGGTGGCAGGATTTTGAGCGGAGCAGACCAGCTGGTTCACCATCACTTACATAGGATCCGTTTTCACAGCTATTTCTGGAAAAGTTCATTCCTTTCACTCTAAGAGGAGTACCATAGACAGTTTGAGCGCCTTAAGCAGGGTGGCATGACTGTCACCCAGTACGAGATCAGATTTGTGGACCTAGCCCATGATGTATCTATGTTGATTCCTACGGATAGAGAGAGAGGGTGAGGAGGTTTTTTAATGGTATTACCTTCGGCATCAGGCTTCATGCCACGACCCAAACCGATGGGCCGCGATGGGCACCCGATACCTTACTCAACCGAGTACCAACATAACGTATCTTTTCGTATCATACTATCATAGATAACTAAGCCGGAGAGACTGTCGTGAGATAGGTAGAATACAACATGTAATACCAATTTATGCATAAGACATATGGGCCTATAACACCAAAATAACCACTCGTACACTGAACATACGCATACAAGGCCATACAATCTTTTACGTACATGACATCTGTCTACAAGCCTCTAAATATACATAATTTTCATAAAGGTTGGGACAGATCCCCGACATACCAAACAATACACATCTAAATTATACTGAGCAAACAAGCAACTCCGGAGCAAATGGTGTGCACCAAGATATTCCACTGAGTTGATCGCCTACTTGGAGGACTCTCGACCTATCTATCGAGACATGCAGGCATGAAACGCAACGTCTCCAGGCAAAAGAGACGTCAGTATAAATAATGTACCGAGTATGTAAGGAATGAAAATCAGTAAATAATAGACATGAGAGAAACATGGAGTAAAAGACTCGACATGTATATCTGAATAACTCTGTGAATCACTTCATATTTATAATGTCATATACGTATAAATGTCATACCATGCATAGGTATATGCGTTCATAACATCATCAAGCCTCTAAGGGCATCCCATCATATCATCTCGACCACTGTGGGCAATTCATCAATGTATACTAGTTGATCAGGTGGTGGTACGTATATAACGCCATAATCTTTTTTCATATCTCATATACATATAATATACATATATATGCGTATATAACGCCATCTGGTCATGGGTCAATGTATATGTATAAATGCATGAAATGCATAAGAAATACGTTAATAAGATTTCTCGGAATATCATAAAAATAAATATGCTTGTCGGATAAATTTTATCAAATATGTATTTTTTTTAGACTCATGAATAGAAGATATAATAATAATTCACATGGGGAATCAAGAATATAGGCACCCATTGTATTTCTATGAATAGAGTCATTTATAGAAGTTGTGCATTTGCTCGTGTCGTTTGTATCGTATTGATCATGCCAAAAAGAAAGAAGGGATAGTCTTAACATACCTGAGCGGGTTCTCTCTGACAATCCCTCTAAACCATGTCAATTGCGATAATATGTAATCGGCAATATCGAAGTAAGAAAATATCCGTATGATATTCTTGAAAAAGATTGCACCGTACTCCCTTAAAGTTTTAACATATCACGTTCCTAAGATGATTAAGAGATCTTGTTTCGAATTTATGTTTCAAGAACATCACGTTACTACTACAAAATCATCTTTGTCGAAGCTTTATTTCTTAATTTATTAAATGTGAGCAATTCCTTTTGTGAATAAGAAAGGTTATCAATTTGTTTTGTACGGATTTGTTTTGCTCACTCACGATCGGCCACAATGTATAAGAGATTCAATTAGATTCTTTATCTTTTAGTCCTTTATTACTAAGGAATGAGCACCTCACTAGTTGTTGGCCTCCAAAGTGGGTATGGCCCACTTAGTAGATGACTAAGCCACTTTAGATCCTCCAAAGTGTGACATTTATGCAAAGACTTAAGAGTCATTTTAAAGGTGATGGGGTGCTGCCACGTTTTTGGCCTCTTAGGCTTTATCTCAAAGTCTTAATTACCCACTAATGACTTATTTAATTAATTAATCCCCTCATTAACCCATTACTTACATAATTAAGAATTATTTCAACTTACTTAAAATATTACTCACTTTTAACATACCTTATACACATTACTATCATGGTCATGTAGTACCTTGTATGGCACTAGTCCATAAATACCGGGTATTATGGCTCAAAAAGTATTTTATCCCAAAATGTCAAACTTTGATGAAATTCCTTTTCTTTGATTTCCTTACCCTTTCTCCTTCACGAATTTACTCATCACGTGTTTGAAATAGCATAATGCTTATAATTTCAAAATAACCTCATTCCTGAATTCACGTCAATTAACTTACGATGAAATTTTAATGTATAAAAATGCGGGATATAACATCTCATTTCTGAGCTTTCATCAATTTATTTATGGCGTACTTTCACGTACGAAAATATAGGGTGTAACATCATTTTCCCCTTTGGAACATTCGTCCTCGAATGTTGACTGATGCACTTATCATTCTCACAACCCATAGCTTCTATGAATACTTTAGTACTCCTCTTGCCATCTAGGCAACTGTTCTATGAATGAATCCCAAACGCCTGGGCAGTCCCCCCTTTTGGCCTCTTTCTCACACCATGACTCGTGGTCGGAATCATTCCAATCTTGTAACTGTTGCTATCTTTTATCATGCAGCCTCTATGACTCGGACTTTGTAAGTGCGCCTATGCGACTCTTCTCTCCTTTTTCCTCCAGCTTTTAGCCAATCCCTAGGTCTCATTTTGTGAACATATACAGAGCTTAATAATATGTCCATCTCGGCATCTATAAGTACAATGAGGTTCTTCGCTCGATAATCTGTTGAACTTACGAATATTGTTATATCTTATTTCATTGACCCGGTTATCTATTTGTATGACTTTACTGCATCTAGGTAGGTCATACTATACCATAACTCTTACTTCGATTTATTATTACTGAGGTCTGCTACCAAACACCAGGTTACTATTTCGCTGCTTATCATATATGTATAAATCTAAGTTCTTTAATACTTCCTCATTACTGTTCATCTTAAGAATGATGGCCTACTTTCATCTCATATTTTATAACCTTTATTCATCCATTGTTGATTCACCTCAATATTGATCTACACTCTACCACTGAAAACTTGAAACCCCTTACGTAATCACTAGGGCTCACGTTGCATTCCATCTCTTCTAAATTCTACTAGTCTTAGACTCTTTTGAGTAGATTCAGGCTATACTGAGCTTTCTATAATTCTTGTTCTCATGGGCTTAATCCCGAGGACTTATCCCTTCTCATCACCTTCCCACTTGCCTATTCTTATCCTTACTCCTGTCTTCCTAAAACCTTGTCACTTTACCATACTTTAGCTTGCGACCTACACATATCTATTTATGTTACTTCCAACTTTCCTTCAACTTGCTTGCACCATAAATTTGCTTATGTTATTTTGGAACATCAAGCGATACATCACATCGTCTCTAACTCTTCTTTACTTTCTTAACTAGGCCTCTTGATACCTAGAAACCATAGGCTGGAAGATATGCCACCAATGACGTCTCTATCATTCCTGGATACTGAATCCCAGCGCTTCTAACCCTCTATCCGAGGTATGGACTATTCACAACCTTCTGCATTTGAGTATCTAGTACATTGTTCACCTTTACCTTACTACTTTAAAATATTGCATCGTATCTTCTATCTCTTTCATGACCTCCCTACCACATAGGTATAATTCACGTCCATAACTTAAAGATCTATTATAATACTTGCAACTCTGGTGCATACACAACCCGGTGAGAGCTTCATACTGACTTCTTATGAGGCTAGTACTTTTTCTAACTGCCTTTATCGTAGAGCCATTATAGGATATGGCTACTGTACTATCTTTCTTGCACCTCTGATATTAAGAGTGATTCTGCAATATTCTCAATCATGATGTCTAAACTTTTTTGGGTCCAACTGATTTGTTTTGTTGATGTAACTCATTAGTTTCCTCAGCTAGTCTTTCATTGTAGTACTTAGGAAGACTTTCTGACTCTTGTAAAGCTGAGAGCTTATTACATCGTATACTTGACGGAATTTTTTGATGTTCTTTATTGCCTATAATTATCTGTAGTTACTTATTTCCACGCTCTTGTGCTTGTAGTGTTGCTTCTGAACTAAAGTTTTTACTGTCTTCACATTGAGACTATCTTTTATTTTCATAATATTTATGCGGTACCTTTAACTACCCCAACTCTTGTTTGAATATTTCCCAAGGGTCACGATGTCGTATCTGCGAGACTGAACTCCCATGTTGGGGTTCACTATGTTTATCTTGCATGATCTGTTGATTTATCTGTAACCTCTTATCTAGGCATAACTAGACTCTTCCTGAATCAACTACTAACTGCTTGTTGGTCCATTCCCATATTAATATTCCACGTAATCTTTCTTGGGTTATTTCCTTTGACTTAGCTTACGTCTCGCACTGGCTCCTTATCTATTAATAACATCTCGGGCAGGAATTCTTACTTTCTCTCCTTGACGTCGTGTTTGCATAATGTCCTGGAATCGTTTCATGTCTGTAGGATTTGAATGAGTGCAATCTCATGCCTTTCTCATTTTTATCGCATTCTCCCTTTACCATTCCGTAGTTACTAAAATCACTTAATTGTGACTTAATGCCACATCACTCCATATTCCCCTCGTTTGGGGGAGTACTAATATTTAGAGCTACGATGCCTATTGATGTTTTACCTCTTCATCTTTGGCGTCCTTTCACATCATCGATGACCCTTACCCGCCTTGTGGTAATCCTTCGAAAATGTCAACTAACACAAATAATCCATTCACCATTTTAGATTACTCTAACCCCAGCCGGATCCTGATATCTCGTCCTTCTCTTAAAATACACCTGTCAGCCCCCATAGGGCATAACTGAAATGGGTGTGATCAATTGTATATATCTCTATTACTGTTGAAAGTAACTCAAAGTGCTTATATTTCTCTGCTTGAATTGTAAATACTGTTAACCTTCATTAATTGGGTACCTCGTACCTTTTTTCATCTTGCTTATTTTACTTGCTGAAATTTGTGTCTACCTTCTGATTCTCTTATTTCTTTTTACCGTAAGAGTGGATAGACATTCTTGTCTTAGGAATCCTTATCAACAAGCTTTTACATCTTAGTACACATATGATCTGTTGAATACCTCATATTTATCCATCATAAGCATGATGCAAAAAATTGAGTTTCTCTGACTTCCACGGCCACATCTCTTACCAACCGTCTCTCTAGATGGAGGCATCATCGTAATATCAATAAGATAGAGTTTAGGAAATTGAGTTCTTACAACTGAGCTCTACCACACGATCTAGAGTAAGAAGAAAGAGTGACAGTCCTAAATATCTTGTAGCCTCCTGCTTATAAGTATGGTGCACAACACACCCATAAACAAGACTCTACTAGACACGGCTTGTAAACTCCCTAGGACAGAACTGCTCTAATACTATTTTTTCATGACCCAAACCGATGGTCCGCGACGAGCACCCGGTACCTTACTCAATCGAGTACCAACATAACGTATCTTTTCGTATCATACTATCATAGATAACTGAGCCGGAGAGACTGCTGTGAGATAAGTAGAATACAACATGTAATACCAACTTATACATAAGACATATGGGCCTATAATACCAAAATAACCACTAGTACACTGAACATAGGCCGACAAGGCCATACAATCTTTTACGTACATGAAATCTATCTATAAGCCTCTAAGAATACATAATTGTCATTAAGGTTGGGACAGAGCCCCGCCATACCAAACAATACACATCTAAATTATACTGACCAAACATGTAACTCCGGAGCAAATGGAGTGCACCAACATATTTCACTGAGCTTATCGCCAACTTAGAGGACTCTCGACCTGTCTATCGAGACATGCGGACATGCAACGCAGCATCCCCAGGTAAAAGGGACGTCAGTATAAATAATGTACCGAGTATGTAAGGAATAAAAATCAGTAAACAATAGACATGAGAGAAATATGGAGTAAAAGACTCGACATGTATATCTGAATAACTCTGTGAATCACTTAATATTTATAATGTCATGCATATGCGTATAAATGTCATACTATGCATAGGTATATGCATTCATAACATCATCAAGCCTCTGAGGGCATCCCATCATATCATCTTGGCCACTCTGGGCAATTCATCAACGTATACCAGTTGATCAGGTGGTGGTGCGTATATAATGCCATAACCTTTTTTCATATACATATAATATACATATATATATGCGTATATAACACCATCTGGTCATGGGTCAATGTATATGTATAAATGCATAAGAAATACGTTAATAAGATTTCTCGAAATGTCATAAATTCAATATGCATGTCGGACAAATTTTATCAAATATGTATTTTTCTGAGACCCGTGAACTGAAGATATAATAATAATTCACATGGGGAATCAAGAGTATAGACACCCCTAGTATTTCTATGAATAGAGACATTTTTAGAAGCTGTACATTTGCTCGTGTCGTTTGTATCGTATTGATCATGCCAAAAAGAAAGAAGGGATAGACTTAACATACCTGAGCCGGTTCCCTTGACAATCCCTCTAAATCACGTCAATTGCGACAACATGTAATCGGCAAGATCGGAGTAGGAAAACATCCGTATGATATTCTTGAGAAAAATTGCACTGTACTCCCTTAAAGTTTCAACACATCACGTTCCTAAGATGATTAAGAGATCTTGTTTCGAATTTTTGTTTCAAGAACATCACGTTACTACTGCAAAATCATCTTTGCCGAAGCTTTATTTCTTAACTTAGTAAATGTGAGCAATTCCTTTTGTGAATAAGAAAGGTTATCAATTTGTTTTAAACGGATTTGTTTTGCTCACTCACGATCAGCCACTCTCTGTAAGAGATTCAATTGGATTCTTTATCTCTTAGTCCTTTGTTACTTAGGAATGAGAACCTCACTAGTTGTAGGAAAACTTTTAGTGGGTATGGCCCACTTAGTAGATGACTAAGCCACTTTAGATCTTCCAAAGTGTGACATTTATGCAAGACTTAAGAGTCATTTTAAAGGTGATGGGGTGCTGCCACGTTTTTGGCCTCTTAGGCTTTATCTCAAAGTCTTAATTACCCACTAATGACTTATTTAATTAATTAATCCTCTCATTAACCAATTACCCACATAATTAAGAATTATCTCAACTTACTTAAAATACTACTCACTTTTAATATACCTTGTACACCCTACTATCATGTTCATATAGTACCTTATATGGCACTAGTCCATAAATACTGGGTATTATGGCTCAGATCGTATTTTATCCCAAAATATCAAACTTTGACAAAATTCCTTTTCTTCAATTTGTTTACCCTTTCTCCTTCACGAATTTACTCATCACGTATTTGAAATAGCATAATGCTTATAATTTCAAAATAACCTCATTCCCGAATTCACGTCTATTAACTTACGATGAAATTTTAACATACAAAAATGCGGGATGTAACGTCTCATTTTCGATCTTTCATCAATTTATTTATGGCGTACTTTCACGAACGAAAATATGGGTGTAACACTTCAGATGGCCAAGGAGACATGGGATGATATTTCTTTCTAGAGGGCCATAGAGATTGTTAGGCAGATCGAGATGGTTCGTGGTCAGGATAGAGGGTGGACATATGAGAAGAGGCCCCGTCAATTTGGTGGAGGCAGTGGTCCTTTTGGTATAGGCCATCCTCCTAGGCCGATTCAGTCAACTCTTCAGGTAGCCCACGGTGCTTCGGGCAGTCATGGTTCTTATGGGTCTCGTCCTGAGTTGCCAGCATTCAGTGCACCTTCAGCTCATATTAGTGCACCACTGCTTCAAAGTTACTACAACGGCTATCTGGGCCATCAGGGTCAGTCTCAGCTTCAGCAGCCTCAGCAGCCGAGGGAGTGCGTTGAGTGTGGGGGAATATGTCATATCACGAGGTATTGCCCTAGATTGACGAGCAACAGACCTCAGCAAGGTTCTCGTGCCATCATGCCATCATCGGTTGCTCCACTGCCCGCACAACCAGCTAGAGGTAGGGGTCAGGTTGTTAATGGTGGAGGCCAGCCTGCTAGGGATCGCCCGAGGGGCGGAGGTCAGAGTGGTGGGGCCCAGCCATATTTTTATGCATTCATAGTTAGACTTGAGGCAGTGTCATCTGACGCCGTCATCACAGGTATTGTTCCGATTTGACATATAGATGCTTCAGTTCTATTTGATCCTGGCTCTACTTATTCCTACGTTTCATCATATTTTGCTTCATATCTAATTGTTCCTCGTGATTCTTTGATTGCTCATGTATATCTGACCACGCATGTGGGATATTTTATTGTTGTAGATCATTTTTATCGCTCATGTGTGGGTTCTATCGGGAGCCTTGAGACTAATGTATATCTCATACTTCTTGATATGGTAGACTTTGATGTTATTTTAGGCATGGATTGGCTGTCACCTTATCA
Organism: Nicotiana tomentosiformis; assembly: GCF_000390325.3. Taxonomy (NCBI): domain Eukaryota; kingdom Viridiplantae; phylum Streptophyta; class Magnoliopsida; order Solanales; family Solanaceae; genus Nicotiana; species Nicotiana tomentosiformis. The sequence continues at coordinate 81,734,986 of NC_090819.1, forward strand.
TGCTATATTGGACTGTCACACACAGACGCTGACCTTAGCCATGCCGGGGTTATCCCGATTAGTGTGGAGGGGGACTCCTGGCCATTCTACTAGCAAGGTTATTTCTTATTTGAAGGCTCATCATATGGACGATAAGGGATATCTAGCATATTTGGCCTATGTTCGTGATTCTAGTGTGGAGGTTCCTTCCATACATTTAGTACCTGTTATGCGTGAGTTTTCATAGGTATTTCCTGCCGATCTGTCGGGGATGCCACCCGACAGGGATATTGCCTTTTGTATTGGCTTGGTTCTGGGCACTCAGCCCATTTCTATTCCACCATACCGTATGGTGCCACATGAGTTGAAGGAACTAAAGGGGTAGATGAAGGATTTGGTTGATAAAGGAGTTATTAGGTCCAGTGTCTCGCCCTGGGGTGCGCAAGTGTTGTTTGTGAAGAAGAAGAAGGATGGTTCGATAAGGATGTGTATAAATTATCGGTAGTTGAACAAAGTTACCATAAAGAACAAGTATCCCTTGCCGAGGATTAATGACATAATTGATCATCTCCAAGGTGCCAAGGTGGGTTCGAAGATTGATTTGCGATATGTCTACCATCAGTTGAAGATTAGAGCATCGGATGTCCCTAACACAACTTTTCAAACTCGGTACGGGCATTATGAGTTCCTAGTGATATCATTTAGCTTGAAAAATGCCCCAGCAGCATTTATGGATTTGATGAATCGGGTATTTAAGCCCTGTTTGGATTCTTTTGTGATCATCTTCTTTGATGATATCTTGATCTACTCTCGTAGTCAAGGGGTGCATGAGTAGCATCTTCGGGTGGTACTTCCGACCCTAAGAGATAGTCAGTTGTACGCCATGTTTTCAAAGTGTGTGTTTTGGTTGGACTCGGTTGCCTTTTTGTGGCATGTTGTATCTGCCGAGGGCTTTAAAGTGGATCCTAAGAAGATTGAGGTAGTTCAGAACTGGTCTAGACCTACTTCAACTGCAGAGATTCGGAGCTTCCTAGGTTTAGCAAGTTATTATCGCCTGTTCAATGAGGGGTTTTCATCCATTGTAGCCCATTAAGGTGGTCTAATGCGTGTGAGTTGAGCTTTCAGAAGCTCAAGACTGCCTTGACTACAGCTCTGGTGTTGGTATTACCCACGGGTTGTGGATCCTACTCAGTGTAATGTAATGCATCGTGTATTGGGCTCGGTACAGTCTTGATGTAGGATGGCAGGGTGATTGCATACACATTGCGGTAGTTGAAGGTTCACGAGAAGAATTACCTTGTTCATGACTTTTAATTGGCGGCGATTGTTTATGAATTGAAGATTTGGAGGAATTACCTCTACGGCATGTCGTGTGAGGTATTCACAGATCATCGGAGTATATAGTACTTGTTTAAGTTAAAGGATCTCACAGATCTACCGCTCGAATCGCATCTGCGTTAGGTTATCCGCATCTGCGGAACCACTCCTGCACAAAATAGTCTGCACCTGCGCATACGCTTCTGCACCTCATGGTCCACTTCTGTAGAATTCCAATCGTCTACTCATTGTCGCTTCTGCGGGCTGGAATCAACTTCTACGGAACCGCACCTATGAGAATTCTTCCGCAGGTGCGGCCAACGGGCTTCAGACCTGGGCAACTTAGGCATTTCAAATTTTCTCCATTCCAAACCCACAAATACACGACCTAGCTCATTTGTATAAGATCTTTGGCCGATCTCTGGACATCTTTGGCTTATTTTTCAGTCTCTTGACTAGAGAACACAAGTTTTGGAGCTAGGATTCTTGCACACACACTTGGGTCTTGAACATTTGAAGCTTTTGGTTGAGAATTTCTAACCCATTTATGTTCATTTCTTCATTTTCTTGCTTTGTATTGTATATCTAAGTGTGTAGTTTTTTTTCCAACACTTGAATCTTGTTTATGCGAATATTCGTATTTAAAGTGTGGATTAAATATCTTGTTATGTTTATGTATTGAACAAGTTTTATTTATTATGAAGTGAGTCATTGTTTTTTTTTTAATTATTCTTGTTATTTAATGGTTCAAACGAGATTAGCTAACACTAGGACTCGCACATTCACTTCGAATTAATTTTGGGAAAGATAATTTGAGGTTGGAAAAGATTAATTAACAAGAACTTGAGGCGTTAACCCTCACTTAATATATTCTACCTAAGGATAGAATTGAACTACTTATAGCCATATTCGGATGTGCTTAATATCTTAATTGTTTTAGGGATAATTCAATTGAGAAGTCTTGTTAGTCTTCGTAAGAAGCTAATAAAGAATTAGTACTCGAGGCTAATTAACATAAACTCGCTCATATTTGTAAAAACGTAAAATATATTGGATCGTTACTTGAGTGTAATTTCCCGTGTATCTATGCTTGTAGCTATTGATAATTTTACTTTCTTTCCAGGTTAGTTTATATTTTTGCAATTAGTTATAAATATTTCCTCAAAACCTTTCTTAGTATTTGGCTTAGCATAATAAGTGATAATTCTCTTACACACCTAATCGCCTACATATTATTTTTTGTGGGATTCGACCCTGACTCATAGTTGGGTATATTATATTGCATGCGACCGTTTCCATTTACTTTTTAGTAGTCGATTTGGAAGTCATCAAAATTGGCGTCGTTGCCGAGGAACAATTTGGCGTATTTAGGTTGTTTGAGAAGTAAGCGTACGTGCTTTGATCCAAACTTATGAATATTTGTGTAATTATTTTCTTACCTTTGTTTATTTTTCTTGTTTTGTTTATTAGTTTTTGAAACATGGCATCATATGATGAAAATTGGTCGGATGGTAGTTGTTCATACTTTGATGACCCTTGTCCTTATTGTGGAGGACCACACTCATGGCAAAATTATTTAAATTCTCCTGGGGGCGGATTGTGTGCACAATCTCAAACCCATGAGTGGAGTATAAGTGATAAGTGTGGTGGTCAAAATGCTATTGGAATAATTGTGCTTATTTGTCCTTCCCTTCCCCGAATCCCCACTATGATGATTCTACTTTTTGTGATGACTAGGGAGATGGAAGAGGAAGAAATTGAGCATGGTCAAAATGGAGAGTTTAAGCTCACGATGGAATGCCTACTTGAAGGAGGAAACAAAGAGCAAAATGCCTTAGAGGATCTTTTGAAAAATAGTCTCCAAAATGATTTGGCGCTTGAAAGGTTGAACTTACAAATGGGAGAAATGCTTGAAGCGTTAGAGGTCCAAAAAGCCTCGGAAGTGAATGATAGCCAAGAACCTTCCTTAGAGGTTGAAGCCGATAATCCTTCTTTGTCACTTGATCAAAACCAACAAGAACTCTCAAATGCTCGAAATGAGAGGATGATGCTCATGTCGGAGGCCATTCTTGAAAATGAGGAGAAGCACAACTTGGAACTAGAGGACTTGAAACAAGTACTAACTCAAAATGATGAGAATATCCGCACCTTGAAAAAATCAAATGAAAATATTGGTTGAGGCTCATTATGCCCACTAACTTGAGAGTGTGGAAAGACTTCAAGAAAAGTCCAACTTCGAGGAAGAAATTGAGCTTTATTTTGAGGAATCAAGAATTAAATATCCGCCAACCAACTCTATGATTTTTAGTGATGCTAGGAAAAATATGTAATTAGAGTCAACCGATGTAGTTGAAAAAATGGTTGAATTTGACTCTAGTTCGGGGGACCAAGAGGATGTCAAAATCCGAAAAGAACTGCAATTTGGAGGCTTGATGTCACATTCCAAGCATTTCTCAACATTGGAATTGTGTGGTGATATGGGAATTGAACTACATGATCCAGTGAGGGATTGCGAAGAGGAGAGGCAAGGGCCATACAACTTACAATTTGAAGGTACAAGAAGACAAAATGGCATTCCTCACATGAAAGCCAAGAAATACAAAATAAATAAAATGGCATGTGGCTTGATCATTTACTTACCACTCCCCGTCGTTCGTGGTCACATACTTGATTCCAAGTTAGGTGTCCAATTCATATATTCCAAGTTGCGATAAAAGTGGTAAAGTTGATTTGCGTCGTGCCACGACGTTAAATGCGGCTCTTGGTGGGAGGCAACCCATCATTTTCAAAATATTTAGTCATTTTCCAAATTTTCCTTTTTAGAATAGTTTGATATATTATTTTAGACTAATATGCAAAGTTTCAAATTTTTTGGAATTGAATTGAGGAGGTTGAGGTGTTGGAATAAGCCAAAGCAGTGGCTGCCCAGTTCTGTTATTGAGAAATCTGGTGCAACCGCATCTACAAAAATATCCATGCAGATACAGCCATGCAGAAGCGTGTTTTGGGCCGTAGATGCGACCTTATCGCAGAAGCAGCAGCTTATGGGAAAAAGCGTTTATGCAGAAGTGGCTAAAAGCACGCAGATGCGACTCGTCAGGTAATTTTAAAGAGTCAATATGTTCTTCAGCAGGTAAAGTTCAAAACCCTTCTTCCCCAAAATCTAACTCCTCTCATCTCTCACATTCATCTCCACTGCTCATGCACTCTATTGCTCTAGCACAATACAACTCAGGTAAATCTTTATCTCCACTCTACTTCTCATTTCTTCCTCTTTTTCTTCTTCTTCTTCTTCTTCTTCTTCTTCTTCTTCTTCTTCTTCTTGTTGTTGTTGTTGTTCTTCTTCTTCTTCATTTATGAGTTTCCATGGCTGTATCCCATAATTTCCCATTTCCTTTTGATTAGTGTTAATATTAAGGGTGATGAAATTGGTTAAGTGTAGGCGTGTGTGCTTTTGTTGTTGAAAATCATTTGGGGAAATCCGAGTACCTTATTCGTTTAAAGAAGCATGACTTTTGTTTGCTCGTTAAATATTTGATAATTTGTCCAAGAGAATTTTGGTTGCGAAGTGCCTTAAAATCAGATTTAATCAAGTCGTATAATCATCTAGTGCACTAATTTAGAAGTCTTGAGCATAAATTGTGTGCAAAAATCATGTTTAGAAGTGAAAAAAATCGACAGTTGATGGTTTTTTTTGAAACCCTTGATGCACACCGCAAAAGCGGGAAAAGTGACGCAGATGCGGCCTCGCACATGCGATGTATATTCCACATGAGATTTTTTTGGTGAGCAGTAACTATTCGCAGAAGCGCATGAAATTTCTCAGAAGCGGAACCGCACCTGCTTTGGTTTTTCCGCAGGTACGGTGACTGGGCAGGTTTTGCAAAAACCGGTAGCTCTACAACTTTGGCTTGCTGGACCCGTTTGGCTTGGTTCTTTGGCCTAAATACATTGTTTTTAATTGATTAACATCATTCTAATGCTCGACTAACTTGGTTTTGATTTTTTAAGTACTTTAAGCTTCAAAATTAGACCCAAATGCAAATGAAAACACGACACTTAATCATGAAATTGAGGTTGTAGAGGAACAATCTGACACTGATCGCTTCATGTTTGCTGATTTTCATCACCGATATTATGATAACTTTCTTACAAAGAAGGTCGTACTTGAAAAGAGAATCTCCGAGGATAAATTGGCCAAGCCACTCCTAGATTTTTATGGCCGCCTACAGACCACCGGTTGTTCTTGTTTCATGCCTACTCCGTGTGAGGCTAACGAGGAGTGGGTTCGTGAGTTTTATGCAAACCTTAAGTGTACAAACTTCGACGACACACAACTCACCATAAGAGGCAAAACAATGGGGTTTGGAACTGAACAAATCAATGATATTGTAGGGCTTCCTGACCATCCACTTGAGCCGGTATGAGAAAATGATCATTGGTCAAACGGAGATTGGCTAGTTTCTAAACTTTACCCCATAGACAAGAGAGCAAAGTGGGCCAACAAAAGAAAGGGCTTGAAGTCCATCGACTTTACAGTTGAGGCCAAGATGTGGCTTTATATCATCTTCAACAGAATCTCACCTTGTGGCAATGTTTCAGATGTTTCATATGGTAGGGCCCTGATGATCGCATGCATACTTGATGGCTTTCATGTGAATGTCAGCTATTGTATCATTCAGGAGTTGAAAGAGTACTTGCTAGATGACAGCTCACGCTTGATGTTCCCTTCATTGATTACAGAATTCTGCCAGCAGGCAAATGTTGATGTATATAGCACCGATTGTTGGTTACCGGCCGACAACCCTTTAATCCATTAAGAGTAACAGGCGAGGGTAGTGAAGTAAAGAGTAAGAAGAGGAAAATCACCGCAGTTATCGGACCGGAGTCCTCCTCAAAGGAAGCACTGCCTGAAGGACCATTTGGGATGATGAACTCCCAGCTTGTCTCCATTCGTGACTTAGTGTCAAAGCTCCATAGTGGACCCTCACACTCCCAGCCTATGCCCGAGTATTGTACAAAGGAATAAATGAAGACATACCTGGAGGCCCGAAAAAAGCAGGCAGAGTCTCATGAGAAGTTAGCAGCTTTTGTTAGCAGGCTCGAGGCAGCCTATGGCAGTATGGCCAAGGCATATGTAGATCTTCAGGCAGACTTCCAAAAATAGAAAGAGAGAAACACGAAAAAAGGCAAGTTCATGGTAAAGATGTGGAGAGGCATCAAGGCCATCTTCAAGTGGGGGCAGCCGAGCAAGAAGATACCGGTCGAGGACAAAGACGATAGTGAAGAGTATTCCTTCTTGTTGAATGTTGCTGATGTTGATACCGATGATGATGAGGCCGAGAGCTCTACACGGCAGTGATGAGCCTTTTCCCGCAGTCTGCTAGTCTGATGCAGACCCTCAAACTACTCTTATTTTATTCTGATACTGTGTAGTGAGGACACTACATTGTTTTCTTTAGTAATTTTTAGTTTATGTTATTTTTATTCCTTCAGTATTAGTTGCTTTTGTTATTTTATTTTCTTTAGTAGTTTTTAGTTATTTTGTGTTTATTCCTTTTAGTGTTTATTTTATTTTCTTTAGTAGTTTTTAGTTTATATTATTTTTATCTCTTTAGTAGTAATACACTTTGCAATAAAGTTTCTTGGGTTTTCTTTATGCTACGGTTCTTTCCCGAAGAATATTTTTGTGTTGAACCGGGTGACTTTTCCATATGATGGATGACGTGATAACTTTCTTAAGGGAATTAGTCTTGTTTTGTTGTGTGGAGACTTTTGGATTGTTTGGTACTAATAAAATTAGTCTCTTATATGTGATGTGTGAATTAAGAATACCCCTCTGAATTTTGGTTGTAAATGGAAAAAGTAAGTTACATGGGGAAGAATAATTTTTGTTATAACCTTTTGGCTCATTTTGTGACTCTTTGCCCACTAGTTGGCATGATATTGCTCTAATTGTTCTTACTAAGAAGTGCAATTGATTTGTCTTGATTAATTAATGTGCCATGTGTATTAGTTTTTGTTAAAAATAATTCTTGTGTTTACTTTTATCATCTAGCACTTGCCCAGTTGGTCTTTCAATGCTAATGTTAATTATGTTTGGTTGGAGGAATGACCTTAGGTATTCTTTGTGATCTTTGAAAAAGCCTCTTTATCCTTTCGAGCCTACCATTGCATAAATATTATCACTAGTTAACCCCATTTGAGCCTTTAACCTTTTCTTTGGCTCCCTCATTACAAATTTTTACAAGCCTAAGTTGGGGGTATGTGTATTAATTGGAAAATGGTGAAGATATACATTGTGTGTAGAAACATATACCTCAAAGTTGTTTATATGAAGATACTCAAACTCCAAAAGAAAATAGTTGCATAAAAAAATATGGAGTCTTGAGAAAATTAGAGACGTACTTTAAGGTGGTTCTTTGTTGGTAACTAGATGTCACAAAGGGCTATGTGGTTTAAAAAGAAGCAAAGTGCAAAAATAAAGACAAATGTGAGTAGTGTTCAAGGAGGGTATAGTCACTTGTATCCCAAATGCTTATCCTACCCTTCCCTAAGCCTACATTACAAGCTTAAAAGTCCTTATGAGATCTCCAACCGAATGTTCTTGAATAGGCGGCGAATTAAAATAAAGGCAAGCTTATGGCATAATATTTTGTAACACTTGAAATTCTTTGTTGAGAGTGAGTGTCTTTGTGCATTTGTCACTTGTGTTGTTATTGTAAATATGGTGATTTTGGGACTTTATTTCTTGTAAGGGCACATGGATTATGATGGATTGGTAACACTGACAGATTTTGAATTGAGTAAATTAAGCATATGTAGTAGACTAGTGTTTTTGAGTCACTTCTTGAGGCTTGGTTGTTGTCATTTGATTATTTTGAAACTCCATTGCATTCTTGAAATTGTTTTAAATGAGTGAGTTGTTTGGTTGAAGTTCGCATGCTTGAGCCTAATTATTAGTACCAACCAAAATCATAAGTGTTGTGCTTAATTGGAGAATGTAATTTGAAGATGATAGAGATGCTAATTGAGCTTTAAATGGTAGAGCCTCATTGATTATTTGGTTTTGATTTGCTTGAGGAAAAGCAAAAGCTTTAAGTTAGGGTGTTGATGAGTGGTGATTTTACCATTTATTTTAGTCTCTTTTCTTTAGTTTTTGTGTCCTTTACTTATAATATGAGGTTCTTTATGGAGTGCATTACTATATTTTCAGGTAAATGATGTCATGAAGAGAGTTGAAGTCAATTGAAGTGGAATTGAGCAAAAACGAGTTAAAGAATCACAAATTCCTTTAGTGATTCTACATCTGCGGAACACTGTTCGCTTCTGCGAGTATAGGGCCGCATCTGCGGAATATCCGCATCTGCGAAACTCCAATTGTCTACTCATTGTCGCTTTTGGGAGCTGAAATTCGCTTCTGCGGAACTGCACCTGCGAGATTTCTTCCGCAAGTGCGGCCAACGGGTTTCAGACCTGGGAAACATAGGCATTTTACATTTTCTCTATTCCAAACCCACAAATACATGACATAGCTCCTTTGTAACAGATCTTTGGCCGATCTATAGACATATTTGTCTTATTTTTCAGTCTATTGACTAGAGACCACAACTTTTGGAGCTAAGGTTCTTTCACACACTTAGGTCTTGAAGATTTGAAGCTTTTGGTTGAGAATTTATTACCCATTTATGTTCATTTATTCATTTTCTTGCTTTATATTATATATCTAAGTGTGTGGTAATTGTTTTTCAATACTTGAATCTTGTTTATGGGAATATTCGTATTTAAAGTGTGGATTAAATATCTTGTTATGCTTATGTATTGAACGAGTTTTATATATTATGAAGTGAGTCATTGTTGTTTTAATTACTCTTATTCTTTAATGTTTCAAAAGAGATTAGCTAACCCTAGGACTCGCCCATTCACTTCGAATTAATTTTGGGAAAGAGAATTTGGGGTTGGGAAAGATTAATTAACAAGAACTTGAGGCATTAACTCTCACTTAATAGATTCTACCTAGGGATAGGATTGAACTACTTGTAGCCATATTTGGATGTGCTTAATCTATTAATTGTTTTAGGGATAATTCAACTGAGAAGCCTTGTTAGTCTTCGGAAGAAGCTAATAAAAAATTATTACCCGAGGCTAATTAACATAAACTCGCTCATATTTGTAAAAGCGTGAAATACATTGAATCGTTACTTGAGTGTAATTTCCCGTGTATCCATGCTTGTAGCCATTGATAATTTTACTTGCTTTCCAGGTTAGTTTATATTTTTGTAATTAGTTATAAATATTTCCTCAAAACCTTTCTTAGCGTTTGGCTTAGCATAATAAGTGATAATTCTCTTAAACACCTAATCACCTACATATTGTTCTTTGTGGGATTCGACCCTGACTCATAGTTGGGTATATTATATTGCATGCGACCGTGTCCATTTACTTTTTAGTAGTGGATTTGGATGTCATCATGATGCCAAGAAGGGTTCTATTGGAGATGATGGGGTGTTTTGGATGAAGGGTCGGATCTGTATGCCCAATATGGATGGGCTTCGTTAGTTAATTCTTGAGGAGGCCCACATTTTGCGGTATTCCATCCATCTGGGTGCCGCCAAGATGTATCATGACTTAAGGCAGCATTATTGGTACAGAAGAATGAAGAAAGATATCGTTGCGTATGTGGCTCGGTGTATGAATTGTCAGCAGGTAAAGTATAAGTATCAGAGGCCTGGTGGTTTGCTTTAGAGGCTTGAAATTCCTAAGTGGAAGTGGGAGCGTATTACCATGGATTTCCCTATTGGGCTCCCACAGACTCGAAAGAAATTTGACGTTGTATGGGTGATTGTGGATAAGTTGACTGAGATCTATATCTGTGATATTGTTCATCTGCACGGTGTGCCGATGTCCATTATTTCTGATCGGGGCACGCATTTCACATTGTATTTCTGGAGGGTTGTACAATGGGAGTTAGGCACGCGGGTTGAGTTGAGTATAATATTTCACCCCAAACGGACGGGCAGTCCGAGAGCACCATTCAGATATTGGAGGATATGATTTCCACCTGCGTTATGGATTTTGGGGGTTCTTAGGATCAGTTCTTTCCATTTTTGTAGTTTGCCTACAACAAAAACTACCAATCGAGTATTCCGATGGCTCCTTATGAGGCCCTATATGGGAGGCGATGCCGTTTGCTAGTTGGTTGGTTTGAGCTGGGATAGGCTCGATTGTTGGTTACTGATTTGGTTCAGGATACCTTGGAAAGGGTCAATAAGATTTAGGATCGACTTTGCACAATTAATTCTACGTAGAAGAGTTATGCTGATGGTAGAATTCATGACATTGCATTCATGGTTAGAGAGAGAGTATTGCTACGAGTTTCACCCATGAAGGTTGTGATGAGGTTCTGGAAGAAGGGCAAGTTGAGCCCTAGGTATATCAAATCCTTTGAGATTCTTGAGAGAGTTGGTGAGGTGGCCTACAAGCTTGCATTGCCCCTAACTTATTAGTAGTTCACTCGGTGTTCTATATGTCCATGCTCTGGATGTATCACGGTGATCAGTCCCATGTATTAGATTTAAACTAAGTCCAATAGGACAAGGATTTGACTTATGGGAAAGGGCCGGTGGCCATTCTAGCCCGACAAGTCCGGAAGTTGAAGTCTAAGAATTATCCTTCAGTTAGAGTGCACTGGAGAGGTCAGTCGATTGAGGCAGCTACGTGGGAGTCTGAATCCGATATGCGGAGTAGATACCCACACCTCTTCACCCGTCCAAGTACCTTTCTATGTCTGTTCGAGGACGAACGTATATTTTAAAGGTGAAGAATGTAATGACCCAATAGGTCATTTTGAGTATTAACCCTTAATTCCGTGTTCCAAGATCTCCGTTTTCTTTATTTGATGTCTCTTGGTTTACGTGCATGGTATATGTCACTATTTGAAAACCTCTTATGTGAAAATTTGAAGAAAACATCACTTTTGGCTTTAAAAACAACTCGAGTTGACCACAATCAATATTTTGTAAAAATGACCTCGGATCGGTGTTTTGACAATTTCTCTGTATCGTGATTTTGGACTTGGGCGTATGCCCAGAATTGAAATTGGAGGTCCCTAAATTGATTTGACTCATTTTGTTGAAAACTAGCATTTCGAAATATTGAAAATTTACTAAGTTTGACCGTATGTTGAGTTCTTAGCTAACGGGTTTGGATTTTAATGTTGAAACTTGGAATAAGTCTGTATCGCTATTTGAAACTTGTCTGCAAAATTTGGTGCAATTCAGAATTGATTTGACATGATTCAGACGCTTAAATATGATTATAGTTGTTCTAGAGTTTACTTTGAAATTTTATTCGTTTTGAGGGATGATTTGTTGATTTAGATGTTATTTTGGTGATTCGATTGCGCTAGCAAGCTCGTATGATGTTATTACATTTGTGTGCATGTTTGAATTTTGAACCCGAGGACTCGGGTGAGTTTCAGACGTATTTTGAGTGAATTTTGCCAATGTGAAGAAAGCTTGTGCACTTTTGTTGCTGGTGTTCAGCTGCAGATCTGGTATTTGCAAGGTCTGGCTCGCAATTGCAAGCCTTTCTTTTGTGAACAAGAGTTCTCATCTGCGAGAATGGTATGGACTGGGTAATCTCGCATTTACGAGGAGCATGTTTGAATTTGCGAACTATCAGAGGTCGCATTTGCAACTCAGTGTACTCTTAAGTGTGCTTCTCATTTGCGAAGTTCCTGACCGCATTTGCGATCAATTTGTACCATTTGCGGCTTTTGTGGCTCTGAGGCAGGATTTGCATTTGCGACCCTTGTCTCGCATTTGCGGTGTTTGCAATTGCGAACATGACTTCACCACTGCGACACCTGCAGTTGGATAAAAGAGTGGAAAATCATGACTTAGCTCATTTCACACCATTTCTCAACCCTAAACACTCTAAGCAATTCTCCAAGAGGCTTTTCTTCCCAAATTTATTGGTAAGTGACTTTAATCCATTTTTTTGAATTACCCATTACATTTCATGATATTTCAACATCAAATTTAGGATTTCCACTGTAGAAATTAGGGATTTGGGAAGAATTGGGATTTTTTTGTAAAATTGAGATTTAGACCTCGAATTGAGGTCGGATTTCGAAATAAATCACATAACCGTGCTCGGGAGTGAATAGGTAATCGAATTTTGGTCCAAACCTTTGATTTTGAGCACGCGATATCGGAGTTGACTTTTATTAACTTTTTCAAAAATTATAAAAATTGAACCTCTTTCATTTCTGGGTGATTTTTAAAGCTTATTTTGAATCATTTGGTCAATAATTTTCTAAATTTGTTGGTTTGGAGGCTCGTTCAAAATGTAAAGTCGTAGTTGATTGATTGCTTGAGTTGTGGAGTGAGGTAAGTGTTGGGTCTACCCTTGATTTGAGGGAATTAGGGAACCTATCGTGTTAAGTGAATTATGTGGGAAACGATGTATATGCAAGGTGACGAGTGTTTATACGCCGTGATGATACTTGCTTCCATGTTTCATTACTTCATATTATATCTTGTTTCATGCCTTAAATGCTTCATGATTTATTGACTTCCATGCCATAATCGTTACTTGTCATTTAGTTATTTTTGTATTAAAATATCCATCCCTTTCATGACTCCATGCCTATTTGCTACTTGCTTTACTTGCTTATCTAAATTGTCATATGTCTTACTTGCCTTATAGTTTTGTAATATTTATTGCTTTCTATAACTTGGTTTCACTTGTATGAGTTGTCTAATTGATAGATACCGATGAGTTGGTAAGGTTGGGACATTAGAGTTGTTATAGACTCTTTGATTATTATGTGATTTTTCATTGCTTCATAGATTTACTCTTTTGATGTAGAAATTCTTGTAAATTTTGGTTGTTGAGTTGATATTGTTGATTGAAATTGTTTGGGGAGCGGGTTGCACGCCGTAAAGGTAATGAATTGAAATGGCGGAATAAGGATGGATTATGACATTGACATATGGTGATATAGTTGGATCGGGTTGTGCGCCGCAATGGATTGTGTATGTTGTAATTGTTTGTGACTGTTGGATTTGCCTCAGTATTTTGAGATGATTTAATAAGACATGTTATTCTTGGCTCTCTAGTAGTTGGATTTCGAGTTCGTTTTTATGAGTTAACTCATTTATTTTCATTTCATGTCCTTCCTATCATTATTATTATTATTGCGTACAGGTTATTGTAAGTGCCCCGCCTTAGCTTCGTCCTTACATTATCGAGATTAGGCTCGGCACTTATAGAGTACATGGGGTCAATTGTACTTATCCTAGACTCTTCCTTTTTTGTGCAGATCCCATAGTTGGTATTAGCAGCACTAAGTGAGATTGCTCGGATCTAGCTATCAGTGGAGATTTGAGGCATAACTGCACGATATCCACAACCCTGATGCCCCCTTCTTTGTCATTCTAGATATTTACTTTGATTCAAAGAGTTATGTTTGATTCAGACTATTATCTTTAGCACTCTAGACGCTCATGTATTCGTGACACTAATTTTTGGGATTGTATTTGGATTACATCGTTATTAGTTGATCACCTTATTTTAGACTATATAGTTTTATTGTTATCATTTGATCTGAATTGTTAAAAATGGTTAATAAATATAGAAAATGTTGGCTTGCCTAGCAAGTGAAATGTTAGGTGTCATCACAGTCCTGAGGGTGGGAATTTCGGGTCGTGACAAAAACTATTTCCCAGGGTTGAATTGGCCTAGTTGAGGTAAGTATCTTGCCTAACTTTGTGTGGGAGAAATTACCCATTAGGATTTGGGATTGATTGTGTCATTTGTGCTATGTGAGAGCCGTGTACACAAGGTGATGAGTGGGTACACAGGTTGTATGTTGTATTTGACCGGTTTGGGCTACATAGACACTTTCCATGCTTTAATTACATTGTCATATCATGTTCTAAATTCTCATAGTCAATCTATTCTTACTTTTGTTAGTCTATCCTTACATGTCTTAAATGACTTTGTTAACACTTGTTGTACATCCTACTTTATAGTTTGCTCTTATGCTTTACTTGAACTTGTTGCCTCTTTTATTGTTACATGTTGTCTCTTTCATTGTTTATTATCATTATTTGAAGTCATTGTACGTGTTATCTCTTTCATTATTGATTATCATTATTTGAAGTCATTTTTACATGTTATCTTTTTCATTGCTATTTCTCTTATTTGAAGTCATCGGTATAAACTATCTCTTCCATTGTGAGTTATTGTTATTTAGTATCGTGATTACATATTATTTTTCTCATTGTTGAGTTATTGGTGTTGATGTTGTGAAAGTCGTTATCATGTTGAAGTGAAGTTGTTTATTGGTGAGATATCCTTCTTGTTGAGAAATTTACATTCATTGTTTTTGTTGATATTCTTGTACACATTGTGGTTGAGCCATGTGCTATTTATGTGAAAATATTGATATTGTTGATTTTTGGCAAGTTGTGACATATGGACACTTGTGGTGCGAGTTGTTTGTGATGTGATATTGATGCGCATGTGGCGGTATATGATAGGGGTTAATATGCATGCGGCGTTATAAGTGGGACTTATGTGTGTGTTTCTTGTAAGGGGATTACGTTAAGCCACGCGGTGTCATAAGGTGGCCTAAAGTGCGTGTAGCTATTTCAGGAAAGATATTTTCAAAACTGTTTAAATGTAAGGCTCAAGTAGTGGTATAAGGAATGATTGTGATTGAAATTTAGAAATGTAAATACGAGGCGGTACTTTGGTTGTGATTCTTGATATATATACGAGGCGGTGCCTCGGTTGTGATCCTTATTGTGCAAGAGGCGGTACCTCGTTATGATTCTTGTTGTTTATCTCATGTTGCAAAGAGTTTTTGGTGGCAACAGTTCTTGCTATTTTATTCTTCCTTGTTCTATCAGTTATTGTCCGTATATGATAATTTTGGTTCTCTTTAGTTGATTCCTTTATGTTATCTCCATGCTTACAAACTCCTGTATTAGTTCATGTTATTAACTTGTTTCGTATCAGTTTTTCTCTGCTTCCCATTATTCATTGTTATTATGCTTTCATAAGTTTATTATGTCCTAGTAGGTGTCTTGACATGGTTTTGTCACTACTCTATTGAGGTTAGGCTTGATACTTACTGGGAACTATTATGGTCTACTCATACTACGCTTCTGCACATCTTTTGTGCAGATCCAGGTACGGCTGCTCGTGTCAGACGTTAGTGAACGACTGTTAACTATTTTTGGGAGACTTAAATGTATACCTGCTCGGCGTCCGCAGGCTCCGGAGTCACTTTCCTTTATCTTTACTTTCTGTTGTATTTTCATTCAGATAGTGATGTAGTAGACATTCTTGTTTACTCTATAGAACTTATGACTCAGTTTCACCGGTTCTGGGAAGCGTGTTGTTGAGATTCTGTTTTGGAAGGCTATATGAGTTTTGTTAGTTCTATTTTAGTATTCTTGTTGATTATTCTTGTTAAGTTATTATTAAATGTTGGTCTTACCTAGTCTTAGAGATTAGGTGTCATCACGACATCCCAAGGTGGGAAAATAGAGTCGTGACAAAAAGTCACCCCCAGGCCCACGTGCCTAGATTTTAGAGATTTTCGTAGATAAATATTATCCATGACCATACGAACTCAAATATATAATTTATATCCAATTCCTCAAAAAATGAGAAATGGGAAAAATGAGCCTATGTCATGAGTTTTAAAATGTTTCTTCCGAGTTGACCCTTCTTCGCGATCGCGAAGGAAACTGCCATTGCCCTAAAATTCCTCCTCACGAATGCGACCAAGTCCTCACAATTGCGAAGGCTAGACCAGTCAAAGCTTGGAGAACGCGAATAATACTTCGCGAAGGCCAATGACCTGCCGACCCCTAGTCCCAGCTCCTTCAACGCGAACGCGTGCCTACTATCGCAAACGTGTAGGCCATTGGTAACTAATCCTTCACGAACACGACACAACCTTCACGAACGCAAAGAACAAAATGCCTCATCCCCAAATCCTTCATCGCGAACACTTGAACTCCTCCGCGTTCGCGAAGAAGGAAACCAACACCAAAAAAACCAGCCAGTTTGACTTAGATCTGGGTTGTCCGAAACACACCCGAGCCACCCGGGATCTCATCCAAATCAACCAACAAGTGCATAAACATAATCTGGACCTATTCAAAGTTTTGGAAGGCATACAATAACATCGAAATCAAGAATCGCACCTCAAAACCAAATTCATTGACCTTTGAATTTTAAACTTTTTCCAACTAGCTTCAAACACAATAAATCATACTTAGACAACTCAGTATGATGCTAAATTTAACAAAGGAGTCTCAAATCACAATACGAACCTATTACAAGGCTCGAAATCCCAAACAGACATCGATAACACCAAAATCTACTTCAAACCAAACATAAAAAACTCTAAAACCTTCAAGATGCTAACTTTCAACAATAAGTGTCGAAACACTTCCGGATCACCCAAAACTTGATCCGAATACACGCACAAGTCCAAAATTATCATATGAACTTATTGAAACCCTCAAATTATTATTTCGAGGTTGTTTACTCAGAGTGTTGACTCAAGTCTAACTTGTCCACCTTAGGCCACTATTATGTTAATAAGTGTTCCAAATTCAACCCAAAAACTTTCAAAACCAAAACCAATCATCCCCGCAAGTCATAAAATAGTAAAAACACATGGAAAGTTTTAAATAGGGAATGGGGATCTAGAAATCGAAACAACCGGTCGGGTCGTTACACTTAGGTAGGTTATATTAGGTGTTTGGCCCTTAATTAGTTCATAGGGGATCTCCTCAAGTAATAACCTAATCATGCACCTATTGACAATGTGCAAACCGTGTTTATAGCTTCAGCCCAAAAAGACTTAGATAGACTAGTAGAAATTAACATGGTTCTTGCCATATCCTCTAAAGTCAGCGGGAGTACACCAAGATGTCGTCAATAAACACAATGATGAATGAATCAAGATAGGGCTGGAATACACTGTTCATCGGGTCCATGAATGTTGCTAGGGTGTTGGTTAGCCTAAATGACATCACAAGGAACTCGTAGTGACTATACCGAGTCCTCAAAGCGGTCTTTAGGATATCCAGATCGCGAATCTTCAGCTGATGATACCCTAACCACAAATCAATCTTTGAGAACACTCTGGAAACCTGTAGCTAATCCAATAGCTGGATATGCATGTGGAGCAGCAACTAGAGTAGTAACCATAGCCTGAGAAGTCTGGGGACCCTGTGGAATACGTGGAGCATGAGTAGTCGGTGGAGGTGCACTCCTTCTGAGTCTGGGGCAGTCCGTCACCATTTGACAAGTATTATCACACTCAAAACAAGCTCTCGGAGGATGTGGCTACTGAAACTTGCTCGGGCCTGGTCGGCTGGACTGACCGCTGAAAGCACCCCGTGCAGGAGGTGCACTAGATAGTGGCGGAGCATAATAGGCAACCTGATACCTGGGAGCAACTGGAGTACCATTGGAAGTAGGGAGTGCAGAATTAACTGGACGGCTTAAATAACATATACCATGATGGGCTACAACTAAGACACGGGCAACACTATATCCGCTAGAGTCTCGAGGCATGTGGGCCACCCTATCCTCTCTCTCCCGGCCCCGTATACCCTCTAATCTCCGTGAAATCTCTACCACTTTCTAACATGTGGTATCTATCTCCAACTCTCGAGTCATACCGAATATAATACCATAGTTGAGCCCCTCGATAAATCAACGGATTCGCTCCCTGACTGTGGAAACCAAGCCAAGTGCATGCCTGGATAACTCATTGAATCTAACATCATACACTGAAATGGTCATAGTACCCTAGCACAACTGCTCAAACTCCGCGCGCCATGCATCCCGAAGGCTCTCGGGAACAAACTTTCTCAAAAATATCTCTGAAAACATAGCCCATGTGAGTGAAGCTGCATCGGTTGGGCTGCCTTCCTTGTAAGCCTGCCACCACCTATACGCTGGCCCTGATAGGTGGAATGCAGTAAAAGCAACCCTGCTCATCTCCACAATACCAATAGTACGGAGAATACAGTGGCACTTCTCCAGAAAACCCTTTGCATCCTCTGTAGCTAGGCCACTGAAAGTAGGAGGGTGGTACTTCTTGTACCTCTCAAGTCTAAGTTGCTCCTCCTCAGATGTTGTTGTCCTAACCTCAAGCTGAATATGGACAACCGGCTACTTTGGTATAACCTCTGGGACCTGGTCAACATGGATCTGCTTCTCTGAGGTTCGGTCCGCGAGAGTGTGAGCTTCTCGCCCAACCTAAGATATGGCTGGTGTAGGTGGAATTAACCTCGCCTAAGCTAGAATACCAAACATTCTCAAGAGTTGTGCATGGGTCTCCTGAAGTGCAGGGGTGGCAACAAGCGCCTCAGGTGCCTGCTCCTCAATTGGAGCTACTGGTGGCTTTTCTGTCGCAGATCGGCTAGGTGCTCTAGTTGCACCATGTGCCCCTCCTCAGCCTCTACCCCGGCCTCGCCCTCTAGCGGCTCTAGCAGGGGCGCGCGTGTCTGATCGTCGGATCCAGCGGTGCGTGTCCTCACCATCTATGAGAGAATAGAAAGACAAATATTCAGAATTTTGATGTCAACAATTCGCACGACAAAGAATCAAAGAAGTGAAGTTTCCTAACAGTTACATAGCCTCTCGAAGATAAGTACGGACATCTCCGTAACGATCCGCAAGACTCTACTAAACCTGCTTGTGACCCGTAATTCCTATGAACCTAGAGTTCTAATACTAATTTGTCACGAACCTAATCTCCCTCCGTATGCTGTCCTGATGGAACCTAGTTTCTAATACTACATAAGCCTAACATACATGAAGAACTAACGAAAATAATGATAAAACTTCCAATTAAGCGAACATCTATCATAAAAAGGACCCCACAATACAACTAAAAATAACACCCCAAAATCTAGTGAGACCAAGTCATAAGCTCTACACGAGTATTCTGAAACATCTCTAATACATCAGTATCTATAATAGGAGTATACAATAGAAACTAATATAGAGGGTGACTCTGAGGCCTACGAACGTCGACATATATACCTTGAAGTCTTCGATCCAAGCTCAACTTATGGATGCCTAGGCTGGCATGAAGTACCTGGATCTACACAAAAGGGGCAAAAGCGTAGTATG
This sequence comes from Nicotiana tomentosiformis, assembly GCF_000390325.3. Classification (NCBI taxonomy): domain Eukaryota; kingdom Viridiplantae; phylum Streptophyta; class Magnoliopsida; order Solanales; family Solanaceae; genus Nicotiana; species Nicotiana tomentosiformis. Next base: position 81,754,465 of record NC_090819.1, read on the forward strand.
AGTACACCACAACGGTACCTAGTAAATATCAAGACTAACCTCGGTAGAGTAATGATGAGATCAGGTCAAGATACCTACTGGAATAAATAAAGAAACTAAACAGGTATATAGTATAATAATGGAAATGATACAATTAAGAAATATAGCAAGAAAAGCTACACTGAAATTAAGTCAATAAAGATATCACGGAAGAAACACATAATAGGAATGCCAAGGAAATGATGCAGACAAAAACACAAGTGATGTAAATGAATGATAGCAACAAGAATCACTACTGAGGTACCACCTCGAAGTCTCATTTCAAAATCAAAACCACAATTTTTCCTTATATCACCGCAGGAGCCTTACATTTGGTTTTGAACAACATTTTTCTGAAATAGCTACCCGCGTTTTAGCCCACTTTATCACGCCGCGTGGCTTCATGTAGTTCCTCTACTAGCAACACGCGTATCAAGCCCACCTTATCTCACCGCATGCGTATCAATCCTACCCTTATACCATTGCATCCGTATCAATATCACAACATATCACTAATTGCACCTCAAGTGCCCAATACTATAACTTGCCAAAGAAGTCAACAATAATAATGTTTTCGCAATAAATAGGCCATGGCTCAACCACAATATGTACAAGAGTCTAACAATAGCAACCAAAAGTGAATATGTCAACAAGAATGGTGTTTCAACAATTTACAACTTTGCCTCAATATGTTCATGACTTTTATAACTTCAACACCAAAACTCAACAATAAGATATTACAAGAAATAACAACTTCAAGAAAGGTAACTCAATAGTTAAATATTTAACAAGGCAACGAGAGAACAATGACTTCAACTAAGCATGTAAGGGCAAATAACAAGTAAGAGATGAGACAAGTATTAACAATGTCAGGTGAAACATGTAAGAATAGATTAACGGTGATGAATATAGCATGTTACGACATCTCAATTAAAGGCGTGAAAAGAATATACATAGCTTACACCAGTCAATTACCACATTTAGCCCGTGTACCCACTCGTCACCTTGCATACACATCTTTCACGTACCACAATTAACACAAAACAACACCAATCATAAGGGGTAATTCCTCCACATAAAGTTAGGAACAATACTTACCTCAAAACACGCTAACTCAATCTACTAGTAAGCTTTTTCCGCAAATACCCAACTCTGAACGGCTCGAATCTAACCAAAATAATTTTATATCATAAATATAAACCACGGGAAACTATTCTGGATAATAAAGTTGTAATCTTTAAGAAAAATCAGAAATTCAACACCAAGCCCGCATCTCGTAACCTGACCAAACTTACAAAAATTGAACACCCATTCAATAACGAGTTCAACCATACTACAATTTCTCAATTCCGATCTCAAATCGACCATCAAATATTCAAAATATAGTCTATGAAGTTTTCACAATTTTCTCAATTTTTCCAACTCAAAACACTAATCAAATGATAAAAACAATGATGGATTCATGTATAATAGTCAAATCTGAGTTAGAATCACTTACCCCAATCAATTCCTTGAAAATCCCTCTCAAAATCGCCCAAAACCGAGCTCTCGAAGTAAAAAGATGAAGAATGAAATAAAACCCTCATTTTTGCCCCTTTTCTGCCCAGTGATCTCTCTTTTGCGGACCCTCAGCCACATCTGCGGCTCCGCACATGCGGAAATTACACCTCAGGTGCGGCTCTCACTTAAGCACCAGACATTCCGCTTCTGCATACATCAAAGCACATCTGCGCTCACGCTTCTGCGGCCAGTGGCTCGCATCTGTGAGCCCACTTTTGTGGAGCGTTGACCGCATCTGCGGTCTTCCCCCAGCCCTCTGTTTTAAAAGGAAGAATTGGGACTCGCCCGGGGCTCGCCCCTGGCCGGAGCACTCGTAAAACGCCTCTGGGCTTATGTGTGGGGCTTAGTTCCATGAGACTTACACCTCGGCCGTAGGGGCTTATGCCCCGGACACGCCCAGTGTACTGGGCTCGCCTAATAAAACTTTATGCAATTGTGTGTAACTAACCTTGTAAATCCTCAAATTTTCTTAATAAATCGTTGGCTATTCAAAATTACTTTTTTTAATCATAAATCATTAAGTTGAGAGTATTTTATGTCATAATTTAAATAAAATTATTGCACGTTATCCACTAAGACTGCTATGATAGTAATTCTCTTTCAAATAGAAAGCATATTAAATAAAAGGAGTATTTTTTTTAAAATATCAAATTATAATATCGAAATTCTTTCAAGATTCATTACTCCTTAAGAGATACATATAAAATTTCATATTGAATACATTACTTTTGATGTTTGAGTTGTAACGACGTTGCAGCTAATTTGCATATTATGATTTATGTCATACTTTTCATATTATTCATAATTGAATTACAATTCATAAATATTTTAAATAGATTACTTGTTATAATTTTATGATTTTAATGTAATTTTTGTAATTATTTTTTATTTTATACTATCTTAAAATTCTTTAAATTAATAAAATTTAAAGATCTGTGGGACTTACGCCCCATGTCTCAGGGCTTACGCCTCGCCTCATGCCCCCGCCTTTTAAAACATTGCCCCAACCCACTGAATTTTGCATCTACGATGGTCCTCTTGCACCTGCGGCCAAACTAACTGCAGGTGCGATGACACCAGACTTCAGCCACCTTCAGCAATCCATAAGTCCAAAAATGATCTGATTTCAATCTGATTCACACCCGGGGACCCCGGGACCCCGTCCGAATATACCAACAAGTCCTAAAATATATAGAAGACCTACTCGAGGCCTAAAATCACATCAAACAACATCGATTCTATGAATCACAACCTAATCCAAACTTATTGAAACTATGAACATCCAACTTCCAAAACTAACGCCTACTTATACCAAACCAACTCCGGTTGAACTCAAATTTTGCACACAAGTCAAAAATGATATAATAGACCTATTCCAATATCTGGAGTCAGAATATGACCTAGATATCAATAAAGTTAACTCTCGGTCAAACTTCTCAACCTTCCAAACTTTTAACTTTCTAACTTTCGCCAATTCAAGCCAAAATAACCTACCGACCTCCAAATCAATATCCGAAAATTCTCTTAAGTCCACAATCACCATACGAATCTATTAGAAGCTTCAAAACTCCATTTTAGAGTTGTCTACACAAAAGTCAAACTCCGATCAATTCTTCCAACTTTGGGACTAAGTGTCCCATTTCACTCCGAAACTCACCTGCAACCTAAACCAACCTCCCCGGAAAGCCACATAACCCCAATATAACATAGAGGAGGCAATAAATAGGGGAACAAGACTAAACTACTCAAAACGACCGGCCGGATCGTTATAGAATCAAATTCTTTTTAGCCACCTTAGAAGCCTTGCATCTTTTAGTGAAGAGCTAGATTTTTCCTTTTCTCTGACATATTCAATATTTTTCTTTCTTAAATGGTCTATAATATGTTTCACAAACAATTTCCAGCAATAGCGACATAATTACTTCGGGGATTGTATGGGATTTTAACCTTTAATGTACGAATCATTTCCTATTGTTACTATGATTTTCATGCAAGCTACTCATTATTTATTAAGACATTGTCCATTTAAGATTCCTTTCAAGTTCATACTTAGTTTTGTTCAAGGCATCTTGAAGCACCTTGTTTTTCTCACACTCATCAGAGAGATCAGACTTAATGTTTTATAGTTCACTCTCTAGGTTTTTCTAAATCTTAGTAGCATGGATTTTAGCTTTAACGGAGCATCAAGAAGTTTCTTATTTTCACTTCCTATGACTGCCTTTTTATTACCTAGTGTAAGAACCTCATTTTAAAGATCACTAGTGGTATTTTCTAGGTTCTCTATATTTACTTCTAGGTCTTTGTTGTTAAACCTAAGCAACACATATTCATTCATGAGTTGATCCTTTTCATTAGAGACATGTTGATATGCATCAATCAAGACATTTGACAGTAATATAAGTTTCATTTTAGAGTAAGTATGAATCTTGTCTTTAATACCAAGAAAGTTTACCTCATGATGATCATCATTATCAACATCAAGTTCTGAGTTTGCCACTAAAGGTAGAAGATTTTCATCTTCTGAGTATGAGCTTTCCTTGGCCATTGGAGATTGATCTTTATCACCACTTTATTCATCATTAGACCCATTACAATCTTGTCTCCATTCCTTTTTTGATATCTTATTTCCAAGAACCCGGTTCTTCTTTTGTTGTTTCACTTTATCAAGATTATTATTTTTCCATTTAATTTTCCATAATGGGCAGTCCCTAACAAAGTGATCATGCTTCCCACACTTGTAGCATCTATCAGTGTTATAATTCTCTAAAGCCTTACGCTTAGATGAGTTACACTTTTTTTTAAAACCTCCTTTTTTGATTATCCGCTAGTAATGTCGAGTGAGTAGTACCAAGCATCTAGCTTTTCATTAGTTTTGAGAACCAGGTTCTTAGTCTTTTGAGGTTCGGTCATCTTCGATCTTGATACAACTTTAGCTCGTAGGTATATAGATTTTCAATAAGATTATCCATAGTCATTATATTCAAATTCATGGCTTCAATAATTGCATTAACCTTGCTATTCCAAGAAGGCGGTAGTATACTCAAGATCTTCATCACTACTTTGTTTCTGGGACCTTCTCTAAGAAAAATCTATTTATTTATGATCGATAGAAGCAGTGTATTCATCTCTTGGACATATTCTCTATTTATCATCTTGAAGAGTTCATACTGCCTGGTAAGCGTGTCAATCTTTGACTGTTTCACTTGAATTGTACCTTATAAGCAGTCTGCAAGGCATCCCAAATCTGCTTAGTGTATCTACATGTTGAGATCCTATTGTACTCGTCAGGTCTAATGTCACAAATCAAGATTTTTTTTATTTTTGGCATTGTTTTGAACTGGATTGATTTCTTCCTCTGAGTATTTTTCACGGGGGTTGGGTCTAGGAGGAATTCCCTTATCATCCACAAGTATAGAAATCTTAGGATCTTTTTGAACAATGTTCCAAAGTTCTTAAGTTTTCGCCTTCCAGAGAATCACTTTTTTTTCCAGAGAATCACTCATTCTCTCTTTCCACCAACCATAGCATTTTTTTTGTTCAACAATGGTATCCTAATAATTGATTGTCCTTCTTGAGCATCTAGTGGTGCAGCATTTAGATCTTTTTAAGGTCTTAACTTTTGTTAAAAGAACTTGCTCTAATATTAGTTGTTATTCTAAGGTTGCATCGTTACACAAGAAGGGGGATGAATTGTATATTGCTCGATTTTCGCGAATCAAAGAACCTAGTTCTTTGGCATACCTAATTCAGACACAAACATATAATGAAGTACAAAATTTAAAGAATACAATAATGTAAGGCCCCGTAAAATTTTACTTAAAACCCGGGGTTTCGTGGTGCTGAAAACAGCTTTCAGGACCTGGTGTGGACACTTTGAATTTTTGGTAATGTCTTTTGGGATAACAAATGTCCCGACAGCTTTCATGGATCTTATGAACCGAGTTTTCAAGATGTTCCTTGACTCTTTTGTGATAGTGTTTATTGATGATATCCTTGTATATTCACGCAGTCGAGAGGACTATGTCGATCATCTCAGGGCACTTTTGCAGACCCTGTATCAGCACCAGTTGTATGCAAAGTTTTTGAAATATGAATTTTGGCTTGAATCTATTGCGTTCTTGGGTCATGTCGTCTCCAGAAAAGGAATTAAGGTTGATCCTTAGAAGATTGCAGGTGTGAAGAATTGGCCTAGACCTACTACCCCAACTGAGATTCGCATTTTCTTGGGCTTAGCTGGATATTAAAGGAAGTTTGTAGAGGGGTTCTCTACTCTTGCCTCTCCGTTGACTAAATTGACGCAGAAGGAGGTTAAGTTCCAATGGTCAAATTCTTGTGAAAGGAGCTTCCAGGAGTTGAAATCAAAATTAACTACGGCACCGGTGTTGACCCTACCAGAGGGTACAGATAGGTTTGTGGTATATTGTGATGCTTCTAGAATTAGACATGGGTGTATATTAATACAACATGGTAAGGTGATAGTTTATGCTTCTAGGCAACTCAAGAATCATGAAAAAAACTATCCAACACATGACTTAGAGCTTGCAGTGATGGTATTTGCATTAAAAATTTGGCATCATTTATATATATGGGGTCCATGTGGATATATTCACGGACCATAAGAGCCTTCAATATATTTTCAAACAGAATGAATTGAATCTAAGGTAGAAAAGATGGCTTGAGTTACTCAAAGATTACGACATCGATATTCTATATCATCCGGGGAAGGCTAATATTGTGGCGGATGCTCTTAGCCGGAAATCTATGGATAGTTTGGCTCACTTGGAGGTATGTTAAAGGCCGTTGGACAAGGAGGTTCATCGGTTGGATAGTTTCGGAGTTCGTCTTACGGACTCTAGTGAAGAAGGGGTGATTGTACAAAATAGGGCTGAATCATAGCTTGTGGTGGAAGTTGAGGAGAAGCAATACAATAATCCATTATTGGTACAATTGAAGGAAATGATTCATAAACATAAGACCATGGCCTTTTCTCTTGGCGTGGATGATGGTACACTAAGGTACCAAGGACGACTATATGTTCCAAATGTGGATGGTCTCCGGGATTGAATCATGATCGAGGCTCACACTTTTAGGTATTCCGTGCACCCGGAATCTACAAAGATGTATCATGATCTTAAGGAAGTCTACTGGTGGAACGATATGAAGTGAAATGTAGCGTACTTTGTAGCAAGATGTCCAAATTATCATCAAGTGAAGGCCGAACACCAAAGGCCCAATGGGTTGGCCCAGAACATAGAAATCCGAATGTGAAAGTGGGAGATGATCAATATGGACTTTGTGGTAGGACTACCTCACACGCCTCGCAAGTTTGACTCGATTTGGGTAATTGAAGACCAACTCACGAAATCAGCACACTTCTTACCTATTAAGGATACCGACACAACAGAACAGTATGCTCAGTTGTATATCAAGGAAATAGTCAGGTTGCATGGAACTCCATTTTCTATTATCTTAGATCGAGGGGCACGGTTCACGGCTATTTTTTGGAAGACATTTTAGGAAGGTTTCTGTACTCAGGTAAATCTTAGTACAGACTTTTACCCGCATACTGACGGGCAGGCAGAGCGCACTATTCAGACCTTTGAGGATATATTGGGAGCTTGTGTTCTTGACTTTAGGGGTAGCTCGGATGATCATTTTCCGCTCATAAAATTTGCCTACAACAATAGTTATCATGCCAGTATCCAGATGGCATCGTTCGAGGCTTTATAAGGTAGGAGATGTAGATCTCCCACTTGGTGGTTCAAAATTGGGGAAGCGAAGTTGATAGGGCCGGACCTCGTGCATCAGGCTATGAAAAAGGTTAAGGTCATTACAAAATGATAGAAAACTGCTTAGAGTCGTCAGAAGTCCTATACAGATGTGCACCGTAGGGATTTGGAGTTTAAAGAAGATGATTGCTATTCTTGAAGGTTTCCCTTATGAAGGGTGTAATGCGGTTTGGTAAGAAAGGTAAATTGAGTTCGAGGTATGTCGGACCATACATAATCATTCAGAGGATTGGTCAGGTGGCTTACAGACTAGAACTACCTCCAGATATGTCTTTAGTGCACCCGGTGTTTCATGTATCCATGTTGAAGAAAGTTGTTGGAGATCCGTTGGGGAGTTGAATGATCTTAAGTAGGGGAGGATGTAAGGCCCCATAAAATTTTACCTAAAACCCAGGGTTTCGTGGTGCCGAAGTGGACTTATGTGTTCGAACCTTTTGGATTGAACAGTGCGTTGGGGAGTTGAAGAAACTTTTTGAAAGTGCAGGGCATTATCTGTGGTCGCAGAATAGATCTGTGAACTACAGATCTGCCGCAGACTGAAGTAGGAACTTGGGCAAAATTTTTGGACCATTATGCAGCTGCATAATCATTTTGCAGGCCGCACAACTCATCGCATACCCAACATAAAAAATATTCGGAGGGAAGTTTTTCGGTGCATTATTTGACCGCAGAATAGGTCTGCGGACCGCAGACCGGTCTCAGTGTGAGGAAGGAGTGCCCAGTTCTGGAGGGCCATTATGCGGTCCATTTTGCGGACCGCAGATCTGTGTCGGGGCTTTATTTTTCTAATTTTTTTTACCTGACCATATTTTGATTAAAAGCCCTTAGGGCTTATTTTGAAGGCAAAAACCTGTCATTTTAGAGAGAAGATGGGAGTGTTCATTAGAGAGAGAAGTAAGCCCCAAGTGCTTTATTCATCAACATCTTGTCCAAGCTTTGAAATTCAACAAGAAATCTCACAAGATTTTCATCCAAGAGGTAAGGTTCTAACCCTATTCTTCAACTTCGAGTTTAGGTAGAAGATGGATGTAATGCCCCGCAAATTTTGCCTAAAAAAAACCCGAGATTTTGTGGTGCCGAAGTAGGCTTATGTGTTGAGAAACAGTGCGCTGGGGAGTATAGGAAAATATTTGACAGAAGAAGACATTTCTGCGGCCCACTATGCGGCCGCAGAATCACTCTGCGAGCCGTAGAATGGCCGCGGAATAAAGCAGAAAATTGGGCAAAGTTTGGGTGATATTGTGCGGTCATTATGCGATCGAAAAACTATTTTGCGGGTAGCATCGACTGCAGAACCAGCATGAAAATTTTCCGGAGGGAGGTTCTTCGGCGCATTATGCGACCGCAGAACAGGTTTGCGGACCGCATTATGGCCGCAGAGTGGGGCAGAATTTCCCAGTTCGGGAGGGCCCTTTCGCAGCCCATTTTGCGGACTGCAGAAGCATTATGCGACCGTAGAATGTGTTTTGGAGCTTCATTTTTCTAATTTTATAACCCCGACCCCCATTTCATTTATCTTGCCTAAGGGCTCATTTTTGGGGGATCACTAGTCAATTTAGAGAGAGGAGAGAACTATTCTAGAGAGAGGAAGTTCCTAAGCCCATTATCCATCAATTCTTGCTGAAAGTTAAAGAAATTACAAGAAGAATTCACTAGGTCTTTATCCTAGAGGTAAGATTCTACACCCTAACCCTTAATTTCAGGATTTAACTAAAAATGGGTAACAAGTAAAGCAATTCTTGGGTGTGGTAGATTTTTATTTTACATGCATGTACCATCTAGGGTAGTGAGAATATTGTTGAGCTCTTTTGGGTGAACTTTGGGTAGTGGGGTGAAAGATTCCACCATAGGATGACCTTGAAACTTTAATGCACACCTAGTGTTTGATAAAATGCTCAAGTGAGATGGAACTATGAACTCCTTCCTTATTTGTGTTCAATTTTGCAATATTTCTAAATAGATAGACGGGGCTAAGAATTCCGGAATATTGTAGTAATTTAAAAGGCTCGAGGCGAGGTATGTTGGCTAAACTCTTCTCTTAGAATTGAACACCGCAATGTCCTTGTAACTCTAGTGATGCTCTTTATAAATTGAATTGTTTTCAAATAAGCTATCATGTCAATTGTGTAAGAAGTCACATGTGCCTAAGACCCTAAATTGATCAACTATGTGTTTAAAATCTTAATTTGAAAGGCCTTGTTGTTGATTATCTATGATAATGATTGAAAGTGAAATAGTGAACATGAATTATGAAGTACGGCCAACGTGCCATGAATGATATTGTGTATGGCCAATGGTGCCAATAAAATGAATGACATGTAAAAGAATATGAATTGAGCTATAAATGCTTTGGGAGTATCATTTAGCCACCGAGGTAGGGTAGGTTGGAACAACCTAATCCCGAAACTACACGTGCCAGTGTAGGAGTGATTGAGGGGTAAATCCCCATGTTAATGTGATGAGACTGTTTCCCCTTATATTGGATGGTATTGGTGTGTTGATATGTTTTCCCCTTAAATGGGATGAGATTATTGCTAGCGAGATATGATGTGATGTCGATACACACGACATTGTGGTGAGACGGCTTAGCCGATCGGGCTGAGATCGGACGCCATGCCACGTAGATGGTGGTATTGTGAGTGTACGTCTCGGGGTAAGACGGCTTAGTCGGTCGGGCTAAGATCGAACATCGTGCTAAAACACGGTGGTGTATCAGTGCTAAAGATCTCCCAACTTAAATTACCGAAACCTACTTGAAATTTACATTTTCCCCTGGTTTGACTGTTTGATATCATTTGAGTCTCTTATTGATTTCATATTTTATTATCCGTTACTGTTGCTAATTCTATTTAGGGGGTGTTTAGTTTTACATACTTGTACTATTCCATATGTACTAATGTCCCTTTTGCCGGGGGCGCTGCATCTTCAATGGATACAGGTGGTTCCATAGCAGGTGGCATTGATCAGTGATCGCAGCACACCCTCTCCTCAGCTGATTTGGTGAGCCCTACTTTATTTCGGGGTCCTGTAACTTTTATCTTTGTACATAGCATTTTAAGGTATAGTTGGGGCCTTGTTGTCGGCACTGTCATAGCACTCTTTTGTTTCCTATTATAGGCTCCGTAGACATAGTATGGGTCGTACCTGTTTGTGGGTAGGTTAACTAAAATTGTTGTAAACGTATATTTTGTTCCACTTTAACTATGAATGTACTATGTTCTGTTTCAAAGACTTCTTAATTACGTAACTAATGGAAATGAACTAGTGTTATTCACGCGACCTCTTATGGTCTAATTAACGAGGAGTATTCTTCCCTTTATTCATGGGTGAGTTGGGTAGACGGTACTGTGCAGGCTTGCTCGACCGGGGTAACTCTATTGAGTGTCGGTCATGCTCCCCGAGGTTGGGGCGTGACATTGGGAGTATGATATTTGGGTATGAGAGTTGTTGTTTGTGCATGCATGTAGCTATGAGGATGGTTGGGAGGTAATTGAACTAGTATGAGTAAACCCTTGGTATTAAATTAGTTGTGGAGTAAAGAAAATCTTGTGGAAGTACCTTGTAATCGAATTCGTACACCTAATATTTGATAAAATGCTCAAATGAGCTGGAACCATGAATATCTTCCTAATTTGTGTTAAATTTTTTTATGTTTCTAAATAAATCGAGGTTGCTAGGATTTTCGGAACTATGTAGTGATTAAGGAAAGCTAAAAGCGAGGTATGAAGGATAAACTCTTCTTCTAGTATCGGAATTCTCGAATCCTTGTAAAGTTCTATCATTTGTAGTCAAACTTGTAATGCTATTGATGTGGGGTATTCAAACTAGTAAAATTGATTCCCGATTGGCATAACGTGTTCGAACCCTCGTGTGTTAAAAAATTTCTATTTTTGACTTAATCATGCTATACCCCTTTTGGGAAAAAGATCTTATATGAAATCAATGTGGTTACACACTTATTTCTCATATGATGAAACCTTACGAACTTACACTTACTAAGGCCAAAGGTGCCAAATGGTTGATTTGAAAGGGAACTCATTTATACAAACTATTTTCATTTTGGGAATCTGAATTGTGGCATTGTGAATATACCTCCACCCGCATACATTGGGGTGAGGCGGTAGGGCTGCTTTGTGTAGAGTTATGGCATTGTGAATACACCTCTACCTGCATACATTGGGGTGAGGCGGCAGGGCAGCTTTGTGTAGAGTTGTGGTATTATGAATACATCTTCACCCGCATACATTAGGGTGAGGCGGCAAGTCTGCTTTGTGTAGAGTTTTTGATATTATGATTGAACCCCCACCCGCATACATAGGGGTGAGGCGGCAGGGCCGTTTAGTGTAAAGGTAGTTGTAGAGGATCCCCGGCTTAAGAATTTATAAATATTATTAAAAGCTCTTAATAAATTCGCTATGGTTTTAAAGGCTAACTAAGCCTTTTATTGTTACCATGATTTATCATATTCATGTTGTATTTCCAAGTCCTGGCATAGATGTTTGGTTTTCATACTAATACTATTCGACATATACTAACGTCCCTGTTTTAGGGGGTGCTGCATCTTTAATGGATGCAGGTTGTTCGACAGCGCAAGGCATTCACCAGTGATAGCGGTACACCACTTCTCATCAGATTTGGTGAGCCCACTTCATTCGGGGTCGTGTATCTTTTGTCCCACGTGTATTATATTTTGAGGTATAACCGGGGCCTTGTTGCCGACGTTATCATAGAATTTTGTATCCGTAGAGGCTCCGTAGATACAGTGTGGGTTGTATATGGGTGTTGGGGAACTTCAACTAGCCTTGTTGTATTTGAATCACTTGTTGCACTTTAACTATGATTGTGTATGTATTTTGAGACTAAAAAATGAAGTGACTAATGGTAATAGAATTGGCATTGTTCATGGAATCCACTCAATATTTAATTAATGATATAAATGTATCTTCTATTTATTCATGGGTGAGTTGGTTAGAAGGTAATCTAGCAAGCTTGCTCGATCGGGTTATCTCGGTTGAGCACCGATCGCGCTCCCCGAGGTCAGTGCGTGACAAATAATTTACGTGAAAACCTCCTTGTTCAAGAGAGTAAAAACTACAACCTACCCGCGTACAATTTGCCTTAAAAATTTCACTAACTTCAAAAAGCAGTTTTAGATTACAACTCAATAACCAAGGGGACTAACTCTAGTACCATTCTTCCACAATTAACTCAATTATAGCTACCTCTTTTTAAACTAACTCTAGTCTCGAAAGCGAAACAAAAACTCAAAGTTTATGCTAACCTATAATTATACATTTTTACAAGCACATGCATTACAATTCACGAATAAAGACTCAACCTAATAACTAAAGAACTAAGCAGCTTATTCCTCGAGATCTGATTCCTTCTTTGAGTAGTTTGGGTCTGTAAAAGCACCTTCTTGGTTGAAATTGATATTGCCAAGAGTAATTCCTTGAAACAGTGTGAATAGCATAAGTCTTAAATAACAGTAATAAGGCTCTTTATATAGGTGTAAGGTTGGCCGAAATCTTTCACAAATTAATGCTCTAAAATTTAGAATATTTCGGTTAAGAAAAAACTCTCCTTAATAGATTTGGTTTCCTTATATGTTTTCAATTCCTCAACCTTTCCTTCAAAGCAAGTCTTTCAGAATTTCTAAAATCCTTTTTTGAACACAGATTCCTCCAACAAATATTTTTCTTGTAGTGCATACGTTGTCTTCTTTCTGGAATTCGACTTTCAAATACTTTTGCCATTTCTAATAAACGTCTTCAGCATTCTTCTTCATCTTGCTAAAGACCTGGTTCTTTTTTCACCTGCATATTTTTTCTTGACACCAGTTAGTAGCATAGCAAATGGAAGCAATGGAATCTTTCAACATGTTTGTTCATCATCAAAATTTAATTTATGTTAAACATGCTCAGCTTAACAAATATTTAAATCCGAACCCAAAAACATAAAATTTTGGTCCTGCCTCTGCTCCTGTCATGGATGCTCATACTAAAATGAAAGTTAGTCATTAAAACTTCTGGTACCTCTTTGTATTCAATGGAATACTTAATTTGATAGAAGTGAAAGGAGGAAATTAGGGCTTTTATTTAGCTCTATAAATTTCTATAGAGGTGAAGGAATGAAGGAAGGAAATTAGTAACAGATATAGAATACTATTTGGGATATATGAAGAGAATACAAAGAAAGTAAAATAGCAAAATTAAAAGCCAATCATGAGAGAACAAAAATCTTGAGGCATGGCCATCAAAGAAGAGAGCCACAAAAGATAATTATTTGTAATGAGGAACCCAAGAGATCTTCGGGATAAAAACCCTATAAATCAAAGCAATGCTTTTAATACAATCTATAACAATTTTTATTTGCGTCGAAACTGATCCCATAAGGTCTGTTTCATCTCTTCATCTATTTTAGTTTCATGTAAATTAGTAAATATTGAGTGATGCAATTTGCAAGTAACATGATGTTAGAATATATTTATTTATTTAATTATATTTTTAACATCGATACATTTCGATTCTACAAAAATATATATATCAAGAATTCAAAAATATCCATTAGTAGAAAGATATTACATAGACATCCTTGAGTTCGTCTCTACTAGGTATCTGAACTGCCAATAAGTTAAAGTCGAACATCAAAGGTTGGGATTAGTGGCCTTGCACGTAACATTGTGATGCTGAAATGGAAGTGGAAACACATCAATAGTCCAATCTGGGGTATATGAATCTTTTTGAACTAAAAAACATTCAATAAAAGGCTTAATGGCTCTAAGTCAATAAAACTCTTATTAGAACTAAAGGAGCCAATAGATCGAGAAGTCATCAAAGTATCTCCATTGAAAGGCTTGATAAGGTTGGGTAAGAAAGAGAAGCTCAACTCGAGGCTTATTGGACCATCAGAAATCATAGACCGTCATGCATCGGTACCTAAATAACTTATGTGCTCTCACCTCCTTCTATTTGAAATAAGAGGAGGTCTGTGAGACTTACTCAGTTTTATACTTACTCTACTACCTTTATATTTTACAAATTCAGACGTCGCCCCAGACATTACGAGCTAAGCATAGTCTCTTACATTAATTGGTAAGTCCCACTTTTAGTTCGATCGTGAAGTTTTTTCATTTTGATTCTTTTGCATTGCCAACTGCATTGACAACTCCCTTAGAGGTTGTTTAGTAGTGTGTATAAGATACTATTGAAGAAGGTATATTAACAATATTGGGATTAGTAATAATGAGATTTGTTATGCTGGGATTAGTATACTGAGATTATTTCTTATTGACTGTTTGGTTTGATGGATTAAAGGTTTTAAAAGGGCAATTCTATCTTTATACATATTTATTTATGTATTAAAAACCATAGTATTGCTAATGCCATATTTTGCTATGTATAAGAATAGTACTGAATAGGATGTATAACTGGTAATTAGTTATACAAGGGATTAATAGTGTCAAAGCTAATACATGTATTATTTTCCTAATAAATCATACCAAATGACCCATTACTGTATTTTACTACTCCTAAAGCTCAGTAACTATCCTCATGAATTATGTACTTGTGTAGTTCATGTTATGATATCCCTTGCGGGGGCTTATGTAACAATCCGACCAATTGTTTTGAGCTTTAAGATTTTCTCTCGGTGGTTTGAGACTTTGAGTAACTTTATATGATGCATTATGATTTGCGGGTGTTGGTTTTGATGTTCGAGAGGCTCGGGGTCGTTTTGAAAGAATGATTCTCAATTTGGAAGCTTTAAGTTGGAAGAGTTTACTAAGGTTTGACTTTTAAGTAAGAGACCTTGGAATCGGGATTTGATAATGTCAATAGATTCGTACGGTGATTTTGGACTTGGGCGTATATTTGAATTTGAATTTGGATGTTCCTAAAAAGTTTTGGCTTTATTTATTGAAATTTGGTGATTTGGAGGATTGGAGAGTTCATAGGTTTGGCTGAGACTTTGGATAGGTTCATTTGGTTGACTAGAACTTGCGTGCAATGTTAGGTTGTGATCCGAAATGTCTAAGTGTGATCTAGATGCGTTCGGCTAAGTTTGCATATTTGAAACTTAAGAGAATAATTTTGATCATCAATTCTTGGTTTTTATGATATTTGTGGTGTTTCAAGTCTTTGGACAAGTTTGCATAGGATATATGAACCTGTTAGATTGATTAGACGGAGCCCCTCAGACCACGGGTGAGTTTTGGGGTGATTTTGGACCACTTCTATACCTTTTTGAGCTGCTGATAACTGATCACAAAGTTGTGAATCGAGATCGTGGAGTTTGGGGCCGCGTTCGCGAAGAGAAAAGTGCATTTCGGGGTTTGTGAATCGCGATCGTGAAAGGAAGGGTCGCGATCGCATAGAAGGAAATCTTTGTTTTCAGGGATTAGACTTTGGGAGCTTATATCTTGCTATCTCTTAGGAATTTGGGGATGATCCAAAAATAAAAGTTATAGCCCTTTGAGTTTGATACAAAAAGTTATGGCTATTATACCGAAGAGTGTATGTGTAGAGAAAGAAAAAATGTGTACATTGCGATCGCGATGAAGAAAATGATGTTGGACAGTTTGTGAAGCGCGATCGCACGGCTAGGTACCACGATCGTAATGAAGGAGGTCTGGCAGGGGTATTAAACATTTAATTTCGGGATTTTGAGTTTATTTCCTTACTTTTTACGTTTATGGATATAGCGACCCAACTGGTCATTTTGTGTATTTGCTCCTAGTTTCCCTTTTTTTTGCTTCACACATGTATAATTTTGGTTTTATGACTTACAGGGTTGATTAGTTTCGTTCCTGGAAGGTTTTGGGTTGATTTGGACTTTTTGATTTTCAGCTTAGAAGCCTAAGTTGATTAAGTTGACAAACTTAGACTTTTATGAAAACGACCCCGGAACAGTGTTTTGATGGCTATGATAGGTTCGCTTTATGATTTTTGACTTGAGCATATGCCGGGAATCGGATTCGGAGGTCCGTAGGTTGATTTGTGTTATTTTGCCAAAAAATTGCAATTTGAGGTTTAGAAGTTTGACCGTAGGTTGACTTTTGGCTATCGAGGTTGGAATTTTATTTTGGGACTTAGAATAGGTTCGTTATGCTATTTAGAACTTGCCTACAAAATTTTGTATTATTTGGAGTTGATTTGATAGTATTCAGACGCTTGGCTGCAATTCTAGAAGTTCTTGAACTTTTCTTTGAAATTCATGCGTATTGATGTTTGATCCGTAGTTAGATGTTATTTTTATGTTTGATCACACGAGCGAGTTTGTATGATATTTTTCGTCTTGTGTGGATGTTTGGTTTGGATCCCAAGGACTCGAATGAGTTTCAGACATGTTTTAAAAAGGTTTGGACTGCAATAAGATTTACTAGTATGTTGGTGCTCTGATTTCGCAATTGTGAAGTGAGCAGGTGATGGACATGTATCGTAATTGCGATGCCTCACTCACAATTGCAAAAAATGTGTCATCCTGGGTAGCTTCACAATTACGATATATCAGTCAAGGGGACATTGCGAACCCAGTGTCGCATTTGCAAAGTCCCCCTTAGGCTGTCAGTAGCCTCATTTGCAAGAAATTATTCACAATTGCGAGGGTTCGCAATTGCAAACCTGTCACGAGCCAAAATACACATGTCGTGATGGCGCCTATCTCAATACTAGGAAAGCCGACTATCTCAATAAACCACAATTTCTCTTAATGTTTGAAAACATAATATTTACATTCAATATAAAAATCTCACAAATGTTGATATAAAATATCCTCAAAACCCGGTGTCACTGAGTACATGAGCATCTAAATAGTAACAAAGTCTGACTGATAAGAACACTGTCTAAAAATATAGAACAGTACAATAATTGAAAGAAAAGAGAGTCAAGGTATGCGGACACCAAGCAGCTACCGTGATAGTCTCCAACAAATAAAACCTCAAATCTGGCAACCGCCGTATCCGGAAGTACCCGGATCTGCACACGAGGTGCAGAGTGTAGTATGAGTACAACCAACTCAATAAGTAACAAGATTAACCTTTGGGCTGAAAGTAGTGACGAGCTCAACAGGTACAGTCTAGTACAGAAATAACAGTACAGAAATGTAGGCATGATTTCCAGTTCAACAGTTAAACTTAGTACAGGTAAAATAGATAAATTTTGCATGATATGATAAATATGACATCTCTATATCTACATGCCAAAATATATGTTGTATGTGATGTACCACAATGGAAACTTCGTGTACTCACACTCTCAGAATACTCAATCACTCAGTACTGTATATGGCCAACCCAACCCAGGGAACTCCATCCCAGATATATTAGTATCAACTCACAATCAGTCACTCAGTACTGTACAAGGCCAGTCTAGCTCAGGAAACTCCATCCCAAGTATAAGTAAAATAAAGCAACTCCAAGCCTAGGGAACTCCATCCCAAATGTAAATAAATCAGGCAACTCCATGCCTAGGGAACCCCATCCCTAATATGTATAAATAAGGCAACTCCATGCCTAGGGAACTTCATCCCGAATATAAATAAATTACGCTCACTGTGGGGGGGTGCAGGCTACGGAGGGGCTCCTTCAGCCCAAGCGCTATAATAAGTGTAATGACCTGACCGACCGTTTTACTTTCTAGAACCCTATTCCTCTAAGTAAGACTTCCCGTATGTTTTTTTACTGTTTTATGACTTGCTGGGATGGTTGGTTCGAGATCTGAAAGGGTCCGGGTCGAAATTGGAACACGTGGTTCCTTAAGGTTGGCTAAAAAGGCTAAGTTTGACTTCGGTCAACGTTTTGAGTAAACGATCTTAGAATCGAGGTTTGACGGTTACAATAGGTTCGTATGATGATTTTGGACTTGGGCATATGTTCGGATCGGATTTTGGATGACCCGGGAGCATTTCGGCGCTTAATAGTGAAAGTTTATTCTTGGAAGGTTTTGAAGTTCTTTAAATTTGGTTTGGAGTAGGTTTTTGTGATATCAAGGTCCAAATGGGATTCTAAGACCGGGAATAGTTCTGTAATGTTATTTAAGAATTGCACACAAAATGTGGTGTCATTCCGAGTAGTCTAAGGATGATTCGGCGCGCTTGGAGAAATTTGGAAACTTGGAATTCATATTTTGATTCAATTCGTTTTTGGGGTGTGATTCTTGATTTTGTTGTTTTTTACGCGTTTCGAGAGTTCGAGCAAGTCCGTATTACGTTTATCGACTTGTTGGTGTAGTTGGACGGGGTCCCGAGGGGATCGGGTGTGTTTCGGACCGCCCAGAGTTAAGTTGAAAACACCATATTTTCTATTCTGGTTTCCTTCTTCGCGAACGCGGACAGATTCTCGCATTCGCGGTGAAGGATTTGAGGACTGGCGGTTTTTGCCCTTCGTGTTCGCATACGCAGGGACGCGTTCGCGGAGGCCTGGACCCTTTGTCCTTCGTGTTCGCATTGAGCAGGCCGCGTTCGCGTAGAAGCCTGGGCCTGGGCAACCCAGTTGCCATACGCGTTCGCGTGTTGGGCCCCGCGTTCGCGAGGGGTAGGCGGCCCAATGCATAGCATTCGCATAGGTCCTCTCGCATTCGCGTAGAGCCTTTTCCTGGGCTCTTCAGTTTAGCCATCACGATTGCGAGAGCTTGGCCGCGATCGCGTATAAGGACCACTGGGCAGAATCATCTTTTAAAACGGGACTTAGTCATTTTGGCTCATTTATTTCCATTGTTGGGCAATTTTGGGGGCTCTTAGGGAGGGGATTTCACCTAGCACTTTGAGGTAAGTAATTTCTATACGATGTGTGTTAAATACATAGTTTATGGGTAGATTATAACATGTAAAATTATGGGTTTAGGTGAAAACCTAGGTTTTTTGGATAAAAATGAGATTTAATCATGAAATTCGTTATGGAATCTAGTAAAAATCATATATTTGAGTTCATGGGGTTATGGGTAACAACTTTCTTCAAATATTTCCGAAATCCGGGCACGTGGGCACGGGGGTGAATTTTAGAAATTTTGCAAATAAGCTTGGAAAATCACTTTGATAGTTGGGATATGAACTTTTAAGCGTGTATTAATTATTTTAAATAATATTTGACTAGTTGCGAGTCGTTTGGCACCAAATTGAGGGTTTGAGCATAATCTTGGACCGGAAAGTAGGCTTTGACACGAGATAAGTCTCTTTTCTAACCTTGTAAGAGGGAATTATTCCCATAGGTGAATTTATTAACATGTGTTTCTATTTGTGGGGGCTACGTACGCACGAGGTGAAGAGAGTCCGTACGTGGCTACTAATTATGCCATTGTCCGGGTAGTCTACGACCCATATCATGATATACTTGAGATGTTTTTACCCTTAAATGTTAATTTAATTGCTTAAGTTAGATTGGAAACTTATAAAGGAATTTTTAAAAGGTTAAATTTCACTTACTTGAAGTTGTGAATGGAACACTTGACTATTATTGAGAATTTGTGTTTCTTTAAAGTATTTTTCTTTGTGGAGCGGGCCGAACGCCTCGGTAGCAGATAGATGCATCTATGGTTCGAGACGTTCGACCCTCGGTAGTGCACAGTTTTAATATTTATGTTGGTTCAGGTCGTACGACCTCGGTATAATTTGCGCATGATACATATTTGGAATCATTTATAATTGATATTGCTTCATTGGCTTGAGATATAAATTGTTAAATGATGAAAATAAATTCGAGACTTAGTACTTGTGAAAGAATTATTTATTATTTCCTGTTGTTGAGTTTCCAGTATTATTCATGAAATCCATGCTTATTTGTAAATTTTGGCATAGTATTTTTAGCCCATGGTAAGTGTCAAAGTCAACCCCTCGTCACTACTTCTTCGAGGTTAAACTGGATACTTGCTGGGTACATGTTATTTATGTACTCATGCTACACTTCTGTACTTTTTGTGCAGGATCTGAGGCAGGTGCATCTGGTTATCAGTCCGGCGTGCACACTTGACTTCTGGTCCGAGACCACACGGTGAGCTGCCCTTCCGAGCCGTTCAGCAGCAGTCGGAGTCTCTCTTTTGATTAATTTTCTATTTATTCTATTTCAGATAATGGAGTAGAGATCTTTTATATATTCTACTAGAAGCCCACCCACTTGTGATACCAGATCTTGGCACACGCTAGCAGACTTATGATTTTGGATATATTTTTATGACTTCGATTTGCACTCATTTGCTTTAGTTTAATTATTTTATATTTGTAAATTCCTAAATCTTTTAACAATGAGGAATCTTATTAACCTAGCAACTTATTTAAAATGGGAAACCACTATATTGATCAGTGTTGGCTTGACTAACAATGGTGTTGGACGCCATCACAGCCTATAATGGAATTGGGTCGTGCCAACATGGTATAAGAGCACTAGGTTCACGTAGGTCTCACAAGTTATGGGCATGCCTAATAGAATCTTACGGATCGGTGCGGAGACGTCTGTACTTATTGTCGAGATGCTATAGGGTGTTAGTAAACCACTCTTTATTCATCTTCTATCGTGCAGTTGATGGTGTACTAAGTTTCAGCCTCTTATTCTCTCACATATGGTGAGAACGCGCACGGCAGGCATTCCTGACCCTGGAGACGCTACTCCCCCTATTGCTAGAGGCCGAGGCAGAGGCCGGGGGAGGGCACCCAGCCGAGGTAGGGGATAAGGATGCCCCAGAGTTTCCCTAGTTGCACCACCAGTCGATCCAATGGAGGATTTCATTGATGAGGTTCAGGGTGAGGTGCCCGCAGCAGAGCCAGCCCAGGTTGATTTCATATCAGCACCGGGCTTTCTGGAGGTCATGAGCCATATGCTGTGGTTCATGGATTCTATGACCCATGATGGTTTATTTCCAGCAGACCCAACCACATCTCAGGTGGGAGGGGGAGCACAGACCCCTACTGCTCAGGCTCCTGGGCATGCAGCTGCAGTATATCAGACCCTGGGCACACTACCCATGGGCAGAGCCCATCCAATTGTAGCAGTTGTACTTGAGCCCAGACCAGCTGCAGCCGGCGAGCCGCACTAGCTACTGGATAGATGGACCAGGCTTCACCTTCCTGTCTTCGGAGATGAGCGACATGAGGATCCCTAGGACTTCATTGATCGGTGCAGGGACAGACTACACAATATGAGGATATTGGAGTCCCATGGGGTAGATTTCACTACTTTCCAGCTGGAGGGCAGGGCCCGTAGGTGGTGGCGGTCTTATCTTCTTGGTAGACCAGTAGGTTCACCTCCCATGACTTGGTACCAGTTTACACATCTATTCGTGGACAGGTATATCCCACCCTCTCAGAGGGAAGAGTTGCGGTTCCAATTTGAGTAGCTCTAGCAGGGTCAGCTGTTAGTGATCGATTATGAGGCGAGATTCTCTAAGTTCTCTCGCCATGAACTTATGATTCTTCCTATTGAGGCAGAGCAAGTGTGGAGTTTGTTACGGGGTCGCACTCACGTATTCAGGCTACTATTACCCGAGAGGTTGAGATGGGGACTTCCTATCAGCTAGTAGTAGAGATTACTCGGAGGATGAGGGTTACCGTTAGAGGGATAGAGAGCAGATGCAGCGGGACAAGATGGTCTATTATTTTGGGGAGTTTAGAGGTGCCTCGGCTGGGGGTAGAGGTCAGTTCATGAGGGGTCAGCCCAGCAGGCCCACATATCCAGCACCGCCGCCTCCTCGGGGTGCTCCAGTGCGACCCTATTTTAGTGCCATGCCGGAGATTTCTTACCGCCCACCAGCTATTCAGGGTTCTTCCAACACCTATTTCAGTGCCATGCCAGAGAGTTCATATTGCCTACCAACCATTCAGGGTTCTTCCAGTGGGTATTCAGGCCATCAGAGTCAGACTTCAGGATAGCAGATCACTGCACCGAGAGGTTGTTTTGAGTGCGGGGATCTCGGTCATGTGCGGAGGTTCTGACCCAGGCTTTAGGGCAAGGCAGTACAGCATGATCATCAACCCATGATTTCAGTACCAGGCGTTCAGCCGCCCAGAGGCGGAGGGCGGGCGGGTAGGGGCCGTCTTAGAGGTGGAGGCCAGGCAGGGGGAGGTCAGCCAGCTACTGTTCAGATAGGCGGAGGCCAACCAGTCAGCGCTCCAGCTAGGTTCTATGCTTTTTCGGCCACACCAGATGCAGTGGCCTCAGATGTCGTGATCACATGTACTATTTCTGTCTACGGTAGGGATGCTTCAGTATTGTTTGATCTAGGATCTACCTATTCATATGTGTCATCTCTGTTTGCTCATTTTGTGGTTATTCCTCATGAGTTCTTGGGTACTCCTGTTTATGTGTCCACTCTTGTGGGAAATTCTGTTATTGTGGATCGGATCTATCGGTCCTGTGTGGACATATTCTGTGGATACGAGACTAGAGAGGATCTTCTGTTGCTTGATATAACCGAATTTGAGGTCATCTTGGGCATGGACTGGCTATCCCCATATCACGCCATCCTTGATTGCCATGCCAAGACTGCTACCTTAGCGATGCTAGCATTTCCTAGATTGGAGTGGAAGGGTTCGTCTGTTAGTACATCTAGTCAGGTTATCTCTTTTATGAAGACTCGACACATGGTCAAGAAGGGTTGTTTGGCTTATCTAGCCTATGTTTGGGATACTACTGCAAAGTCTCCGGTGATTGATTCAGTACCAGTAGTCTGGGAGTTCTCTGATGTGTTTCCTTCTGATCTTCCAGGCATGCCACCAGATCATTATATGGACTTGGCTCCAGGTACCTAGCCTATATCTATCCCACCGTACCGTATGGCTCGCAAAAAGTTGAAGGAGTTGGAGGAGCAGCATGAGTAGTTGCTAGCAAAGGGGTTTGTCAGGCCGAGTATATCGCCTTGGGGTGCACCAATGTTGTTTGTGAAGAAGAAGAAGGATGGGACTATGTGGATGTGCATTGACTACCGTCAGTTGAACAAAGTCACCATTAAGAACAAGTACATGTTGCCGTGTATTGATGATTTTTTTTACTAGTTGCAGGGTGCTAGGGTGTTCTCTAAGATCGACTTGAGATCGTGATTCGTTTGTCATTGTCTTCACTAATGACATTTTGATTTACCCACGTAGCATGGAGGAGCACGAGCAGCACTTGAGAGTTGTGCTTCAGACCTTGCGGGAACAGAAGCTATATGATAAGTTCTCTAAGTTTGAGTTTTGGTTAGATTCTGTGGCATTCTTGGGGCATGTTGTATCAGGCGAGGGTATTAAGGTGGATCCCAAGAAGATTGAGGCAGTTTAGAGTTGGACTCGTCCTACTTCGGCGACTGAGATCAGGATCTTCTTGGGGTTAGCAGGTTATTATTGCCGGTTCATGGAGGGCTTCTCATCTATTGCAGCATATTTGACTAGATTGACCCAGAAGGGTGCTCAGCTTCGTTGGTCTGATAATTGTGAGACGAGATTCTAGAAGCTCAAGACAGCTTTGACTACAGCACCAGTCCTAGTGTTGACTTCCGATTCGGGGATGTATACTGTGTATTGTGACGCTTCACGCATTGGCTTGTGTTGTGTATTGATGCAGGAGGGGTGAGTTATTGCATATGCTTCACGTCAGCTGAAGCCCCATGAGAAGAATTATCTTGTGCACGATTTGGAGTTGGCCGCGATTGTTCATGGTCTTAAGATTTGGAGGCATTATCTTTATGGGGTGTCCTGTGAGGTTTACACTAATCATCACAGCTAGCAGCATTTGTTCAAGCAAAGGGATCTCAATTTCAGGCAGCGTAGGTAGCTTGAGTTACTGAAGGACTATGACATCACCATTCTTTATCATCCGGGCAAGGCGAATGTGGTCACGGATGCCTTGAGCAGGAAGGCAGAGAGTATGGGTAGCTTGGCATTCATTTCAGCGGAGGAGAGACCACTAGCCTTGGACATCCAGTCTTTGGCTAATAGACTTGTGAGGTTGGATATTTCAGAGCCCAGTCGAGTTCTTGCATACGTCGTTGCCCAGTCTTCACTATTGGAGCAGATCAAGGCTCGACAGTTCGATGATCCGCACTTGACGGTTCTTAGAGAGACGGTACTGCAGGGTAGTGCCAAGGAGGTTTCTATCGGCAAGGATGGTGTTCTGTGACTCCAGGGTCTTCTATTTGTTCCAAATGTTGATGGTTTGAGGGAGAGGATTCTAGAGGAGGCGCACAGTTCTCGATATTCCCTTCATCCAGGTGCTACAAAGATGTACCGCGACCTGAGGCAGCATTATTGGTGGCGGCGGATTAAGAAAGACATAGTCGAGTATGTAGCTAAATGCCTAAATTGACAGCAGGTTAACTATGAGCACCAGAGGCCAGGTGGCCTACTTCAGCAGTTGACTATACCTGAGTGGAAGTGGGAGCGCATTACTATGGATTTCGTAGTTGGGTTGCCGCGGACCTTGCGGAAGTTCGATGTAGTTTCGGTCATTGTTGACAGATTGACCAAGTTA
This sequence comes from Nicotiana tomentosiformis, assembly GCF_000390325.3. NCBI lineage: Eukaryota > Viridiplantae > Streptophyta > Magnoliopsida > Solanales > Solanaceae > Nicotiana > Nicotiana tomentosiformis. Next base: position 81,779,260 of record NC_090819.1, read on the forward strand.
GTGCATTTCATCCTAGTTGTGACTACGTATACTTCAGAGAGGTTGGCCCAGATTTATATCCAGGAGATAGTTCGGCTGCATGGTGTGCATGTTTCTATCATATCAGATAGAGGTCCTCAGTTTACTTCGTATTTCTGGAGAGCAGTACAGAGTGAGTTGGGGACCCATGTAGAGCTCAACACAGCATTTCATCCACAGACCGATGGGCAGTCGAAGTGGACAGTTCAAATTTTGGAGGACATGCTCAGGGCATGTGTGATTGACTTTGGGGGATAGTGGGATCTGTTCTTTCCTTTGGCCGAGTTTGCTTACAACAACAGTTATCAGTTCAGCATCGAGATGGCTCCATTTGAGGCTTTATATGCTCAGAGATATCGTTCTCCCATCGGCTGGTTCGAGCCCGACGAGGCTAAGTTATATGGTACTGATTTGGTAAAGGACGCCTTGGAAAAGGTAAAGTTGATTTAGGGGCGACTTCGCACAGCACAGTCCATACAGAAGAGTTATGCGGATCAGAATGCGCATGATTTATCATTTATGGTGGGCGAGAAGTTTCTCTTGAAAATCTCGCCGATGAAGGGGATTATGAGATTCGGGAAGAAGGAAAAGTTGAGCCCAAGGTTTATAGACCCATTTGAGGTGTTGAGACAAGTTGGGGAGATTGCTTATGAGATTTCTTTGCCTCCCAGTCTATCGGGTGTTCATCCGGTTTTCCATGTGTCTATGCTCCGGAGGTATCATGCCGAGTTGTCACATGTGTTAAACTTTAGCATGATTCAGTTAGATGAGAGCCTGGGTTATGATGAGGAGCCAGTTGTCATTGTGGATAGGTAGGTTCGCTAGTTTAGGTCAATGATGATTTCTACGGTAAAAGTCCAGTGGAGGGGCCAACCAGTCGAGGAGGCGACTTGGGAGTCCGAGGAGGACATGCGGAGCAAATATCCACACTTATTCAGCACTCCAAGTATGATTCAGAACCCGTTCGAGGACAAACGTTTGTTTAAGAGGTGGAGAATGTAACGACCTGACCGATCATTTTGCTTTCTAGAACCCTGTTCCCCTAAGTAAGACTTCCCGGACATGATTTTACTATTTTATGACTTGCGGGGATGGTTGGTTCAGGATTTGGAAGGGTTCGGGTAGAAATCGAAACACTTGGTTCCTTAAGGTTAGCTAAGGATCGAGGTTTGACTCCGGTCAACGTTTTGAGTAAACTACATCAAAATTGAGGTTTGACGGTTCCAATAGGTTCAAATGATGATTTCGGACTTGGGCGTATGTTCGAATCGGGTTTTGGATGACCCGGGAGCATTTCATCGCTTAATAGTGAAAGTTTGTTCTTGGAAGGTTTTGAAGTTCTTTAAATTTGGTTTGGAGTAGGTATTTGTGATATTGAGGTCCAAATGGGATTTCAAGACCGGGATTAGTTCTGTAATGTCATTTAAGACTTGCACACAAAATTTGGTGTCATTCCGAGTAGTCTAAGTATGATTCGGCGTGCTCGGGGCAGTTTGGAAACTTGGAATTCATATTTTGATTCAATTCGATTTTGGGGCGTGATTCTTGATTTTGTTGTTGTTTTACGTGTTTTGAGAGTTCGAACAAGTTTGTATAATGTTTATAGACTTGTTGGTGTAGTTGGACGGGGTCCCGAGGGGATCGGGTGTATTTCGGACCGCCCGGGGTTAAGTTAAAAACACCAGATTTTCTGTTATGGTTTCCTTCTTCACGAACGCGGACAGATTCTCGCATTTGCGGTGAAGGATTTGAGGACACAGAGTTTTTTCCCCTTCGCATTCGCATACGCAGGGACGCGTTCGCGAAGACCTGGGCCCTTTGGCCTTCGTGTTCGCATTGAGCAGGCCGCATTCGCGTAGAAGCCTGGGCCTGGGCCTGGGCCAGGGCAACCCAGTTGCCTTACGCGTTCGCATGTTGGGCCCTGCGTTCGTAAGAGGTAGGTGGCCTAGTGCATCGCATTCGCATAGGTCCTCTCACGTTCGCGTAGAGCCTTTTCCTGGGCTCTTCAGTTTAGCCATCGTGATCGCGTATAAGGACCCCTGTGCAGAATCATCTTTTAAAATGGGACTTAGTCATTTTGGCTCATTTATTACCATTGTTGGGCGATTTTTGGAGCTCTTAGAGAGGGGATTTCACATAGCACTTTAAGGTAAGTAATTTCTATACGATGTGAGTTAAATACATAGTCTATGGGTAGATTATAACATGTAAATTAGTTAAATAATATGGGTTTAGTGAAAACCTAGGTTATTTTGATAAAAATGAGATTTAATCATGAAATTCGTTATGGAATCTAGTAAAAATCATATATTTTAGTTTATGAGGTTATGGGTAACAACTTTCTTCAAATATTTCCGAAATCCGGGCACGTGGGCCCGGAGGTGAATTTTAGGAATCTTGCAAATAGGCTTGGGAAATCAACTTTGATAGTTGGTATATGAACTTTTAAGCGTGTATTAATTATTTAAAATAACATTTGACTAGTTGCGAGTCGTTTGGCGCCAAATTGAGGGTTTGAGCACAATCTTGGACCGGAAAGTAGGCTTTGACACGAAGTAAGTCTCTTTTCTAACCTTGTAAGAGGGAATTATCCCCATAGGTGAATCTATTAACATGTGTTTCTATTTGTGGGGGCTACGTACGCACGAGGTGAAGAGAGTCCGTATGTGGCAACTAATTATGCCATTGTCCGGGTAGTCTAGGACCCATATCATGCTATACTTGAGATGTTTTTACCCTTAATTGTTAATTTAATTGCTTGAGTTAGATTAGAAACTTATAAAGGAATTTTTAAAAGGTTAAATTTTACTTACTTGAAGTTGTGAATGGAACACTTGACTATTATTAAGAATTTGTGTTTCTTTAAAGTATTTTTCTTTATGGAGCGGGCCGAACGCCTCGGTAGCAGATAGATGCATCTATGGTTCGAGATGTTCGACCCTCGGTAATGCACAGTTTTAATATTTATGTTGGTTCGGTCCGTACGACCTCGGTATAATTTGCGCATGATACATATTTGGAATCATTTATAATTGATATTGCTTCATTGGCTTGAGATATAAATTGTTAAATGATGAAAATAAATTCGAGACTTAATACTTGTGAAAGAATTATTTATTATTTCATGTTGTTGAGTTTCCAGTATTATTCACGAAATCCATGCTTATTTGTAAATTTTGGCATAGTATTTTTAGCCCATAGTAAGTGTCAAAGTCGACCCCTTGTCACTACTTCTTCGAGGTTAGACTGGATACTCGTTGGACACATGTTGTTAATGTACTCACGCTACACTTTTGCACTTGATGTGCAGGACCTGAGGCAGGTGCATCTGGTTATCAGTCCGGCGCGCACGCTTGGCTTCTGGTCCGAGACCACATAGTGAGCTGCCCTTCCCAACCGTTCAGCAGCAGCCAGAGTCTCTCTTTTGATTTATTTTCTGTCTATTCTATTTCAGACAGTGGAATAGAGATCTTTTGTATATTCTACTGGAAGCCCACCCACTTATGATTTTGGATTTATTTTTATGACTTCTATTTGCACTCAGTTGCTTTCGTTTAATTATTTTACATCTGCAAATTCCTAAATCTTTTAACAATGAGGAATGTTATTCACCTAGCAACTTATTTAAAAAGGGAAACCACTAGATTGATCAATGTAGGCTTGACTAACAATGGTGTTGGGCGCCATCATGGCCTATAATCGAATTGGGTCATGACAACAAGCCAATTCTAGGCATAAATAATTAAATAAAATATGTTGCGGCGTGCAGCCCAATCCCATAGATATCACTCAAAATCTCCATCTCTCGGGCTCTCAATGACATGAAAATCAATCTGACATGATGACATGATATATAAATGAATGACAACATAGACTGAGATATAATATGAAAAAAATGATGGATGTGATTGAGTACACAATTACAATTTAAACAAATAATTTCACAGCAACACTACCCATGTGGGTCCCAAAAATATCAGCACGTAGGCTGAACATGATTTTCAATATGGTTCTAAGCTCAATTTTTCTAACACATGGAGGATATGTGGATAATGACATTTATTTAATTATGCAACTCCACGGAATCAATTAAATCACAATTTCTACGGTACACGCCCACACACCTGTCACCTAGCATGTGTGTCACCTCCGTTCAATTGATATAACACAAAATTCAGGGATTCATACCCTCAGAACCAAGTTTAGAAATTTTATTTACCTCAAACTATGTAATTCTTTATTCCAATATGCCCTTCCCTAGTGAATCGACATCCGAACGCCTCGAATATAGTCACAATTAATTCGATTCAGTCCACATAAATTATACAAATTAATTCTATATGAAAATACTAATTTTCCAACAAATTTGAAATTGCACTCAAAAATCGCTCATGGGGCCTACGTCTCAGAACCCGACAAAAGTTACTAAATACGAACGCCCATTCAACCACGCGTACAATCATACCAATTTTACCAAATTCCGACAACGAATCGACCTCCAAATCCTCAATTTAAGGTATAGAAAATTTCTACCATTTCCAACCTAATTCACTATTTTCATGATAAAACAACAATAGATTCATGTATTTTAACGAAAATCGAGTTAGGAATTCTTACCCACATGTTTTCCTTGAAGAACTCTCAAGAATTCACCTCACTCGAGCTTTATTCATCCAAAAATGGAAGAATGAGATGAAGTCTCATTTTTTGACTTAATTCTGCTGCCCAGGGGTTTGTTCTTCGCCTTTGCGATGAACAAATTCTTCAACGGCCATTTCCAAACTCTTCTCAGATAGACTCTAGTATAATGGTCATAACCTTTTGTACAAAACTCCAAATGACAAATAGTTTACCCTTTTGAAAACTAGACATCAAGGGCTACAACTTTCATGTTTTGCTCATCTCCCAATTCCTTATGTTTTCGAGATATAAGCTTCCAAAGTCAGCCCTGTGCAGCACAAATTTCTTCTTCGCGATTTCCAAACTCTTCCTAGATAGCCTATAGTGTATCCACCATATCTTTTTGTATACAACTCCAAATTCCAAACAGTTTACTTTTCTAAAAACTAGTCTCCAAACTCCTTATAGATTGCAATATATATGCTTCCGAAGTCGGGTGAAGGGCAGCTAGAATTCCTTCTTCTACATTCGATGCCGAAACCTATCAAATCAGCTCCGATTGACCTCCAATTTTGCACACAAGTTATAAATGACATAACGGACCTATTCCAATTTCCAAAATCGTATTCCGACCCCGATATCAAAAAGTCAATTCTCGGGTCAAACTTCCAAACTTAAATTTCTATTTTAGCCATTTCAAGCCTAATTTAACTATGGACTTCCAAATAATTTTCTGGACACGCTCCAAAGTCCAAAATCACCATACAGAGCTATTGGAATCATCAAAACTCTATTCCGGGGTCGTTTACACATAAGTCAATATCCAGTCAACTATTTCAACTTAAGCTTTAAACCTTGGACTTCATTCTTCCAAACTAACTCCGATATTCCTGAAAACCAAAACCGACAATTCACATGAGTCATAATACATCGTATGAAGCTATTCAAGACTTCAAATAGTAGAAAGGAGCGTAAATGCCCAAACGACTGGTCGGATCGTTACATTCTCCCCCACTTAAACATACATTCGTGCTCGAACGTGCCAAGAGCTATTCCTAAACCTTCAAATCTTTATTCCACCTTACCAAGCTTATATTCGGGGGTGATCCCACGACACCCTATTCCATATAGGCCTGACAACACAACATAATTGAAGATTATTGCTTTAATCTTAGTCCGTAAAACTTAGAACCCAATTTTCAACATCCAGAATTTCTTACAAGACACGAATTTCATATCTACACATTTTTCTAGTCTGAACAAGTTATATCAAGCCATAACCATAACCCCAGATATAATCACATAACATACTACACAACTCGCATGCTCGCAGTACTATTCCCGATCACAATAACTACTCCAAACCATCCAAGTACTAGTATTAAACCCCATATTCCACATAAACTCGTTCCAAAACCTTCGTACACTATCGATAATGAAAGCAACATACAGGAACTCACAACCACTCACCAGATCAATAGGTCACAGAGCTTTACCTCATTCAACAAGTATCATAGCCAATTGTTTAAGCCGAATTCTAAATTATTCTTCCAACACGCTGTAATCAAACCTGATAGTATCCATTCTAGGTCCAAAGACCCTATATCACCAAACACAACTATTCTAGCTATTCTGGTGTAATCCTGCCCCTTTTTAAAAAAAATGACACAGAACATTATTTAAAACCATCTCATCAAATTTCATGAGAAGAATATCTGTGTGCATATGTGCATAATTTTCTCAAATTGCCCTGATCAGGCAATATCATAGCATGAAGGGGAAAGAAACAATTAATCAGATTAATGATCAAGGAAACGCAAATTCCACACGCTGCACGGACAACTCATGTGCTAACAATAGAACTCGCACGGACAACTCACGTGCCAATAATATCAATATATAGATCCGCACGGACAACTCACGTGCCAATAATATCAATATATAGATCCGCACGGACAACTCATGTGCCAATAACATAATCCGCCTGGCATCATCACAGGCCTCCAGTCCGAACATATCATACAAGAGCAGTTAAACAAGTATACACGTATGTGATGAATGAAATAAGATTCTCATGCTCCTGGACTGGTATAAGTGACATGCTAAAGTGTAGGCATGTGCAATATGTGCTATTATAGCTCAAATCGGAAATGTTTCTTCACTGAGGCATTTATCAAGTTCGTTCAGAGATTTTAACCCCTATGTAGCCTCAAACACGACTCAAATAGCTCACACAATGTTACAGATATGAGAAACATCATAGCTTAAAGCTTAACAGTCAATCTAGGCTTATTATAGCCTAAACGCAATCCGAGCATGGATAAATAGCCCTATAAAAAGTCCCCAATGACTTAACCATAACACGTACTATGATCTAGTTAACCTTGGCCACATCTTCACAGTCTGCAGCCCCGAAACAATTTGCTTTTGAGAACTCCCAGTCCCACAAATTCATAGAATACATGAACCACCGTAACTGATCACAACTCCAGCACTCGAATGACTATTACATCCTTCATGCCCGATCATCCCACTAGGAATACTTCCATAATTCTTCCATGCCACATAGCAATAATTTGAATATCAGCAGTCTATCAACCAGGTGAGTACCGCAATACCAATGAACATCCGTAAGTCAAAACACAATGTGCCTTCTGAAATGCGCACCCTTCTCAGGAATTACCGAGTAGTTATAACATTCATCTAAATATCTGAAACCGACCATGCTGTCCAAAATTCGTGACCTTCCCTTCAAGACTGAACTGCCACCTTGTACATGTAAATCTTAATCCAGCACAACACATAATATCTATCATGCCATCATATGCAAAGCACGAGAATCTCATTATAAACTCTTAGTCGCCAGCAAATTACATACCCGGTTAGTTAGAAACCTTTCTCTTGCTTCCTTCCAGGAGGAAATCATAATACACAACAAGTTCCCCACACCGGTAGAAAATATCTAGCTCAAACCATGGTAGAAACTATCAAGAACACTTTGAAATTTATTTGCACATTACCAAGCTATCAGAACTGAATTCATCTAACTCGACCAAGCCACGCATGTCACCAAACCCAAGAATATTACCACCAAAACATCTGTAAAAGTATCACCACATCATATTTAATCCCCATAAATACCACAACCGAAACACCCACTCTGAAAATATCTTATGTGAATTTAAAATTGTTCTTTTTACCTTTTTTATACTGGAATGTAGAATCCATAGTCATACAGAATTACCGCAAGTCCCAGTTCCATCAAATGCAAATCTTAGATTCTATCCCTACACAAGTCCGAAATAATTCTCAATCGCTATATATAAATCTCGAACAAATTAGAATCTTCTCGAGAGTCACCCACTTTGCTCAAATCTAAATTGCACCGCCCAAACGGGCCAAAAAACACGTGCCACATTAGCACAACAACACTCAAGAGGTAATCTCTACCTTAACACCACTGATCAAATTCATACTCCATGCACACTACATCCTTCACAAATAACAACTCACTCATCCCATGATTTTTTTTATATATAAATATATATACTCATAACGTGCAATATAACCCGAATCTAGGAATGTTCTTTACTCGAGTCATCCGCGATCTCAACCTTTGCAAGTCATATCTAATTTACAAGCATGCCTCAAACAAAAATCAGTACAACACATAATTACGCAATCAAATCATCGATAGCAGACTCCCTCACTTAGCTCAAAGCCATAGAACAAAACATTAACAATACCCATACCGTATTACTATCATAATACCGCAGTCAATTCAACAAAAATTCTTCTCAAGCCCATGCAACACCAACCATAAAATACCTCAATTATCTGCTAATCTCGCATTCATTCTCTTGACAATCAAGTCAATTTTCTCAACCAGATTCAAATTCAAATCTCAACACATACACCCCGCTAGTAGAAAAGAAACTCTCCCCTCAACATTATATGGAACACACCTACATAGATTACTCCGCAGGAGATAAACCACTTGCTTAGCCTCAAATTAGCATCTTGTTATACCCTTTCACAGCCACAATTACTACGCAATCACTTCATCTTTCTGAGTCAAAACTTATTAACAAGACAATTTGTTCCACAATTAAACAACATGAAAGATCATTTAACACACAAATTGAGATAGACACCAAACACCCAATGGCCCTTTTTACATCTTGAGAAACTCTTCTCTTCACGTTTAAACCATCTGAACACATTCTACAGTCGCATCATAATCATCATTTAGTCATTGCACCGTCCATAGAGCCACAAATTCCACTCATAGGGACACTACCGGACGCATAAGTCCAAATGTACAAGTTCACACAACTGAAGTTGCCGAGCCTAAGCTACGGTCGAAACCTGGCTTCAAGTCCTCCAGACTAGCCCATTACCAAAATACAGAATACACATCTCGAACCTCGTTCATGGAATCACAAGCCGGAAATGCACAGCTGATACTAAGCGATCACATGTGCACATGAATGTGTGGAAGGAATTCAAAGAGTTATGTTTCAAGCTGAATCAATTCCGCATGATAAGGAAAGAAAGATGGAAAATTATCCTAAATCCCATGTAGCCTCTCGAAGATAAGTATGGACGTCATCATACCGATCCGCAAGACTCTACAAGACACTTGCTCATGACTTGTAGAACCTATGAACCTGGAGCTCTGATACCAGGCAAGCTGACAATCTCAATAAACCACAATTTCTCTTAATGTTTGAAAACATAATATTTACATTCAATATAAAAATCTCACAAATGTTGATATAAAATATCCTCAAAACCCGGTGTCACTGAGTACATGAGCATCTAAATAGTAACAAAGTCTGACTGATAAGAACACCATCTGAAAATATAGAACAATACAATAACTAAAATAAAAGAGAGTCAAGGTCTGCGGACGTCAAGCAGCTACCTTAATAGTCTCCAACAGATAAATCCTCAAATCTGGCAACCGCCGTATCCGGAAGTACCTAGATCTGCACACGAGGTGCAGAGTGTAGTATGAGTACAACCAACTCAATAAGTAACAGGACTAACCTTTGGCCTGAAAGTAGTGACGAGCTCAACAAGTACAGTCTAGTACATAAATAATAGTACAGAAATATAGGCATGCTTTCCAGTTCAATAATTAAACTCAGTGCAGGTAAAATAGATAAATTCTGCATGATATGAGGAGTATGACATCTCTATATCTACATGCCAAAATATATGTTGTATGTGATGTACCACAATGGAAACCTCGTGTACTCACACTCTCAGAATACTCAATCACTCAGTACTGTATATGTCCAATCTAGCCCAGGGAACTCCATCCCAGATATATATGTATCAACTGACAATCAGTCACTCATTACTGTACAAGGCCAGTCTAGCCCAGGGAACTCCATCCCAAGCATAAGTAAAATAAGGCAACTCCATGCCTAGGAAGTCCATCCCAAAAGTAAATTAATCAGGCAACTCCTTGCCTAGAGAACTCCATCCCTAATATATATAAATTAGGCAACTCCATGCCTAGGGAAGTCCATCTCTAATATAAATAAATTACGCTCACTGTGGGGAGTGCAGACTCCGGAGGGGCTACTTCAGCCCAAGCGCTATAATAAGCCAAATCCATACATAAATAAATAAATAAAATATGTTGTGGCGTGCAGTCCAATCCCATAAATATCACTCAAAATCTCTAGTCTCCCGGGCTCTCAATGACATAAAAATCAACCCGACATGATGATAAGATATATCAATGAATGACAGAAGAGACTGAGATATGATATGTAAATGATGGATGTGACTAAGTACACAATTACAATTGAAATAAATATTTTCACAGCAACACGACCCATGTGGGTCCCAAACATATCGGCACGTAGCTTGAACATGATTTTCAATATGAGTGTCAGCTAAATTTTTCTAACACATGGAGGATATGTGGATAATGACATTTATTTAATTATGCAACTCCACGGAATCAATTAAATCACAATTTTTACTATGCATGCCCACACGCCCATCACCTAGCGTCTGTGTCACCTCCGTTCAATTGATATAACACAAAATTCAGGGATTCATACCCTTAGAACCAAGTTTAGAAATATTACTTACCTCAAACCGTGTAATTCTTTATTCCAATATGCCCTCGCCTTACGAATCGGCCTCCGAACGCTTCGAATCTAGTCACAATTAATTCGATTCAGTCAACATAAATTATACGAATTAATTCCATATGAAAATACTAATTTTCCAACAAAATCCGAAATTTCACTCAAAAATTACCTATGGGGCCCACGTCTCGAAACCAGACAAAAGTTACAAAATATGAACGCTCATTCAACCACGAGTCCAACCATACCAATTTTACCAAATTCCGACAATAAATCGATCTCCAAATCCTCAATTTAAGGTATAGAAAATTTCTACCATTTTCAACCCAATTCACTAATTTCATGATAAAACAACAATAGATTCATGTATTTTAACCAAAATCGAGTTAGGAATTCTTACCCCAATAGTTTCCTGGAAAAACTCTCAAAACATCACCTCACCCGAGCTTTCTTCGTCCAAAAATGGAAGAATGAGACGAAGTCTCATATTTTGACTTTATTCTTCTGCCCAGAGGTTTGTTCTTCACGTTCGCGACCCTCGCCTCACATTCGCAATGAACAAATTCTTCAACAACCATTTCTAAACTCTTCTCAGATAGACTCTAGTATAATAGTCATAACCTTTTGTACAAAAATCCAAATGACAAATGGTTTAATGTTTTGAAAGCTAGACATCAAGGTCTACAACTTTCATGTTTTGATCATCTCCCAATTCCATATATATTTCGAGATATAAGCTTCCAATGTCAGCCCTATGCAACACAAATTTCTTCTTCGCGATTTCCAAACTCTTCCTAGATAGCCTGTAGTGTATCCACCATTACCTTTCTTACACAACTCCAAATTCCAAATAGTTTGCTTTTCTGAAAACTAGATACAAAGAGAAACAACTTTTAGTTTTGGATCATCTCCAAATTCCTTATAGATTGCAATATATAAGCTTCCGAAGTTGGGTGACGGACAACATGGATTCCTTCTTCTACATTCGATGCCGAAACCTATCAAATCAAGTCCGATTGACCTCAAATTTTGCACACAAGTCATAAATGATATAACAGACCTATTCCAATTTCCAGAATTAGATTTTGACCCTGATATCAAAAAGTCAACTCCTCGGTCAAACTTCCAAACTTAAATTTCTATTTTAGTCATTTCAAGCCTAATTTAACTATGGACTTCTAAATAATTTTTCGGACACACTCCTAAGTCTAAAATCACCATACAGAACTATTGGAATCATCAAAACTCTATTCCGGGGTCGTTTACACATAAGTCAACATTCGATAAACTATTTCAACTTAAGCTTTAAACCTTGGATTTCATTCTTCCAAACTAACTCCGAAATTCCTGAAAACCAAAACCGACAATTCTCACAAGTCATAATACATCGTATGAAGCTATTAAAGACTTCTAATAGTAGAAAGGAGCATAAATTTCCAAACGACCGGTGAGGTCATTACATAACCCAGTGTCGCAATTGCGATATCTGCAACTGAACAAAAGTTAGAAAAGCCGGGATTTATGTCTCATTTTGCATATCTTAGAACCCTAGACTTGGTAGAAGGCGATTTGGAGAGGGGATGTTCATCTACAAATATTGGGTAAATGATTCTAATCAATTTCCAAGTATATTTCATAATTATATCTTTGATTTAACATCAACTTTATGAGAATCGAAGAGGAAAATTGGGGGTTATTGTCAAAATTTTGAAAAATGAATATTTGAGTTTTGAGAGTCGATTTGGACTCGTATTTGAAAACAAAACACATATATGAACTCGTGGGATTATGGGTAGTCGAAACCCGGGGTTGACTTTTGTTGACTTTTTGGAAAATATGGAAAGATCATAACTTTATCTATTGTAATTGATTTCTCTTGCATTGTTTGATGTTATTAAGTCATTTTTGGTTAGATTTGAGCCGTGTAGAGGCGAATGTTTTGGGAAAAGCTATATTCGAGAATTGATTTGGCCTAGTTGAGGCAAGTATCTTGCCTAACTTTTTGTGGGGAAAACTGCCCCTTAGGATTTGGGTTGATTGTGATATTTGTGTTATGTGGAATACGTGTACACGAGGTAACGAGTGTGTACACGGACTATATGTGGTATTTGACCGCTTTAGGTTATTTAGACTCTTTCCATGCCTTTAATCAAATTGTTAGTACTCTCACATGCTTTATTTGACTTTGTTAGTACTTGTTCGACCTCTTACTTGTTATATTTGCTCTCGTATGCTTTAGTTGGAGTTGTTATCTTCCTTATTGTCTTATTACCTCTTTATTATTGCATTACTCTTACTTGGAGTTGTTATCCCGTGGGAAATTATCTCCTTGTTGGGTTATTGACATTGAGGTGATGAAAGCTATTATTATATTGAGGTTGAAGTTGTTTATTTATGAAATATCTTTCCCTGTTGATTATTTCTCATTCATTATGTCATTATTGAGATTCTTGTACACATTGTGGTTGAACCATGGGTTATTTGTTGTGGAAACATTGATATTGTTGATTTTTTGGTATGTTGTGGCATATGGGCACTTGTGGTGCGAGTTGTGATTGTGTTGTGATATTGATACGCATACAGTGGTATAAGGATAGGGGTTGATACGCATGCGGTGAGATAAGGTGGGCTTGATACGCGTGTTGCTAGTAGGGGAACTACTTGAAGCCACGCGGTGCGATATGGGGGCTAAAACGCATGTAGCTATTTCGGAAAATGATTTTTAAAACTAAATACAAGGCTCACGTAGTGATATAAGAAAAGATTGTGATTGAAATGGTGAAATGTGGAAACGAGGCGGTACCTCTATTGTGATTTTTGTTGCACACTCTATGTTAAAGAGGCTTGTTGGTTGAACAATTTTTTCATTCCCTTATTGTTTTACCTGTATTTGACCGCATTGATTTCTTGATGTTCTTAACATGTGTTCATTCCTTGTTACCTTTATTGCTTTAGATTCCATTTCTAGCTTACATTATTGAACTGCTTTATTGTCATTTATCTCTTTATTCTACCTTATTTGACCGTACTATACCTTGTTCTGTTTATTTTATCCTAGTAGGTGTCTTGACTTGGCCTCGTCACTACTCTACAAAGGTTAGGCTTGATACTTATTGGGTACTATTGTGGTGTACTCATACTACGCTTCTGCATATTCTTTTGCAGATCCAGATACCTCTGCATGTGCTTGACGCTAGTGATTGAGTAGCTATTTTTGGAGACTTCAAGGTATACCTGCTCGACGTTCGCAGGCCACGAAGTCACCTTCTGCTTTTGGATATTTTACTATTTACTTTTTTTCCAAAATGGTATTATATTTTGAGACTATTAGTACATTCTTGTAGAGCTTATGACTCCGTTCCACCAGGTTTTTGGGAATTATTGTCATATATACTTGATGTTTGGCATATTTCGATATGTGTTGATGTTACTTTACCCATGTTTTAACCGCTTCTTGATGTTATTTGATCTTTAAAATGCCCAACATGGTTTAATTATTGGTTTTATGACTAATTGAGTTGTGTGTGGTGAATTAAGGTGTTTGGAGTGCAAAAATATGAATAAAAGGTGCTCTAGGTAGAGGAAGAGAGATTGGATGCGTCGCATCCAATCTAGAAAAACATCATCCCGCATGCAACCTTAGCAGTGAAGTTGGGCCATCGCGTCCGCCATCGCGTGCGAAACTGGGAAGTAGAAGAGAAGGCTGGATGCGTCGCATCCACCTTAGCATCAATCCCTGAAGCCGAATTGGACTAGGAATAGGAGAGCTTTGGCCCACGACTTTGGTACGCAATATATAAGCCAAAAATGCCTCTTTTAGGTCATCTAACATATTGGGAAGGGGGAAAAAGCCACGAAAAAGCTGTGGAGGCCGGAATTCATCAAGTTTCATCTTTCTCCCACCAAACTTAGTAATTTTTATGTTTCTTTATATGATTTGTTGTTTGGCTACCATGTCTATGTGGAGCTAAACTTCACGTTCTAGGGTTGTGGTTCTTTCATGACTATTGTTATTCGGATATTGATTTTGACTTCTTGATTTATCATATTAGTTTATTTATTCAATCTTGCACTTAATTATTTAATTGCTTGATCACCAATTGAATATTATCTACGAATCTAGAATTGAACTCGAAAGTGGGAATTCTATATTGCATATAGGATTGAGTAGGGCAAGTTCTTGAACTCGGGCATCGGGGAACGGATTCGTAGTTAGGATAGACATATACCTAATTGCCTTGCTTGGTTGATTTACAGGAATTATAAATGCGTTCTTGTTGATTCTAACTCCATAGACATATAGGCGTTAGGTTAGCTTGAATAGGCAAGTAAGAACTCGACAGATTCTTATGAGCATTAACCCTGTCAACCAATAAGCTAGATAAATTAGTCGGTCAATTCAATTGAAGAATACAATAGGATTGTTAGATAGCCCATAACCCTAGATCGTTTTCATTACATTGATATCATTAAAATCTGCTCTTTCTCTGTTCAAAGTTTATTATTTATATTTTTCTTATTTAATTAGTTTAGAATAAAATATTTTTGGATTTAATTCTTGTTTAGATAATTGGGATAGTCTAATTTAGTTAATAGTTAATCATAAGTCCTCGTGGGTTCGACATCCGACTTTTAGTCACTTTATTACTTGACGACCGCGTATACTTGCGTGAGTGTGTTTGGTCGCAACAAGTTTTTGGCGCCGTTGCCGGGGACTTAGAAATTTGCTATTTTTCTAGATTAGACATTTTTTTATCTATTCATGTTTTTTTATTATTTTATTTTAGTTAGTATTTTTTATTTATTTTAGCATGGCATCTTGGAATAAAAATTGTTCGAATGATGGTTATTCTTATTTTGATGATCCTTGTCCATATTGTGGAGGACCCCACTGGTGGAAAAATTGTCAGAATGTTCCCAGGAGCGAGTTGTGCGCACAATCTCAATCCTTTGAGTGGAATATTTGTAATATGTGTGGTGGTCAAGATGGCCATTGGGATGGTTGTCCTAATTTTGTTCATCCTTCTCTGAGCCCTTATTATGATCTTTCTAATGATATTTCTGAGTTTGATAGGGGCAATGAAGTGCAGGATATGGAGCCTGATGCATATATTAGGGATATTCTGAGGCAAGTAGTAGAGCAACAGGATGAACTCAAAAAAGATATGAAAAAAATGAGGGCAGCAATCACAAGAATGAAGGCCAATATGGAAGAATTGAATGAAGAGAGCGAGTACCAGCAAGAGAAAATTTTTGAAAAAGAGGAGATTTTGAGCCAAACTTGGCTGGCAGAACAGGCTGAAAAGTTAGAAATATATGAAGCTCAACATGAGGAACTTACTGATGGGATGAGACACTTTATAGAGGGAAGATCTAAACTGGGACAAGGGATCTATAAATTTGTCACTACTATTCACGACTTGCAAGATAAATTAAATGCAAAGGTTGTTGCGTCTATCGCCCAACAAAATAGTAATGAGTTGTCAGAAGCTGAAAAGGAGCTTATACGCCAAATTGAGGAGCTAAAAGTGGAGAGCCAATCATTCGAGCATATTTCTGTTGATGATGCCCATGTTGAGAAAAGTACACTAGAGCCATGCGAGGTAGCAGATAATGTTATATTTGAAGACTCTAATGTGTGCACATATGAGGATATAAATAGTAATACAATTCTAAAGTTGGGGCGTGTTGGTCCTCATTCTAAACATTTTTCGACATTGTATTTGGATGATGACATGGAAATCGAGTCATCTAAGCCTTTGGAGGAGTCAATGGAAGAGGAACATGATGCCTATATTTTTGAATTTGTCATGCCAAAAAGCAAAAAATACATTCCTCATCTAAAGGCCGAGAAGTGTAGAGTGAAAAATTTATTACTTGGCCTGGTTATCTTTGTAGCCCCACCACTGGAGCATAGCCGCAAACTGGATGCCATGTTAGGGGCTCAATTCATAAGTTCGAGGTGGAGGCAAAAAGTGGTTCACGTCGTGCCGCTACGTTAAATCAGGCGCTTGTTGGGAGGCAACCCAGCGTTACTGCTTTCTTTTATTTTTGTTTACTTTTTATTTTATTTTATTTTTATTATTTTGTAGTATTTATTTTTGTTTTGTAGGATTATGAGCATAGGAAGCAAAGCCATTAGAAGAGTGCAAAAGCGAGCTAGATGGTGAGGACTAAGTGTGGGGTGCCCACACAAAGGACGATGCCTGGGGGAAGTCTGAGTACCTCGTGAGCCGCTATTGCTTCGGCCTTTGGCCTACCAGGGAGTCTTGTTTACCCTCTTATTATTTATAATGTGCATTGAGGACATTGCAAAATTTTAAGTGTGGGTGAGGAGATCGTTTGGATGAGTTTCTGTGCTATTTTAGCTTAGTTGTAGTACTCATTCTTAAGTGTAGTAGCTTTTGTGAAAAAAAAAAGAAAAAAAGAAATTAAAAAAAAAAAACGAAAAAGTAGAAAAATTTGACTTTTCCCGACGATTGATCTCCTAGACAGTTTTCTTGAGGGATTAAAGTCTAAACAAAAATTCAAAATATCTCTTTTAGCTTTCTTTAGGTAGTAATAATCCCCTGTGATTTTTCTTTGTGCCTCGGTTCTTTTCCATGGGATGTAGTTTGAACCGGGTAGTTTTTTTCTTTCCGAGTAGATTAGGAATTTAGGGAATAAAAGGAGCAAGAATGATGAACCTAGGCGCCCTTGACTTTGGTTGATAATGGCATATTTAGGCTTTTACATATGTAATATCTTCCCTTCTCACTCTGAAATTATTGATGATGCCTTGTTAAAATGGATAGCATGTTTTGTGGCGCCTATTTCTCATTTTCTTGACTTGTGTTCACTTTGCGCTTAATGCTTAATATCTCGTTGCTCCGTGAATACTTGCATTGTTTGAGAGTCGGAATGTGACCGTCCTTAATGAGTCATGTGCCATGTGTGGTAAGGTTTTTGTGTTGTCCATGTATTGTACTTGTGTCTAGAACTTGCCCGGTATGTGAGTTGAAGCGAAATTTTAGGTGATGCTCGGTTTGAAAAATGATTTTAGGATTTCTTTGATCTTTTTGAGCTTATTGCTTATCACAAATAAAATCTATCCCTAGTTAACCCTTTTGAGCCTGTAGACCTTTTATTTGGTACCCACATTACAAGCCTATACCCTTTTTATTCTTAATTGACATTGTTTTGATTCTTTTACCTCTTAAAGCACTTTAATTGTTAGATGAGCGCTAAAAGAAGTAAGAAGGGACTAAGTGTGGGGTGACTTTTGAGTGGAACCAATGAAAGAAAGAAGGGTGCACTTATTTTGTAAAATAATACACCACTAGCAGAAATTGAAAGAAAAAAAAAGGAGAAAAATCTGGGAAAAAAAGAAAGAAAAATATAAATGAATAAATTGTTATCTTGTTCTTGCTAGTGGGTATGAACTAAAGTAGTGCTTAAAGAAAAAGGGACTGTTTTGGGGGTGATATTGTTTGTGAAATTGAAGTGGGGTTGAAGAAAAAAAAATGCTTAAAGTAATTTTGTGATGTATTAAAGTGCTTAGGAGGGTGAGTCACTATTCCTTAAATATATCCTACCCGTCCCTTAGCCCACATTACAACCATGAAAAAGTCCTAATTGATTTTAGATCGAGCGAGCTTACATTAGTAGAGATTTACATTAAGGGCAAGCCTATGGTACTAATTTCATGCATGTGACTTCTTTGTGAGAGTGAGCGATTTTCTTTGATATATGTGAGTCATTAAAATATATTTGATCATGAGATTCGAATGTGTGGATTGAACTCGCTCTCTTGTTCTTGTTGTGAGGGCACATGGTTTCACGAGGGATAGGTAACGTTATTAGACTTCTCTATGATGTTGGGTGTTCAAGCCATGAGTGCATAGTGACATTGAGTCGGTTTTTGAGGTTAGGATTGTTGTGAGCATGTTGTCTTTGTTCGAATATGTTTAAAGAAGGGCATAAGTAAAGGGAAGTGTATGTGATGCATAGTCTAGAGCCTAATTGTAGCAAATAACCATGGTCATAGATGTAGTGTGCTTTGAATAATAAGAGCTTAATTTTGTTTCGTCTACTATAGGATGGTTTGTTCGAGGACGAACAAAGGTTTAAGTGTGGGGTAGTGATGTTTGGCATATTTCGATATGTGTTGATGTTACTTTACCCATGTTTTAACCGCTTCTTGATGTTATTTGATCTTTAAAATGCCCAACATGGTTTAATTATTGGTTTTATGACTAATTGAGTTGTGTGTGGTGAATTAGGGTGTTTGGAGTGCAAAAATATGAATAAAAGGTGCTCTAGGTAGAGGAAGAGAGATTGGATGCGTCGCATCCAATCTAGAAAAAGATCAGATTTCGTGCACCCTTAGCAGTGAAGTCGGCCCATAGCGTCCACCGTAGCATCCGAAGCTGGGAAGTAGAAGAGAAGGCTGGATGCGTCGCATCCACCATCGCATGCAAGCTGAGAAATGGAGGACAAGGTGGATGCGTCGCATCCACCTTAGCATCAATCCCTGAAGCCGAATTGGACTAGGAATAGGAGAGCTTTGGCCCACGACTTTGGTACGCAATATATAAGCCAAAAACGCCTCTTTTAGGTCATCTAACATATTGGGAAGGGGGAAAAAGCCACGAAAAAGCTGTGGAGGCCGGAATTCATCAAGTTTCATCTTTCTCCCACCAAACTTAGTAATTTTTATGTTTCTTTATATGATTTGTTGTTTGGCTACCATGTCTATGTGGAGCTAAACTTCACGTTCTAGGGTTGTGGTTCTTTCATGACTATTGTTATTCGGATATTGATTTTGACTTCTTGATTTATCATATTAGTTTATTTATTCAATCTTGCACTTAATTATTTAATTGCTTGATCACCAATTGAATATTATCTACGAATCTAGAATTGAACTCGAAAGTGGAAATTCTATATTGCATATAGGATTGAGTAGGGCAAGTTCTTGAACTCGGGCATCGGGGAACGGATTCGTAGTTAGGATAGACATATACCTAATTGCCTTGCTTGGTTGATTTAGGAGTGAACCTCCACAGATTACTCAGGTACCGCGTGCTCCATCGGGTCCTCAAGCTATGGTTACAGCACTAGCTACCACCCCACCTGCATAGCCAGCTTGAGATGGAGGTCGAGTAGGTAGAGGTTGCCCTAGAGGTAGAGGCCAGGCCAGATATTATGCCCTTCCTGCAAGGACAGAGGTAGTTGCATCCGACTCTGTCATCACAAGTATTATTCTGGTCTGTCATAGAGATGCATCCGTCTTATTTGATCTACGCTCCACTTATTCCTTTGTGTTATCTTATGTTGCTCAGTATTTGGGTGTATCCCATGATTCTGTGAGTTCTCCTGTCTATGTGTCTACACTCGTAGGAGATTCAATTATTGTGGACTGTGTGTATCGGTCATGTTTGGTTATTCTTAGTTCTTTTGAGACCAGAGTCGATTTATTGTTGCTTGATATGGTAGATTTCGATGTTATTTTGGGCATGGACTGGTTGTCGCCCTATAATGCTATCCTTAATTGTCACGCCAAGACTGTGACGTTGGTTATCCCAGGTCTACCGCGGTTAGAGTTGGAGAGGTACTTTAGATTATGTTCCTAGCAGGGTTGTCTCATTTCTAAAGGCTGAGCGAATGGTTGAGAAGGGGTGTGATGCGTATCTGGAATATGTGAGGGATGTTAGTGTTGATACTTCTGCCGTCGAGTCAGTTCCAGTAGTAAGGGATTATCCAGACCTATTCCCGGCGGATCTTCTAGGCATGTCGCCCGATAGAGATATTGACTTTGGTATTGATTTGTTACCGAGAACTTAGCCCATTTCTATTCCACCCTATCGTATGTCCCCAGTAGAGTTGAAAGAGTTAAATGAACAGTTGCAGGAATTTCTCGATAAGGGCTTCATTTGACATAGTGTGTCACCTTGGGGTACTCTAGACTTATTTGTAAAGAAGAAGGATGGTACTATGTGAATGTTTATTGATTATCGCCAGTTGAACAAGGTTACATTGACGAACAGGTATGCATTACCCCATATTGATGACCTATTTGATTAGCTTCAGGGTGCCAGAGTGTTATCTAAGATCGACTTGCATTCACGCTATCATCAGTTGAAGATTCGGGAGCTAGATATCCTAGAGATTGCTTTCAGGACTCGGTATGGTCATTACGAGTTCCTTGTGATGTCTTTTGGGTTGACCAACACCCCCACTATCATTCATGCACTTGATGAACAATGTATTTCTGTCCTATCTTGACTCGCTCGTCATTCTGTTTATTGACAACATTTTGGTGTACTCCTAGAGCTGGGAAGATCATGAGCAGCACCTGAGGACTGTGCTTTAGACCTTGAGAGAAAAGAAGTTATATGCAAAAAATTTGAAGTGTAAATTCTGGCTAGATTCAGTGGCATTTATGGGCCATGTAGTATCGAGTGAGGGGATCAAAGTAGATCCGAAGAACATTGAAGCAGTGCAGATTTGGCCTTGACCATCTTGGCTTGGCAGGGTATTACCGTCGATTTGTAGCGGGTTTCTCATCTATTATGGCACCTATGACCAGGATGACCCAGAAGGGTGCTCCGTTCAGGTGGACCGAGGAGTGTCAGGAAAGATTTTAAAAGCTCAAAACTGCTTTGACTACAGCCCCAGTTTTGGTATTTCCTACTGGTTCGGGGTCCTATACGGTGTATTGTGATGCGTCACGCATTGGTCTTGGCGCGGTGTTGATGCAGGACGGTAGGGTGATTGCCTACGTGTCTAGATAGTTGAAGGTGTATGAGAAGAACTATCATGTCCACGACCTCGAGTTAGCAGCTATTATTCATGCTTTGAAGATCCGACAATAATATTTGTATGGTGTCCATTGTGAGATCTACACTGATCACTAGAGTCTACAACATCTGCTCAAACAGAAGGATCTTAACTTGCGGCAACGAAGGTAGTTCGAGTTGCTTAAGGACTATGATATCACCATTCTCTATCATCCCGGGAAAGCCAACATAGTGGTTGATGCCTTGAGTCACAAGGCGGAGAGTTTTAGCAGCATAGCATATCTACTAGTAGCAGAGAGGCCTTTAGCCTTGGATGTTTAGGCCTTGGCCAACCGGTTTGTTAGATTGGATATTTTTGAGCCGAGCCAAATTTTGGCTTGTGTGGTTTCTCAGTCCTCTCTTTATGATCGTATCTGAGAGCGTCAGTATGATGACCCTCATCTTCTTGTCCTTAAGGACACGGTTCAGCACAGTGATGCAAAGGAAGTAACTATTGGAGATGACGGTGTATTACAGATGTAGGGTAGTCTATGTGTGCCCAATGTAGATGGTTTGCGCTAGTTGATTCTCTAAGAGGCTCACAGCTCACGGTACTCCATTCACCTAGGTGCCGCGAAGATATATCAGGACTTGAGGCAGCATTATTGGTGGAGAATAATGAAGAAGGACATAGTGGGTTTGTAGCTTGGTACCTAAATTATCAGCAGGTGAAGTATGAGCATCAGCGGCCAGGTGGATTTCTTCAGAAGCTAGAGATTCCGGGGTGGAAATGGGAGTGGATCACTATGGATTTTGTTATTGGGGTCCCACAGACTCAGAGGAGAGTTCGATGCAGTTTGGGTGATTGTGGATAGATTGACCAAGTCAGCTCATTTCATTCTTGTGGTTACCACTTACTCTTCGAAGCAGCTGGCTCAGGTTTACATTCGCGATATTGTTAGGCTTCATGGCGTGCCGGTATCTATCATCTCTTATGGGGGTATGTATTTTACATTGCGGTTCTAGAGAGTCGTATAGCATGAGTTGGGTACTCGGGTGGAGTTGAGTACAACATTTCACCCTCAGACGGACGAACAATCCGAGCGCACTATTCAGATATTGGAGGATATGCTTTGTGCATGTGTGATGGATTTTGGGGGCTCTTGGGATCAGTTCTTGCCACTTACGGAGTATTCCTACAACAATAGTTATCAGTCGAGCATTCAGATGGCACCGTATGAGGCTTTGTATGGTTTGCGGTGGCAGTCTCCGATGAGTTGGTTTGATCCGGGTGAGGCAAGACTATTGGGTACAGACTTGGTTCAGAATGCTTTGGAAAAGGTTAAATTGATTCAGGATCGACTTCGTATAGCCCAATCCAGACAGAAGATTTATGCGGATCGAAAGGCTCGAGACGTTGCATTCATGGTTGGGGTG
The DNA here is from genome assembly GCF_000390325.3 of Nicotiana tomentosiformis. Taxonomy (NCBI): domain Eukaryota; kingdom Viridiplantae; phylum Streptophyta; class Magnoliopsida; order Solanales; family Solanaceae; genus Nicotiana; species Nicotiana tomentosiformis. The sequence continues at coordinate 81,802,208 of NC_090819.1, forward strand.
CGGGTCTTGCTCCGGGTTTCGCCCGTGAAGGGTGTTATGATGTTCGGAAAGAAGGGCAAGTTGAGTCCTAAGTATATTGGGCCTTTTGAGATTCTTGAGAGAGTTGGAGAGGTGGCTTACAGACTGGCACTACCACCTAGTCTCTCTACAGTTCATCCAATGATCCATTTTTCCATGCTCCGGAAGTATCACGGTGATCTGTCTCATGTGTTAGACTTCAGCTCAGTCCAGTTGGATTAGGATATATCTTATGTTGAGGAGACGGTGGCCATTTTGGACAGGCAGGTTCGAAAGTTGATTTCGAAGAACATAGATTCAGTGAAGGTTCATTTGAGGGGTTATACAGTCAAGGAGGAAACTTGGGAGACCGAGCATGATATGTGCAACCGTTATCCTCAACTTTTCACCACTTTAGGTATGTCTCTATACTCATTGGAGGACCAATATCTATTTTAAGAAGGGGCAGATGTAACGACCCAGCCGGTCATTTTGAGTGTATTAGCCCCAACCCCCTAATTATTTCCTTCTCTGTGTTATATTATGGTTACGTGACTTGACGAGAGGTTTGATTTTTGGTTCCAGAGATAAATGGGACACATAGTCCCTAAATTGGAAGTTTAAGTCATAAGAGTCGACCATATTTTGATTTGTGTGAAGACGACTCTAGAATGGAGTTTAGACGGTCCCAATAGATCTGTAGAGTGATTTTGATCTTAGGAGTGTGTCTGTATGTTGATTTGGAGGTATCATTGGTGACCACCATCATGCCCCCCCTTCTTTGGGACACATTGAACCGGAGAAGTCCACGAACTATCGGAGATGGGGTAGACAACCCTGGCATCCAACCACTTGATAATCTCCTTCTTGACAACTTCTTGCATAGCCTCATTGAGTCTCCTTTGATGTTCAATAGATGGTTTGGCTCCATCCTCCAACATGATCTTATGCATGCAAAAGGCGGGGCTTATCCCCCCAAATATCCGCCAATGTCCACCCAATAGCCTTCTTTCTCTTTTGTAGCACCGCCAATGTGGAATCTATCTGCACGTTAGTCAAACAAGAGGAAAGAATAACCGGTAAAGTAGAACAAGGGCCAAGAAATTTATACTGAAGATGTGGAGGCAATGGCTTCAACTCCAAGGTAGGAGTCTCTTTAATAGAAGGCTTTGTAGAAGGAGTGTCCTATTTTCAAGATCCAAGGATAATTTTTGGGGTGCATAGTTGTATGACCCCATTCCTTGCAAAGAGTTCACACATTTCATGAAGCCATCCATCTCGTCATCATCAAAGTTGAGCAAGACAGCCTCCAACATATCACCAACATTGATTGTAGAACTTGTTTCATCAACAATAACATCAGTCACCAAGTCCACAAAAGAACACACCTCATTGCTATTTGGTTGCCGCTTGGACTTGCACACATGGAATACCACTTTTTTATCACCAACCCGGAATGTAAGTTCTCCGGCTTCAACATCACAAAGAGCCTTCCCCATATCAAGGAAAGGTCTCCCAAGAATAATCGGCACCTCATAATCAACTTCACAATCTAGAATGACAAAATCCGCCAGAAGAATGAATTTATCAACACGAACCAACACATCTTCAATCATACCCAAAGGCCACTTCATGGTAGGATAGGCCATTTGCAATCTCATAGAGGTGGGTCTTGGTTGCCCAATTCCCAAAGTCTTGAAAACTGAATAGGTCATCAAATTAATACTTGCCCCAAGATAAAAAAGAACTTTAGCAAACTCGGCACATCCAATTATACAAGGAATCGCGAAAGCACCGGGATCCTCCAACTTAGGAGCCATTGAATGCACAATTTCACTCACTTGATGAGTGACTTTGATAGTTTCAAAATTCATTGACCGCTATTTTGTCATGAGATTCTTCATAAACTTTGCATAACTGGGCATCTGTTTCAAAGCTTCAACTAATGGAACATTGATTGAGAGACTCTTCATCATTTGAATGAACTTCTTGAATTGATTCTCACCATTTTTCTTGGCAAATATTTTAGGGTATGGAGATGAAGGCTTAGGCAATGGTGCCTTAGCCTTTTGCGCTACCGGTTCCGGTATGTCAATAATGTGTTCCCTAGACGGGTTCACCTTCTCTTGAGTCTCTTCCACACTATCATCAGTATCAATCCCAACTTCATCATTAGGTTGCACCAAATTGTTCGGGAACTCCTCTTCTTGCACCACTTGTTCATCATCAACAAGTTGCCTTTGACTTGAGGTGGGTGAATTCCCACCTCTTCTTCTTCTTATGATAACCGCCATGGAATGCCACATGTTGTTTTCACCCTTTAGGTTTACTACCGTGTCACTTGTTAGTGCCCTCTTAGGATGAGAATTAAGTGCTTGAGAGATTTGCCCCATTTGAACTTCTAAGTTGTGGATTGATGTGTTGTGTGAGGCAAGTTGAGCATCCGAATCGGCATTCTTCTCCATCATTTGCTTAAACATATTTTCAATATGCCCCTTCTCATTGTTTGAAGAACTTGAACCGTTGGAAGGATAAGGAGGCGGGTTACTCGGTTGTTGATACATCGGGGGCGTTTGAAAACCTGACCTTCAATTGCCTTGATTGTTGTTCCATCCACCTTGACTGTTACCCCCCCCCCCAATTTTCTTGGTTATTTCCACTCTAATTCCCTTGATTGTTGTTTCCGCTCCAATTTCCTTGATTGTTAGAATTCCAATTGCCTTGAATATTTTTAGGTCACCATTGTTGTTGGTTTGGGCCTTGGAAATTGTTTCTTTGCCCTTGAAAAATTGTTCACATATTGCACCTCCTCTTCTTGATCATAATAGGAATCATCTTGCTCAAAACTACCATCTTCTTGCATGTAGTGCTCCACTCTATTTTGCACTTGTGGGCCCTTGGTCCTCTTCTTGTTCACCATCATGTTCACTCCCTCCATCGCATTGACTTGCTTGGTATTTTGCACTTGATTTAGTTGGGCCTTTGCTAGTTGCGTCATGGTGGTTGTCAATTCGGCAATGGCTTGCCCATGGTCTTGCAATCCTTTGTTAAGGTGGATCATATTTTGATCACCTTGTGGAACATTGGCCCGGGATTTCCAAGCCGATGATGTTTTCGACATCTCATCCAAAATCCCACACGCCTCCGCATAAGGCGTAGCCATGAAGTTCCCACTGGCAAGTTGATTCACTACACATTGGTTTGTTATGTTAATTCCACTATAGAAAGTTTGTTGAATCATTTTCTCTGTCATATCATTGTTGGGACATTCCTTAACCATTGTTCTATAGCATTCCCATATCTCATGTAGTTGTTCATTCGACTCTTGCTTGAATGCCAAAATCTCATATCGAAGTGTAGCCATGTGCCCCGAAAAGAAGAACTTAGAACAGTCAAGAGAAGGTAAAAAGCCTTAGCCTCAATGCATCCTCGGGGACATTCGTTTGCTTGCTCCCCCAACAAGTGTCCACAAACCCCTTCAAATGTTTGTACGCATTTTGAGTTGGAGGACCAGTGAAGAAACCTCTGTTGCTAAAGTAAAGTGAGCATCACATTGGTGATTTGGAAGTTGCCCGCCCTAATACGGGGAGGGACTACTGCACTTACATATCCTTCATTGGGCAATATATGGTGTGGAGATGCTCATGGTGGATGTGGGGGTGGAATGGGCACATTGTCATGAGGTACCCGGCCTCTTCGATTGGCTTGTGGCTCATGAGGTACCTCTTCTACTTGTTCGTCCTCCGCGTCCAAATCCTCCAAAGGCAAATTTTCGAGCTCATTGTTTGCCATGATTGTACCTACGATTTCTCACACAAGTTAGTAACACAGAAGGAAAAGAAGATATTCCAAAAACAAACCTAAATATATAGCTAACACAGTTTTAACTCCCCGAAAATGGCGCCAAAAATTGATGATGTCCACAACACATCTCGATAAAAGATATGCTACGATTGTATGCAATATAAATTACCCAACTATGAGTCAGGGTCGAATCCACAGGGAGTTATAAAGGATGTTAGGATTATACACTTGATGAGAGTGAATGGACTAACTAAATTTGCACTTCCACAAAAAGTTTTGATTTCTACTTCTACAATTACTGTAATGATTGAAAGCTAAGGAAAATAGACTAGAGATGAATGTTTTTGGTGTTTTTCCAAATAGTTTAAAAGCCTAGGGATCTGACCAAGACCTAGGTATTTGCCTAATGGGTTAAATACGTTAATATTTATTTTATTGATTGGGGTGTATTGTAGCTCTGAACTCTACGTTACCCACTCAATACCTCTCGATCAAAGAGTGATTTTGTCCAATTTTGCTTTCTCAAGCCCAAATGGGTATCAAACAAAATAGTTGATATGAGTTCAAGTCAGGTTCTTACTATCTCTAGTTTGAACCCTTTAATTAGGCTAATCGAACTCTCAATTAACCCAATTCCTTGATAGTCAATTTATCCTAGACGAAGTCCCTCTTTCTCAAGTAGAGACTAAGTCAAAAAGGCATGAATCAATGTTTGCAACCATTAATTCTAAAATTGAAGCATGAACTAGGCTAAACAATAAACACCCAATCATAAACAGGCATTAAATTACATACTCATAAGGTCTACACACTAGGGTTGGGTTACAACCCTAGTAAAAATCTAGCTACTCATAGTGGGTATTGTAGAAAATAAAGAATAAAAGCTAATTAAACTCATAATGAAAGATTAAAATGATAAAATCTAATGTTTAAACACTAAAATAATCTAAAACTTCCTTAAATAGTAAAAAGAAACGGCTACATGAGCTTTGAACGTTCAAACTTGACCTAAATTTGTGAAACTCGTCTATTTAAACTGGGCCAAAAATCGCTAACAAAAATGCCCCTCGGGAGGTTCCGCGGCCACACAATTCCATGTGCGGTCCACAGATTTCTTCAGTTGGCAGGAAGGAGGATTCTGCAGCCGCACAATTCTGGACTGCGGCTACAAGGGAACTTCTGCGGACGCACAATTCTTGTGCGGTCCGCACTTCTGCAAGGCATCAGGACTTGGCTTCTGCACATTCTCTGAACTTGAAAATATTTGTCAGTGTAGACCCTGTTTTATGGCCACACAATTCATGTGCGGTCCCCACATTTGTCAAACTTCTGTAGGGCTCTTTAGCTTGGGTTGCAGCCGCAGAAAGAATTCTGCGATCCGCAATTTCTTCTGCGGACCACACTTCTTTGCTTCTGCGTCATTTATTGCGTTGTGCTTCGGAACACTCCTTTTTGAGTCATATTTCATCATGGGAGACCAAACTTCCAGCATTCCTATGATTTGCACAATTTCATTAGTTTCGGGAACACAATTCAACACTTTCTGACTAAAACAAAAGCAAAAAGGTGTTAATAAGCAGTCAAAATCCTCACTTATTACTCGTGCTACCCCATACTACGCGAGTAGATCAATATGTCATCAATGAAGACAATGACAAATGAATAAAGATAAGGCCCGAACACCTGATTTATCAAATCCATAAACGTCGTCGGGGCGTTGGTCAAGCCGAAGGACATCACTAAGAACTCGTAGTGCCCATATTTGGTCCGAAAAGCCATCTTCGGTACATCCGAAGCACGAATCTTCAGCTGATGATACCCAGATCTCAAGTCGATCCTAGAGAACACCCTGGCACCCTGCAACTAGTCAAGCAAGTCATTAATGCACGGAAACGGGTACTTATTCTTGATGGTGACTTCGTTTAATTGGCGGTAATCAATGCACATCCGCATACTCCTATCATTCTTCTTCACAAATAACTTCGGTGAGCCCCAAGGCGACACACTGGGTCTAATGAACCCTTTCTCAAGCAACTCCTGAAGATGCTCCTTTAAGTCTCCCAGCTTCTTTGGAGCCATGCGATAAGGCAAAGTATAAATAGGTTGGGTGTTCGGCACCAAATCAATGCCGATATCAATATCCCGATCTAGCGGCATACCTGGTAGATCAGCAAGAAATATGTCGAAAAACTCTCATACCATTGGCACTTAATCCAATGCGGGAGTCTTTACAGTAGTATCCTGAACAAAGTCCAAATAGGCCAAACAACCCTTCTCGACCATATATCGAGCCTTCAAGAAAGAAATAACTCGGCTGGTAGTACCAACAGACGAACCCCTCCACTCTAATCTGGCCAGCTCAAGCATCGCCAAGCTAATAGTTTTGGCATAGCATTGAAGAATGGCATGGTATGGTGACAACTAGTCCATGCCCAGGATAACCTCGAAATCAACCATATCAAACAATAAAAGATCTGCTCTGGTCTCATAACCACAGAATGTCACAACACAGGACCGGTAGACCCGATCCACAATAACAGAATCACCCATTGACATGGACACATATACAGGAACGCCCAAGGACATGCCAGATACATCCAGATAAGGAGAAAATAGAGAAGAAACATAGGAATAAGTATACCCTAGATCAAATAATACTGAGGCATCTCTACGGCATATAGAAATAGTACCTATGATTACTGCATCGGAGGATACTGCCTCTGGCCTGGTGGGGAAAGTATAGAATCTATCCTGAGCACCACCTAACTACTACTCGGCCTTGCCTTGAAGTCTGGCACAAAATCTCCTCACGTGGCCAAACTCCCAGCGCTCAAAACAACCCCTCGGAGCAGTGGACAGTCGACCCTAATGTCATGAATACCCACTGGAGGAACCTTGAATAGCTAGCGGACGGTAAGTACTCTCTGGGATAGAACTGAATTAGGGTCTGCTGGAGCACTCTGAATAGGCGATGGTGCCGACTGCATGGGCCTGGTAGACTAGCCCCTTATGAACTGACCTATGCCCCCAGGTGGGGCGTAACTGAATCAACCAAACTGTCGAGGCCACTTGTCCCTCGATTCAAACTCTCCACTTCGGTTGCAAATACGCTCGTTCCTCTGAGCTATGTCTAGAAACTAATGAAAAGGAGTCCCCATATCTACCTCACGAGCCATGGAAACTTGAATCTCAGGGTGCAGACCTGCAATGAACCTTAACACCCTCTTTGCATCTGTGGGGAGTATAATAGATGCATGGCAAGACAAGTCAATGAATCTTGCCTCATAGTCGATCACAGACATATGACCCTGACTGAGTCGCTCAGACTAACCCCGAAGCTCCTCTCTCTCCGAAGGTGGTATGTACTTCTCCAAGAACAGATGTGTAAACTGATCCCAAGTCAAGGGAGGTGAACCTACTAGCCTTCTAAGAAGGTAAGCCTGCCATCATCTGTGGTCCTTGCCGTCAAGCTGAAAGGTGGTGAAATCCACCCCAATGGACTCCAATATCCCCATGTTCCATAGCCAATCCTTGCACCAGTCAACGAAATTCTGGGGGGTCCACTAACCATTCACCCCCAAAGTTTGAGGGGTGGAGCCTAGTCCATCTGTTCAGCCGCTTCTACTGATTAATGGTCGCGATCATGTTCGGGGGTCGAGGATTACTTCTAGACGTCAAAAATCAAGGAAGAATTAACACTCTGAGGAAATGAACTAATCTGATGCACCATGCGTAGCACTGTGCGACACATCAGTGCAAATATGTGTCATAAATTTGAGAAGTTCAGAGACTTATAATTTTTGGGTATGATAGAAAAATACACTAATGCTAGGCATAGTGTGTGGCATAATGCGTAGCATCAATACAAAATTTTGTCAAACAAGCTAAGTTCAGAGAGTTTACAACCGAGAAAATTACACTAATGCTACGCACCCTGCGTAGCATAGTGCGACGCATGAAAAGTAATAAGTTTGCAAGTTTTTCTATTTTGACTAGGACGCTAAGGAAGCTAAGGAGGAGTTGGAAGAGCAAAAGCACAAGGATTTCATCATTCCTTCCTCACTAAAGACCCGAGGTTGGATCGAATCTATGTTTTCCTATACATTAATTATATTTGTGATGAATTTCTCCATGTCTATGGAGTAGTTCTCTTTAGGGTTTGATGGATTTGGTGTATTGATGATAGTTTGTGAATTAAAACTCTAGCTTTATGTATTGAAGCATTTTTGGATGATTTAATTATTGTATCTATATTCACTTGTTCATGTAATCGAGAGAGGCATAACTTGTGATATCTTTGCATTATATTGTTGGTTGAATTCATTAATTTTTCTTAGTAATCGGAATGGTCTAGTTGAATCATTGATTAAACCTAGTTAGGAGGATAATCGAGAGAGGTTTTCCTAAAGACCAATCCACTACGCGTTTTTGCATATCTTCACAGAGTTTAAATTGGTTCATCTCGTGAGGTTGAGACTTAATTGAGAGAGGAGTTTCTGCTAAACGTGTGAACCAATAATTGAGTGAATTTGGGAGACTCACTTAAACATTAGAAGTGAATTATCTAGAGTTAGATCCCAAACAATCATCTTGCACCTATCCTATCAAAATCTTATTTTCTTCCACTGATAACTTTCTTTGCTTATACCTTGTTTTGATTGTCATTAGTCTATAACTTTAGACTCTTAGTTAATTTTAGTTAGAAATCATATAAATCTCAATTGTTGATCATCTTGGATAGTAATAAAGCTAGAAACTATGAGAATACTGTTTAAATCCAATCCCTGTGGATACGATATTATACTATACTATATTTGATTAGCGAACATAATTTAAGTGTGTGTTTTGCGCTCGTCAAATTTTGGCGTTGTTGCCGGGGATTGGCAATTAATAGTGTTTGAAATAGTTTTTGGTGCAAATTCAAGAATTATGTTTTAGTTTTTTTTCTTTTCTGTTTCCTTTTTTATTTTATTTTATTTTCTTTATTAGTTAACTTCTTTTCAAGATTTGTTTTGTAGTACCTAACAAGTTGGAGAAGATACTGTCGATATTGAACTCTAATGGTTGTGAAGATGGAGTACAACCAGCCTAAGAAAACGGTTGAAGATTTAGCAGTTGAATATTATCAGCGGTCTGCTATGTATTTTAAATGCGGTGGAAATCATCTATGGGTTGACTGTCAAGCAGGTATGTATTCTTCCTATGGTTCGTATTTTGAAAAATCTCACTCTGTTTCTAGTCCGTACAGGTACGAGGATTCAGATGAGCATAATTCTGACTCTGATTGGGATGAATATGTTATGACTGGAATGAAATCAAAGAGAGACAACCACCTCAAGAGGAGAATGGTAGTTTTGAAGCGCTTATGCATAGGTTCATGAATAGTGTTGAAAAAAGGTTTATGCAAAGTGATGAAGCCATTCAGAACCTAACAACACAAGTGAGTCGATTAGTAAGTATACTTTCAGATCTCATGGCATTGTGATAGGGAATATGTGGAGGAGATACCCTGCGAGAATAAGCCTACCCAAGAGAATGAGCGTCTACAGAGGGAGATGTCCACGATACAGGAGGACTCTGATTCAACTAAGATGATCAAAAATAAGGCTTTGGTTGAATATGAAGCGATGGAAGAAGAGTTCAAACCCCCATCCACCTTTCCACATCTGCAATATTTAGTAGAAAAGAATGAAAAACAAATGGTCTTGGACATACCATAGGAATATTCGCTTGACCTTTCGTCTTTGTTTGCTTATTCTAACCTTGATCATATGGATTTTATTTTTGGGGATTTACAGGAATATGTATGGATTGATCCTGTGAAAGAATGCATAATCAAGTTAAGGATCATCATGAAAGAGTAATTCACCGCTCAAGATGAGGACAAGAAAGAAAGAAAAGAGCGGGTCTTGCGGTTATCCTCAGAAGAATTGGGCTTAATGAGCTCCATAAATAAACCCAAGGAGCAAAAACGAGGAATGAACTCAGAATTAGGAGTGGAGTTTACAAGTTCTCGAAAAAGAAGAAAGTTCAGGAAAGTTTTCTTTACCTTATGCTTTTTAATTGTGTGTGATGGGGACATGCCACAACTCAAAGTGTGGGGTGGGGGATATTTGTAAGTATGTATATTAGTTTTCTTGTTGTGTTAGTTTTAGTAGTTAGAGATAGAAGAAAAAAATTGAAAAAAAAAATTAAAAATTTTAAAATTTTCGATTTTTCCCCACGATGGATATCATCAACAGGTTTCTTGAGGGATTTAAGTCGAAGGAAAAAAGACAAAAATATTTTCTTTTGTAGGTAGTGTAATACATCCCCCTTGGTTTTTCTTTGTGTCGCAGTTCTTTTCCAAGGATTTTGTTTGAACCGGGTATAGTACTTTTTATTTTTGTTAAGAGTAGGAAACCTTGTGGTATGGTTTGAAAGGAAGGCAATATCTCTTGACTTTATTCTACCTTGAGAATAGTATGTGCTTTAGTTGTGATGCTTAGGCTAAGTTTTTTTACTCTTGTATAAGCGCCTTAAATTGTATGATCTTAACTTTGCTTAACTACTTTGACTAGAGTGTCTTGATGAGTCTGATCCTAAGTAAGTTATGTGCCATGTGTGTGTGACGTTTTGTGTTGTTATGTGCATTGCATTTGATGTCTAGAACTTTCCCCGTGTGTTTGCAAAGCGAAATAGTAGTTTTATTCAGTCATGGAAGTGATATAGGCATTTCTTTGTTGAGCCAGATATATGCTTACCCACCTAATTGTTATGTATCTTAGTTAACCCCTTTGAGCCTGTAATCCTGTTTCTTTAGCAACTACATTACAAGTCTTACCCATTTGTTTGGATTGACCATCTATTTGAACCTTGTACCTCTCGTGAGCACTTGAATTTATTATGAACTTTGTAAAAGTTGAAGTGTGGGGTGGTTGGTTTGGCTTTTGAGTGGAACTATTAAATTAAAGAGAAAGGTGCACTGTTTTGAAATAGTAAGAGCCACTTGAATTGAAAAGGAAAGGGAAAAAATAAGTGTATGATTGAGAAAAACATTCCTCGATAGTGGTAACTCTGGATGTAATCGTGCTTAAAGAAGTAGGGAGTTGACGCATATTGATGTGAAGGTGGAGTTATGGTTTGACATAAGTGTGGGGTTTTGAACGGTTAATCCTATGTATTAAAGTGCTTAGGGAGGTGTAGTCACTCTTATATCCAAATGTATCCTACCCATCCCGCAGCCTACATTACAACAAATTAAAGTCTTGCTTGATCCTTAACTGAATGAGCTCAATTAGTAGAGTAGTACACTACGGGCAAGCCTATGGTACGTCTTTTGTGGCATATGAATGTTACTTCTGAGAGTGAGTGAATTCTTTCTATCTTGAGTTCCTGATTATTCTTAAATTTTATTGTGTGTGGAACTACTCTCTATTGTTATGTGAGGGCACTTGATTCATGAAGGAAAGGTAATGTCATTGACCTCTAGGTTAGAGTAAGTGAGTGGGTTATGAAAAATGCAAGGTGCTTGTGAGTCAAATCTTGAGGCGAGGATGTTACGTTAGAGTGCTTAATCTGTTTTAAATATTCTTGGTATGATGAGTTAGGAGAGTTGTTTAAAAGGGTCGTGTCTATATGAAATGTAGTTTGATTGCTCGAGGAGAAGCAATGGTTTAAGTGTGGGGTGTTGATGGTAGGCTATAATCTCGTATTTTAGTCACTAATTGCACTCTAATTCACTGCACTTTACTTGTGTTGAGCTTTAATTGGTAGTATTTTGAACTTATTGCGTATTTTATTCCATGTAGGAGTGATTTCGAGTTTTGTAGATGTTGTGGAGCTAAATCAAATAATTGGAGCTTTGAAGTCATAGTAAAAGCCCAATGGATTAAGCCAGGATCGTGTTCAAGGGTCGAGGATCACTTCTGGACGTCAAAAATCAAGGAAAAAGCAACACTCTGAGGTAATGCACTAATGCGACGCACCATGCATAGCACTGTGCGACGCATCAGTGCAAATGTGCGTCAGAAATTTGAGAAGTTCAGAGACTTGTAATTTTTGAGTCTGACAGAAAAATACACTAATGATAGGCATAGTGTGTGGCATAGTGCATACAATTAGTACAAAATTTTGTCAGACAAGCTAAGTTCAGAGAGTTTATAACCAAGAAAATTGCACGAAGCTACGCACCCTGCGTAGCATAGCATAGTGCGACGCAAGAAAAGTAATAGGTTTGCAAGTTTTTCTATTTTGAGTAGGAAAGGGAGGTTTCGTCTGGGGCCGACCCTACTTGGTATAAATACATGAAAAATGTTATTTTCTGGACTTTTGACATACTTTCGACCTAAGGAAGCTAAGGAGGAGTTGGAAGAGCAAAAGCACAAGGATTTCATCATTCCTTCCTCACTCAAGACCCGAGTTTGGATCGAATCTATGTTTTCCTATACTTTAATTATATTTGTGAGGAATTCCTCCATGTCTATGGAGTAGTTCTCTTTAGAGTCTGATGGAATTGGTGTATTGATGATTGTTTGTGGATTATAAATCTATCTTTTTGTATTGAATCATTTTTGGATGATTTAATTGTTGCATCTATATTCACTTATTCAAGTAATCAAGAGAAACATAACTTGTGATATCTTTGCATTATAATGTTGGTTGAGTTCATTAATTCTTCTTAGTAATCGGAAAGGGCTAGTTGAATCACTGATTAAACCTAGTTAGGAGGATAATTGAGAGAGGTTCTCCTAAAGACCAATCCACTACGCATTTTTGCATATCTTCATAGAGCTTAAATTGGTTCATCTCGTAAGGTTGACACTTAATCGAGAGTGGAGTTTCTGCTGAATGTGTGAACCAATAATTGAGTGAATTCGAGAGACTCACTTAAACATTAGAAGTGAATTATCTAGAGTTAGATCCCAAACAATTATCTTGCACCTATCCTATCAAAGCCTTATTTTCTCCCACTGATAACTTTCTTTGCTTATTCTTTGTTTCGATTGTCATTAGTCAATAGCATTAGACTCTTAGTTAATTTTAGTTAGAAATCATATAAATCTCAATTGTTGATCATCATGGATAGCAATCAAGCTAGAAACTACGAGAATATTATTTAAATCCAATCCATGTGGATACGATATTATATTACCTTATGCCACCGCATGCACATTAACCCCTTATCCTTATACCGCCGCATGTGCATCAATATCACATCACAATAGCAACTCGCACCACAAGTGCCCGTATGCCACAACTTTCCAATAAACAACAATATCAATATTCCACAATAATAGCCCATGGCTCAACCACAATGTGTACAAGAGTATCGACAATAACAATGAATGTAAATTTCTCAACAAGAAGGATATCTCAACAATAAACAACTTCGCCTCAACATGATAGCGACTTTCACAACTTGAACACCAATAACTCAATAATGAAAGAGATAATGTGTAACCACAATATTAAACAAGAATAACTCAAAAGGGAAAAGATAACGTATAACAATGACTTCAAATAATGATAATCAACAATGAAAGACATAACATGTAACTATTGTTGATACCCAATTTTGTCCTCATATTTTGAAAATATTATATATACCTTCAAAATATCATTTTGCACCATTACTTAATTTACAAAAGTTATACAAGTATTCTCTATAATGTTTCTTAATTTTTAGACCTTTAAATTTATTTCTTTGCATTTTTAATTACTTGATTATTTATTAATTATCCTTTTAAATTATTTTATGATGACTTAATCATCCAAATTTATTATTTTTATTCATATATATGCTTCATAATATTTTGCTTTGTCTTATATAATTATATTTGTATTTTAAGATATTTTACATAATATTGCAATAATGGCTTATATTCTACACATAATTGTATTTATTAAATTATTTATACTAAAATAGCATTTTTATATTTTTATAATATCAAGCTAGTATTCTAAATTATTTTCCTACATAAGTGATATTTTTATTGTTTATTAATTTCTTTTATAAATTAGTTTTAAAATAATTTTACATATTTAATTTATAGCCCCAACATAGGGCTAATTTCGGACTAAATTTGGCCCAAATCATTAGCCCAACACTCCAGCCCAATCCAAACGACCCCTGTGACCAACCTAGTCGTGACCCGTCTAAACGACCCGCCTCGCTCCCCTTTCTATCTTGGCTGTTGATCTCAAATAATCAACGAACCCCTAATAAACTAACCTCTTTCCATATATCCCTCCCCTCTAACCCTAAAGCGCCATTCCTCACTTTCGCCGCCTCTACTCTCTCTATTCCTCTCTTCCTCTTCTCAAACCCTAATAGCCGCCTACTCAATCCTCTCTTCCTTCCATATATGCTCGGTTCCTCCGTTATTTACATGGTTTGGTATCACATGATACTTGCCTATCTTTGGCAAGTATACGGTCCTAAATTAAGCAACCATCTTCAGACCTTCAAGATTTAGACGATATTTCATCTATATACACCCACTATCAGGCCCTGCGGGTCTGATTCAGTGAGATTTTACTATTGTTTTCTTCGTTTTAAACTAGGGTTTGCCGTATTTCTCCTAAATTGATTATAATTGATTTTGCATGCTATGTTTTCCTTATTTTGTGTTTAATCGACTGTCTTTCTCCTAAATTGAAGACCCATTCAGTACTGGGTTATTATTTTTAGGGCCTGTTCCCAGGCTTGCAGTTGTTCCTTTATGTAATGTCTATACTTGTACTCATTATCTGGGTCTGTAATAATTTGTAATAACGAATAATAGGGGAGATTAATGAAAATGGGCTGGGGTTTTCTAATATTTGCATGAAAGGGTAGAAAACATGCCTATAGGGTTTGTGTGTTATATTTGCTATTTCGTTCAGCATGCTTTGTTTGTTATTTCGTTTGGTATGTTGCACTAATAGAAATCATGCCTATAGGAATTATGCACACCTCGCTTGTACACTATTCAAACACTTTAGTCTAAGTATTTATCATACTCATTTCTATGTTACTACTGTACATTTAGACAACATGCCTATAGGATGTATAATGTATGCTTTGTTGACCTAGATACCATCTCTATAGGACTTCAAATAATCAATTGGTCAATTGCTTCTATTACTCTTAGTGTACTGCCTATCTAGATATCATGACTATAGGATTCTAATCTTTTAATCGACTATTTATGTTATTTTCATTACACTGCCCCGCCTAGATAGCATGCCTATAGGGATAAAGTTTTACAAAATCGAGTCCATTTGTCAATTGTTAGAAATCTTGTCCATAGGATGTTGATTGGCATTGCTAATCATGTGTTTTCAAATGACTTCGCTGCCTAATTATGCGACTATTGGAGATCATGCCAATAGGGATGTCATCTACCTAAGACGCATGCCTATAAAAACCAGCATTAGTAATTCAAAATTATGAGATTGTTTTCACTACTTTATTAAGAAAAATGATTAGATATCATGTCTACAGGGCTTGCAACACTCAAATTTGTCTATATGTTAGTCCAGAAATTACAGCACTGCCTGTATAATACTGGAATCCAGGATCACATAGAAATCATACCTATAGGACTTAACGATTCCAACATGTCTTAATACTGTCTACTGCCTAACCAGAAAATCAGATTGCATGCTTTCCTACTTATGTGTGGAGGTTACTTGAGCCTTTATTGCAATTATATGCAGTCCTATCTGTCTTTGATTGTCGCGTAGTTTTATCATTTTGAGCACCGGAGTTGAGTCTAGAACTACCAAGTAGTAGGTCCAAAGCCTCCTGGACCATAAGCATAGGACGGGTAGTACACGCATAGGACACGACTTAGAATTGAATTAGAATGATTTTAAGTAAACTACTTCAACATAATAATCAGATAGCAGGAGATGATAGTATGTGCCCATTGAGTAATATAAGCAACTCCTACCTAAAGGGAGTTGCGAAGTATTATTTATGTTGCATGGGGTGATCCTTTAGGCTAAAAACCTTAGGACCCCCCCCCCCCCCCTTCCCTTATATCCATCCTAAAAGGATTTAGTCATTAAATATAGACTGACGCAGTTGCAATCCTTATGATCTTTAAAACTTGTGTCAATTATTCATATAGTTTAATAATTTTTACACTGGTTTACGTTATAATAGGACTTTCAACTTTCATATTTTACTTTACTTATATGCTCGCCTAGCTTAATCATATAATCCACATAGTGTAAAATTCACCCGGGAACCACAATTGTGGACCTCGAAGAGTGGCTAACAACTTCTCTTTGAGGTAATTTGAGTCCTTACCCGATCTTTGGTGCGTTGACTAGTCAAACAGGGTTATTTGCAAATAGGTGCCCTAACACACCTTAAAATTTGTTAGGTGGTGACTCTTATCTTTTAACCCTCCCATTTAAAAGAGTTGTCATACGTCGAAACCCGCTTTCGCCAGAAAACGGGGCGCGACAGCATGGAGACTCTGCTGGGGATTTACACTTAGGCTCTTACCATAACGAAATTAACTTATGTGGATTACTTCCTTTGTTACATGCACATCCCTTCCCTTATTCACTTTTATTTGTTTAAATTTGCTATGGCATGCACATCCATTTTCTTATTCTCCTTTGTTTGTTTAAATTTGCTATGACATGCACATCCCTTTCCTTATTCTCCTTTGTTTTCTATAGCATGTATGACCTCTCTCTATTTATTTTCATCTTGACTGCTATATTATTCCTATTTCCTTACCTGTTTCATTACGTTCTCACACATTTTTCATGAGCCAAACTGACTTCTTTCTTTTGTCTTTCTTTTCTTTTCTCTTCTTTTCATGTTCACTTTTGCTATTTTATTTACTGCTTTTTTTACACGCAAATGCTTGGCAATATGTTATTATTTCTGCATGTATCATGCTCTACATCATACTTCACTCGTACCAATTATCAACATAGCGGTGCTTGATGAGTGTCTGCGCTTTCCCAAAAATCGACCTTTTTAAATCGGAAAGGCTTATTTGCAGTAGACTAGTCAATCAACGGTGCAATCGACGGTCCCGTGCCTTTCCCTCTCAAGTTGTCCACTTGGGAGTACCAGTCTAGACCATTCAAGAAACCCTACTCCAACTTAAAATGTACATGCATCATGCTAAACCTAGTATGGGTTGGAGAATTATTAAAGAAACAACCCGCTAAGATGAACCTAGTCCAAAGTCCGACGGGATTTCCATAATCCCAATGGACACTATCATATTATGTGCATTAATTGGAGAAAATGTGCCAACATGTTGATCATTATTGCATAAGTAGTCAAATCTGGATAGGGAAAGGGCTAACCTTTGTCTGCTTGCAAAAAATGAAGCATGAAATCCCCAGGTTCGGTATGGTCCAAAACATCCCACCTCTGCTACTTGACTGGTGGAAAGACCTTGCACCTTGCGACAAAAATCATGTGAGGAGAGTACTTGGTGACCTACCATCCTTGATGAACGTTTGACCAAATAGGGAGTTGATCGAGGCTGCCACCATGTTCTGGGACGAAAAAAGATCTATTTTTCGATTTGGCAATATAGAAATGTCTCCTCTCCTAGAAGAAATAGGAGGTTTCGCCAAGTTTCCATGGGATAGTCCAGGATTACTGGTACCAAAGAATCACACTCCTCGCGATTTACTGAAAATGTTGGGTTTTAAGAAGAATGATGAGCTGCTCTGTCTAACAAAATCATACATCCCTTTTGAATTTCTTTACGAGCATTATGGGTATGGCAAATTGTATCGTCTTCACCATGACGAACTAACCATTACTTCATTGGGATAGGTGCACCGCCAGGTTTATGTGTTCGTTGTCTGCTTCTTGGGGCTATGGATATTTCTAGTGAAAGGGGGAAGGATTCATAATCACTTAGCCATGGTCACCAGGACCTTGATAGATGGCATCGAGGGACAAACTTATACCATCATCCCTGTAATCTTAGCTGAGATGTACCGTGCTCTAGATCGATGCAAGCAGGGATTTGGACACTTTGAGTGTTGTAATCTATTGCTAAATGTTTGGCTGCTAGAACACTTTCAGAGGGGAGAGTATCGTCAAGAGCTTCTGTGAAGGCCATTGAATGACTACATATCCAACCATCACCCAAATAAAATGATGTTTATTCCGGACAGATTTGCACAACCTGGAAATGTTGTAACTTGGGTACGTTTCTTCAGCAATCTAATAGATGAGCGGGTACATTGAATGTTTGAATGGTTTCCTACTAGTGAGTTCATTATCAGGTCAAGGGGGAATACTCATTTGGTACTGATCGGGTAGTGAGGCATCTATCCTTATGCTCCCTTAAGGGTAATGAGGCAAGCGGGAAGAAAATAGGTCATACCTCGAATTTCCAACATGGTCCAGTGCAAGGTATATTTCAAAGGAGATGTCATTCCGTTTAAGTTCAAGGCGCAACATATGTGGAACCAAAAGATCATTGTGGAAAGATAAATCATTGAGCCAGACAGGTATCACGCTGATCATATGTACTACTATCTATTATGGTTGGAGGACGACGTAGCAGGGGACGTCAAGCCAGGAATCAATCTAAAGGATAGGATCATAGATGAGGTGGTTGAGGCACAGTTAAGTACAAGAGTCTACGCAAAAGGGTGTTCGAATCTGAAGCTAAACATCTGGAACAACACAAAGTAAACATGGAGGCGATAGGGGAATGGAAGGAGATTGCCACTAAGTCAACAGAAAGATTGGAATACTTGGAACAAGGATTGATGGAGCTCGAGGGGAAGATGAGAAAGAGACTCTCAGATTGCCAAGGCTTGGACGGCAGTGAAGGAGGACATCTATCAAAAGCTTACTTATTGTTGGATATGCGCGATCTGGGGAACTTGATTGATGGGGTCAAAAGAGCCAACCATGGAGAAGGTCCTTCAGGGAACAAGTAGACTAGGAAATGATGTTCTTTACTTCTTTCTAGCTTAGCTTTAGATTTCGATTGTAATAAGGCTAAATGCCATTAGTAACTTTATTATTATTGTCGATTTAGTAAAGGTTTGACTCATTTTTTGCATTAATGAAATGATGCAAATGATGGCATCAATTTTCTCTAAGTCTATGTGTCGCTTAGGCCTACCTCAGGCACAATAAGGTCCCCAAATTATAATGTGAATTATTGCATGACTTTGTGAAACATGCTTAAATATTGCAAACACTCTTTTATTTCACCTTACTAACTTGGTTACCTTTTGCCTTTTCTTTTCTTTTTGATTATTCGCATTCCCAAAGGTTGGTTCGTGCATACTGGCATCATCAGCATACCACACCAGATCCAGAGGTCCTCAACCTAGCGACCCGAAAAGGAAAAACAAGGGAAAAGGGAGAATACCCAAAGAGTGCTACCCATACTTAGAAGCGCACGCTTCGAAGATTGGCCAACCATTTCTTTCAAAGTGAAGGAATTCTATATAGAAGGACTCCTGATTTGGGATCGTTGTGATGTGTTGATGCAAAGGAGGCATCTAGATTGCTCGAGTAAATACATGCCGGAACCTGCGGGGCCCACATGAACAGTTTTGTTTTGGCCAAAACGATATTAAGATCATGGTATTTCTGGATGACTATGGAAACGGACTGCATCAAGTATGTTCATAAGTGTCACCAATGCCAGATACATGCTGACATGATACGGGTACCACCCAACGAACTTAATGCAACAAGTTCGCCCCGGCCCTTCTCAGCTTGGGGTATGGATGTCAGCGAACCAATCGAACTCGCTGCTTCAAACGGACATAGGTTCATTCTGGTGGCCATAGTCTACTTCACAAAATGGGTTGAAGCCGCATCTTATAAAGCAGTAACTAAAAAGGCCGTAGCAGATTTTGTTCGGGACTGCATCATTTGTCGGTTTGGGGCACCATAGTCAATTATCACTGACAATGCCACCAATCTCAATAGTGATTTGATGAAAGCCATGTGTGAAACATTCAAGATCAAGCCTCGGAACTCTACAACATACATGCCAAAAATGAACGGAGCCATAGGAGCCGCCAACAAGAATATCAAGAAGATATTGAGGAAAATGGTAGACAATTATAAACAATGGCACGAGAAGCTACCATTTGCTCTACTTGGGTACCGTACCATATTTCGTACATCAACTGGGGAAACAAACTATCTACTGGTTTTCGGTACTGAAGCTGTTATTTCCGCCAAAGAAAAAATCCCTTCCTTAAGAATCATACAAGAAACTAAGCTCAGCGATGCGGAATGGATACAAAGCCGGTATAAACAACTATCTCTCATTGATGGAAAAAGAATGAACGCGGTATGTCACGGTCAACTTTACCAGAATAGATTAATAAGAGCTTTCAACAAAAAGGTCAAGTCGAGGTAATTCACGCCGGGGCAGTTGGTACTAAAGCGAATCTTACCACATTAGGATGAAGCAAGGGGGAAATTCTCACCCAACTGGCAAAGTCCTTACATGGTTCACCGGGTGTTAACCGGAGGAGCACTTATACTTGTAGAAATGGATGGAGAGATTTAACCAAAACCTATCAATTCAGACACAGTCAAGAGATACTATGTTTAAGATTATGTTTGCACTTTCTATTTGATGTAACTGAACTACGCTTGACCTGATTCTCATTTAAGAGGGGATACGTAGGCAGCCCTGTGGGTTCGGTCATATCATAATAAAATCTTCATTTTCCCTATGGTCAGAAATTGGGGTAAGGTCTCGAGTTTGCCCGATCTCATCACGTTTGGAACCGCCAAGGAAGGTGTTGCCAGAAGTATGCATTTAAACTGGGGCAGAATTTTGAGGAGGATCCTCAAAATTCAAAAGCAAGAAGGTTGCAATGTCTCAAAATGCGTCACAGTCACTAGTTCATCAAAATTATTTGATCTTGTACATTATCAGATATTCCAAACAACTATATTTCTACAAATAATCTGCCAAATGCATGCATGTTTTTCGAAAATTTTGTTTCTATGGCAAACAAACGTTACCTTGGGTGACTTAAGCAAGGCCTCAAGGCAAGAGTAAAGGCGAAACAAGGAATTGTGAGCACAAACCAACCTTTCCCCCGCAAAACTCACGATTTTTCTTTGGGTGCAGGCACAATGAACATAACAGGAATGTCCGCAAATACATACACGTAACAGAATCACTATCGTCATAATGACAAAATTTGCCAAACGCAAGCACATCAAGCTAAGAAATGATTTATCCTTTCGCATTTAGTCATTGCTTTTTCTTGCATAGGGATAAGCACTTCCCTTATCATTACATAATGCTAAGCACTGCCATCCTCTGCGTAGGGTTACACACTGCCCTCATCATTTGCATCAGGCTAAGCACTGCCCTCATTACTTGCATAAAGCTAAGCTCTGCCTCTATTCTTGCATAAGGCTAAGCACTGCCTTCCCCTATTTGCATGAGGATAAACTCTGTCTCCATAATTGCATAAGTCTAAACACTGTCTTTCTCTGCATAGGGCTAAGCACTGCCGTCATTCATTGCATAAGGTTAAGTACTGCCTTTATTTGTATGAGACTAAGCACTGTCTCCATTCCTTGCATGAGACTAAGCACTGTCTCCACATTGCATAAGGCTAAGCATCGCCTTTCTTTGCATGAGACTAAACACTGTCTCCATTCCTTGCATGAGACTAACCACTGTCTCCATTCTTTGCATGAGACTAACCATTGTCTTCACATTGCATAAGGCTAAGCATTGCCTTTCTTTGCATGATACTAAGCACTATCTCCATTCTTTACATGAGACTAAGTATTGTCTCCACATCGCATAAGGCTAAGCATTGCCTATGTTTGCATGAGACTAAACACTGTCTCCATTCCTTGCATGAGACTAAGCATTGTCTCCATTCTTTCATGAGACTAAGCACTGTCTCCACATTGTATAAGTCTAAGCATTGCCTTTCTTTGCATGAGACTAAGCACTGTCTCCATTCTTTGCATGAGACTAAGCATTTTCTCCACATTGCATAAGGTTAAGCATTGCCTTTCTTTGCATGAGACTAAACATAGTCTTCATTCCTTGCATGAGGCTAAACATTGCCTCCATCATTGCATGAGGCTAAACACCGCCTATATTATTGCATGAGGCTAAGCACTGCCTCCCTTTCATGACTCTAAACACTATCTTCGCTACACTGCTTAAGACTAAGCACCGTCTCCTTTCTTTGCATGGGGCTAAGCATTGCCTTAATCTCATACAAGACTAAGTCTTGTCTTGTCTCCTCTTCGCACAAGACTAAGCATCACATGTTTCCTCTATCAAACAATTGATATTAACACATACTTGCATTTCATGGGCTAAAACATCATCACATTGTCCGAAGGTGCCATAGTCCAAAGGCACCATCCTCATAGCCTGAAGACACCATTCCATGGCCTGGGGATCTCTCGAAACTGCACATCATTATTCAAAGATGTCATAGTCTAGAGGCATCATCCTCATAGCCCAAGGACACCATTTCATGGCCTGCGAATCCCTTACCATACTCTTCATGGCCCAGGACGCCATGGTCTAAGGATATCATCATCATCGTCCAAAGACAACCTTCATGGTCCGAAGGGAATTTGCATCATGTTTAAATTTTTGCAATAACCTATATATATTTGCGTGCATCGTGTTTTTAGTTTTGCAGGTAACTCAGAAGGTAACCATTCTACAAATAGGAGCAATTCTCGCTCCGGTTTCCATTCTCAACGTTCACATCCTTGACTATCTCAAATGTAACCAACGACCAGTAATTGATTACCTTTTGTCCCATAACCGCACAAATACTTGCCTTATATATCCGTAACGTTCAAAATTGCATCCATAGATCCACCTAAAATCATTTGTTACTCACGACAATATCGTATCCAAAAGATCCTTTTCGAAACATACGACCACTCTTATAACAACTCCATCGGTTTCATTCGTTGTTGGATCTAGAACTACACACGGCCTGATTCCCGTAATATCAGGGATATGTAGGTAACTCAAGAACCAGGGTTCGACCCCCCTATTTTTCAAAACACATCACTCCACACTCACTTCGTACAAAATTGGTCATTATTTTCTTTACCCGATAACTTTTTCATCCTTCCCGGGTAAAGAGGGGCACACTTAAATAGTATATATATCTTTAAAATATCATTTTGCATCATCACTTAATTTACAAGAGTTATATAAGTATTCTCTATAATTTTCCATAATTTTTAGAGCATTAAATTAATATCTTTGCATTTTGAATTACTTAATTATTTATTAATTATCCTTTTAAATTATTTTATGATGACTTAATCATCCAAATTAATTATTTTTATTCATATATATGCTTCATAATGACTTCATAATGCTTCATTCAAATTATTTTATGATGACTTAATCATCCTTATATAATTATATTTGTATGTTTTAAGATAATTTACATAATTTTGTAATAATGGCCTATATTCTACACATAATTATATTTATTATATTATTTATACTAAAATAGCATTTTTATATTTTTATAATGTCAAGCTAGTATTCTAAATTATTTTACTGCATAAGTGATGTTTTTATTGTTTATTAATTTCTTTTATAAATTATTTTTAAGACAATTTTGCATATTTAATTTATAGCCCCAACATAGGGTTAATTTCGGACCAAACTTGGCCCAAATCATTAGCCCAACACTCCAGCCCAATCCAAACGACCCATGTGACCAACCCTATCGTGACCCGTCTAAACGACCCGCCCCGCTCCCCTTTCTATCTTGGTCGTTGATCTCAAATGATCAACGACCCCTAATAAACTAACCACTTTCCATATATCCGTCCCCTCTAACCCTAAAGACCCATTCCTCACTTCCGCCGCCTCTACTCACTCTATTCCTCTCTTTCTCTTCTCAAACCCTAATAGCCACCTCCTCAATCCTCTCCAATTCAGGCTCAGATATGGAATATCTCCGTGATTTTCCTTCCATATATGCTTGGTTCCTCCGTTATTTACATGATTTTGGTATCACATGATACTTGCCTATCTTTGGCAAGTATACGGTCCTACTTCGCATGTCATTCTCCCCCACTTAAAACAAGTGTTCGTTTACGAACGTGCGTAAGGACATACCTGAAGTGATGAATAGAAAAGGATAACGACTTCGCATGTCATGCCCGGTCTCCCAGGTCGCCTCCTCGACCGGATGACCCCTCCATTGAACCTTCACTGAAGCAATGTTCTTTGATCTCAACTTTCGGACCTGTCTGTCTAAGATAGCCACCGGCTCCTCAATATAAGTCAAATCCTTGTCTAATTGGACTGTGATGAAGTCTAAAACATGAGACGGATCACCATAATACTTGCCGAGCATACAAACATGGAACACCAGATGAACCGCAGATAATGTAAGTGGCAATGAAAACTTGTAGTCCACCTCACCAATTCTCTCAAGGATCTCAAAAGGTCTTATATACCTAGGGCTCAACTTGCCCTTCTTCCCGAACCTTATCACACCCTTCATGGGTGTAACCCAGAGCAGAACTCGCTCCCCAACCATGAATGAAACATCACGAACCTTCTGATCTTCATAACTCTTTTGTCTAGATTGGGTTGTACGATGCCGATCCTGGATCAACTTAACCTTCTCCAAGGCTTCTCGAACCAAATCCGAGCCCAATAACTTAGCCTCTCCCGGCTCAAACCAACCATATGGGTATCGACACCGTCTCCCATATAGGTCCTCATAAGGAGCCATTTGAATACTCGATTGGTAGTTGTTGTTGTAGGCAAACTCCGCAAGCGGCAAGAACTGTTCCCAAGAACACCCGAAATCTATAACAAAGGCACGAAGCATATCCTCCAATATCTGAAGGTTGCGCTCGGACTGTCCGTCCGTCTGGGGGTGAAATGTTACACTCAACTCAACCCCTGTGCCTAATCGCGCTATACAGCTCTCCAAAAACGCGATGTAAACTGTGTACCCTGGTCAGAGAAGATGGATATGACACGCCATGAAGTCGGACAATCTCGCGGTATAGATCTGAGCCAACTACTTTGAAGAATAAGTAGTCACTGCCAGAATGAAATGAGTCGACTTGGTCAACTTGTTCATAATCACCCATACTGTGACAAATTTATTCTAAGTCCGTGGGAGCCCAATAACAAAATCCATGGTGACACGCTCCCATTTCTACTCGGGAATCTCGAGTCTCTGAAGTAAACCGCCCTGCCGCTGATGCTCATAATTCACCTGCTGACAATTTAGGCACCGAGCTACATACTCCACTATCTCTTTCTTCATTCTCCTCCACCAATAGTGCTGCCTCAAATCCTGATTCATCTTAGCGGCGCTTGGATAAATGGAGTACCGCAAACTATGGACCTCCTCAAGAATCAACTAATGCAACCCATCCATATTAGGCACACATAACCGGCCATGCATCCACAACACACTATCATCTCTAATAGAAACCTCATTGGTATCACCGTGTTTCACTGTGTCCTTAAGACCAAGCAAATTGGGGCCATCATATTGACGCTCTCTAATGCGATCATATAGAGAAGACCGAGAAATCACGCAAGCAAGAACTCGGCTGGGCTCCGAAACATCCAATCTAAAAAACTGGTTGGCCAAGGCCTAAACATCTAGGGCTAGTGGCCTCTCTGCTGCTGGTAGATATGCTAAACTGCCCAAACTCTCTGTCTTTCGACTCAAGTCATCGGCCACCACATTGGCCTTCCCGAGATAATATAGAAAGGTGATATCATCATCTTTAAGCAACTCTAACCATCTCCGCTGCAGCAAGATAAGATCTTTCTATTTGAACAGATATTGTAGACTCCAGTGGTCGGTAAAGACCTCACAAGGGACATCGTACAAATATTGCCGTCAGATCTTCAGTGCATGAACAATAGCCTCTAATTCCAAGTCGCGGACCGAATAATTCTTCTCATGGGTCTTTAGCGGACGAGACACGTAGGCAATCACCTTATCGTCTTGCATCAAAACCGCGCCAAGCTCCTCGTGATGCATCACAATACACAATATAAGACCCCGAACCCATAGGCAACACCAATACTAGGCCTGTAGTCAAAGCACTCTTAATCTTCTGAAAGCTCGGCTCACACTCCTTGGACCATCTGAAAGGAGCACCTTTTTAGGTCAATCTGGTCATAGGTGCAGCAATAGATGAGAAACCATCTACGAAATGGCGATAATACCCTGCCAAACCAAGGAAACCATAAATCTCAGTAGTTGAAGATGGTCTGGGCCAACTTTGAACTACTTATATCTTCTTCGGATCTACCTTGATCCCCTCACTCGACACCACATGACCCAAAACGCCACTGATTCAAGCCAGAATTCACACTTTGAGAATTTTGCATACAACTTCTTCTCTCTCAAGGTCTGAAGCATGATCCTCAAGTGTTGTTCATGATCTTCCCAACTGCGAGAGTACACCAAGATGTCGTCAGCTAACACAATGACGAATGAATCAAGATATGGCTGGAATACATTATTCATCGGGTGCGTAAATGTTGATGGGGCATTGGTCAACCCAAATGACATCACAAGGAACTCGTAGTGACTGTACCGAGTCCTAAAGGCAGTCTTCGCATTTCTCAATTTAAAAACATTTTTTTTCGAAATAGCTACACGCACAATAGCCCACCTTATGACGCTGCATGATTTCATGTAATTCCCTTACAAGCAACACGCACATAAGTCCCACCTTATGCCGTCGCATGCATATTAACCCCTATCCTTATACCGTCGCATGCGCATCAATATCACATTACAATAGCATCTCGCACCACAAGTGCCAGTATGCTACAACTTTCCAATAATCAACAATATCAATGTTCCACAACAATAGCCCATGGCTCAACCAAAATGTGTACAAGAGTATCGACAATAACAATGAATGTAAATTTCTCAACAAGAAGGATATCTCAACAATAAACAACTTCGCCTCAACATGATAACGGATTTCACAACTTCAACACCTATAACTCAACAATGAGAGAGATAATGTGTAATCACAATACAAAACAAGAATAACTCAAAAGGGAAGAGATAACGTGTAACAATGACATCAAATAATGATAATCAATAATGAAAGAGATAACATGTAACTATAACTTCAAATAAAGCTAGATCAGCAATGGAAGAGACAACACGTAACGATGACTTCAAATAGTGGTAAATCAACAATGGAAGAGATAAAAGGTAACAATTAAAGAGGCAACAAGTTCAACTAAAGCATAAGAGCAAAATATCAAGTAGGATGTAAAGCAAGTGTTAACAAAGTCATTTAAGGCATGTAAGGATAGACTAACACAAGTAAGAGTAAATTGACTATGGAAATTTAGAACATGATATGAAAATTCATTTAGAGCATGGAAAGAGTCTGAATAGCCTAAACCGGTCAAATACCACATACAACCTGTGTACCCACTCTTCACCTTGCGTATATGACTTTCACATAGCACAAATAACATAATCAATTCCATAACCTATGGGGTAGTTCCCCCACACAAAGTTAGGCAAGATACTTACCTCAACTAGGCCAACTCAAACCTCGGAAATAGATTTTCCCCTAAATATCGCCTCCACATGGCTCAAATCTAACACAAAATTGACTTAATATCATCAAACAATGCAAGGAAAATCAATTACAGTAGATAAAGCTATGATCTTTACACTTTTTCAAAAAAGCCAACAAAAGTCAACCTGGGGCTCGCCCGGTCAAAACCAGGGTCCAAGGGTAGATTCCGACTTCCCATAACCCCACGAATTCATATATATGATTAGTTTCAAAATTTGAGTCCAAATCGACTCTCAAAACTCAAATTCTTATTTTTCAAAAACAAGATAAAGTTTCACAAATTTTCACTTTGATTCACATAATTTTGATGTTAAAATCTAAGATATATTGATAAAATATAGTTGAAAATAGATTAGAACCACTTACCCAAAGTTTGTAGATGAAAAATACCCTCTCCAGATAGCCTTCTACCGAGAGGGTTCTAAAATGAGAGAATATGACATGAAATCCCGACTTCCAACCCTTTTGATCAGCTGCAGATATCGAAATTGCGACATGGGTTCGCAATTGCGAACCTTCGCAATTGCGAAGTATTCCTCGCAAATATGGCCATTGTCAGTCCAATGAGGAGGTCGCAATTGCGATTCTAGCTTCGCATTTGCGATACCTAAGTCCCCCAAGCTAAGCTCGTAATTCTGAACCTGGTGTTCGCAAATGCGACACTAGAGGCACCAGACATCAGATTTTTCATTTAAGTTCAAAACCTTCTGAAACTCATCTGAGCCCTCGGAACTCCAAACCAAATATCCACACAAGTCTAAAAACATCATAGGAACTTGTTTGCGCGATCAAACGCAAAAATAACATCTAAAACTATGAATCAAACACTAAAATGCATAAGTTTCAAAGTAAATTTCAAGAACTTCTAGAATTGCGATAAAACGTCTGAATCCTTTCGATTCAACTCCAATTTACACCAACTTTTGCAGAAAAGACCTAAATAGCATAACAGACCTATTCCAAGTCCAAAAATCAAATTCCGAACTCGATTGCTGAAAGTCAACCTAAGGTCAAACTTCTCAACTTCAAATTGCCAAATTTCGGCAAAACAACACAAATCAACCTACGGACTTTCGAATTCAACAATACGAAGCTATCGGAGCCATCAAAATACCATTTCGAGGCCGTTTTCATAAAAGTCAAAGTTTGGTCAACATTTCTAGCTTAAGCTTCTAAGTCAAGAATCAAAGGGTCCAAATCAACCCGAAAGCTTCCCCGAAACAAAACTAACCAACCCCGCAAGTCATAAAACCATAAACACACATGTGTAAAGCATCAAATGGGGAAATAGGGCACAATTACATCAAATGACAGGCCGGGTCGTTACATTCTCCCCCACTTAAAACAAGTGTTCGTCATCGAACGTGCATAAGAACATACCTGAAGTGATGAATAGATGAGGATAATGACTTTGCATGTCATGCTTGGTCTCCCATGTCGCATCCTCGACCGGATGACCCCTCCATTTAACCTTCACTGAAGCAATGTTCTTTGATCTCAACTTACGGACCTGTCTGTCCAAGATAGCCATAGGCTCCTCAATATAAGTCAAATCCTTGTCCAATTGGACTGCGTTGAAGTCTAAAACATGAGACGGATCACCATAATACTTCCCGAGCATACAAACATGGAACACCGGATGAACCACAGATAAACTAGGTGGCAATGCAAGCTTGTAGGCCACCTCACCAATCCTCTCAAGGATCTTAAAAGGTCTGATATACCTAGGGCTCAACTCGCCCTCTTTCCCGAACCTCATCACACCCTTCATGGGTAAAACCCGGAGCAGAACTCACTCCCCAACCATGAATGCAATATCACGAACCTTCTGATTCGCATAACTCTTCTGTCCAGATTAGGATGTACAAAGCCAATCCTGGATCAACTTAACCTTCTCCAAGGCATCTCGAACCAAATCTGAGCCCAATAACTTAGCCTCTCCTGGCTCAAACCAACCAACTGGGAATCGACACCGTCTCCCATATAGGTCCTCATAAGGAGCCATTTAAATACTCGATTGGTAGTTGTTGTTGTAGGCAAACTCCACAAGCGGCAAGAACTGATCCCAAGAACCCCCGAAATCCATAATAAAGGCATGAAGAATATCCTCCAATATCTGAATGGTTCACTCGGACTCACGCTATACAAATCAACTCATGCTATACAACTCTCCAAAAATATGATGTAAGCTGTGTACCCTGATCAGAGATGATGGATATGGCACGCCATGAAGTCGGACAATCTCACGGATATAGATCTGAGTCAACTGCTCTGAAGAATAGGTAGTCACTACCGGAATGAAATGAGCCAACTTAATCAACCTGTTCATAATCTTATCCCACCTTATGATGCCATGTTGCTTCACGTAATTCCCTTACAAGAAACACGCACATAAGTCCCACCTTATGCTTCCCGAAAGCACATTAACCCCTATCCTTATATTTCTGCATGCGCATCAATATCACCTCATAATAACAACTCGCACCACAAGTGCACATATGCCAAAACTTGTCGATAATAAACAATATCAATGCTCCACAACAATAGCCCATGGCTCAACCACAATGTGTACAAGAGTATCGACAATAACAATGAATGTAAATTTCTCAACAAGAAGGATATATCAACAATAAACAACTTTGCCTCAACATGATAACGGCATTCATAACTTCAACACAAATAACTCAACAATGAGAGAGATATTGTGCAACCACGATAGTAAACAAGAATAATCCACAAGGGAAGAGATAACGTGTAGCAATGACTTCAAATAATGATAATAAACAATAAAAGAGATCACATGTAACTATAACTTCAAATAATGCTAGATTAACAATGGAAGAGACAACACGTAACAATGACTTCGAATAGTGGTAAATCAACATTGGAAGAGATAACAGGTAACAATGAAAGAGGAAACAAGTTCAACTAAAGCATAAGAGCAAAATATCAAGTAGGATGTAGAATAAGTGTTAACAAAGTCATTTAAGGCATGTAAGGATAGATTAACACAAGTAAGAGTAAATTGACTATGGGATATTAGAACATGATATGACAATTCAATTAGAGCATGGAAAGAGTCTAAGTAGCCTAAACCAGTCAAATACCACATACAACTTGTGTCCCCGCTTATCACCTTGCGTACACGGATTTCACATAGCACAAATGACACAACTAGTCCCAAATCCTAGGGGTAGTTCCCACACACAAAGTTAGGCAAGATACTTACCTCAACTATGCCAACTCAGCACTCGAAAATAGATTCTCTTAACTTCGCCTCCACACGGCTCAAATCTAATGAAAAATTGACTTAATATCATCAAACAATGCAAGGAAAATCAATTATAGTAGATAAAGCTATGATCTTTTCACTTTTTGAACCCGGGGCCTGCCTTGTCAAAAATAGGGTCCAAGCGTATATTCCGACTTTCCATAACCCCACGAGTTCATATATGTGATTAGTTTCAAAATATGAGTCCAAATCGACTCTCAAAATGCAAATTCTTATTTTTCAAAAACGTGACAAAGTTTCACAAATTTTCACTTTGATTCACATGATTTTGATGTTAAAATCTAAGATATATTGATGAAATATAGTTGGAAATAGATTATAACCACTTATCCAAAGTTTATAGATGAAAATATCCTCTCCAAATTGCCTCCTACCGAGTCGAGCGTTCTAAAATGAGAGAATATGAGATGAAATCCCGACTTTCAGCCCTTTTGATCAACTGCAGAAGTCGCAATTGCGACATGGGTTCATAATTGTGAACCCTCGCAATTGCGAAGTATTCCTCGCAAATGTGAACATTGTTAGTCCTATGAGGAGATCGCAATTGTGACTCTGGCTTCGCATTTGCGAAGCCTGTCTCCATCGCAAATGCGACTGGTTTATCACAAATGCCAACTACCCCTCTACCTGACCTACTTCACAATTGCGAGCTAGGTATCGTAATTGCTATACCTGAGGGACCGTTGCTAAGGTTGCAATTGCGAACCTGGTGTACGCAAATGCGACACCAAATTTTTCATTTTCAGTTCAAAACCTTCCAAAATATGTCTGAAACGCATCCGAGCCCTCGGGTGTAACGACCTGACCGATCATTTTGTGTAATTGTGCCATGTTACCCCTTTTTATACTTCACACATGTGTGTTTATGATTTTATGACTTGCGGGGTCGGTTAGTTTTATTCCGGGAAGATTTCAGGTTAATTTGGACCCTTTGATTTTTGACTTGGAAGCTTAAAGTAGAAATGATGACCAAACTTTGACTTTTGTGAAAATGAACCTGGAACAGTGTTTTGATGGCTCTGATAGCTTCAAATCATGATTTTGGACTTAGGCGTATGCCCGTAATTGATTTTGGAAGTTCGTAGGTTGATTTGTGTTATTTTGCCAAAACTTTTGCAATTTAATGTTAAAAAGTTTGACCGTGGTTGACTTTTAGCTACCGAGCTCGGAATTCGATTTTGGGACTTGGAATAGGTCATTTATGATATTTAGAACTAGCCTGCAAAATTTGGTATCATTTGGAGTTGATTTGATAGGATTCGGACATTTAGTTGTAATTCTAGAGATTCCTGAACTTTACTTTGAAATTCATACGTTTTAGTGTTCCATTCGTAGTTGTAGATATTAATTTAATGTTTTGATTGCACAAGCGAGTTCGTATGATGTTTTTAGACTTGTGTGGATGTTTGGTTTGGAGCCTCAAGGGCTCTGAGGAGTTTCAGACATGTTTCGGAATGGATTGAATTGAAATTGAACTGTTGTTGTTACTGGTGCCCAGTTATCGCAATTGCGAGCACCAGCCTCGCAATTGCGAAGGTGACAGTGGGGGTACAGATGTCGCAATTGAGTCTTTCCCTTCCCTTTTTCGAATTCAACAGGATTTTGGCTAGGTTCGCATTTGCGAACATTTATTCGCTTTTGCGAGGTTCCCAGCTTCGCAATTGCGAAGCCTTTTGTCACAAATGCGGTGATGATTGAGGCTGTCAGGGTTCGTAAATGCGAGCCCTAGTCCGCAATTGTAAGGGTTTGAAAATGCAAACCATGTGTCGCAAATGCGACAACTGCAGTTGGTACAAATGGCTTGGAGACAGGATTTTTCAACACATTCTCTCATTTTAGAACCCTAGACCCGGTAGAAGGCGATTTGGAGAGAGAATTTTCATCTACAAACTTTGGGTAAGAGATTATAATCTACTTCTAATCATATTCCATCAATATATCTTAGATTTTAACATCAAAATCATGTGAATCAAAGTTAAAAATTGTGAAACCTTGTCAAGTTTTTGAAAAATAAAAATTTGGGTTTTGAGAGTTGATTTGGACTCGGATTTTGAAACTAATCACATGTATGAACTTGTGGGGTCATGGGTAGTCGGAATCTACCAATGGACCCGGGTTTTGATCGGGCGGGCCCCGAGTTGACTTTTGCTGACTTTTTGGGAAAAGTGTAAAGATCTTAGCTTTATTTGTTGTAATTAATTTTCCTTACATTGTTTGATGATATTAAGTCGATTTTGGTTAGATTTGAGCCGTGTGGAGGCAAAATTTAGGGAAAAAGCTATTTCTGAGGGTTGAATTGTCCTAGTTGAGGTAAGTATCTTGTCTAACTTTGTGGGGGGAACTACCCCTTAAGATTGGTATTGATTGATTCATTTGTGCTATGTGAAAGCCGTTTATGCAAGGTGACGAGTGGGTATACGGGTTTTATATGGTATTTGACCGGTTTAGGCTACTTAGACTCTTTCCATGCTTTGATTGAAATGTCATATCATGTTCTAAATTATCATAGTCAATCTATTCTTACTTGTGTTAGTCTATCCTTACATGCCCTAAATGATTTTGTTAACACTCGTTAGATATCCTACTTGATAAATAAATTGCTCTTATACTTTAGTTGAACTTGTTGCCTCTTTGATTGTTACTTGTTGTCTCTTTCATTGTTGATCATCATTATTTGAAGTCATTATTACATGTTGTCTCTTTCATTGCTATTATTCCTATTTGAAGTCATGTTATCTCTTCCATTGTGAGTTATTTGTATTTAGTTTTGTGGTTACACATTATCTTTCTCATTGTTGAGTTATTGGTGTTGAAGTTGTGAAAGTCGTATCACATTAAGGTGAAGTTGTTAATTATTGAGAGATCTTTCTTGTTGAGAATTGTACATTCATTGATATTGTTGATATTCTTGTACACGTTGTGGTGGAGCCATGGGCTATTGTTATGGAAATATTGATATTGTTGATTGTTGGCAAGTTGTGACATATGGGCACTTGTGGTGTGAGTTGTTGTTGTGATGTGATATTGATGCGCATGTGACGGTATAAGGCTAGGGGTTAATGTGCATGCGGCGACATAAGGTGGTACTTATATGCGTGTTGCTTGTAAGGGAATTACGTGAAGCCACGCGACGTCATAAGGTAGGCTAAAGTGCGTGTAGCTATTTGGGAAAAACTATTTTCAAAACTATTTAAATATAAGACTCATGCGGCGGTATAAAGAAAGATTGAGATTGAAATTGTCAATTCTGAATACGAGGAGGTACCTCATGGTGATTCTTGTTATTTATCTCATGTTGCAAAGGGTTTTTGTGGGAACACTTCTTGTTGTTTTGTTCTTCCTTGTTCTATCAATTATTGTCCATTTATGATCATTGTGGTTCTCTTTAATTGATTCCTTTATGTTATTTCCATGCTTAAAATTTCGGTAGTAGTTCATGCTATTAACTTGTTTCGCATCAGTTATTTCTCTGCCTTCCATTATTTATAGTTATTATGTTTTTATACTGTTCATTTATATGCTAGTAGGTGTCTTGACCTGGCCTCGTCACTACTCTATCGAGATTAGGCTTGATACTTACTAGGTACCATTGTGGTATACTCATACTACGCTTCTGTACATCTTTTTATGCACATCCAAGTACGTCTGCTCGTGCCGGACGTTAGTGATTGGTTGTTAGTTGCTTTACGGAGACTTCAAGGTATGCATGCTCGGCATTCGCAGGCCTCGGAGTCACCTTCCTTTATCTTTACTTCCTGTTGTATTTTCATTCAGACAGTGATGTAGTAGACATTTTAGTTTACTCTATAGAGCTTATTACTCAGTTCCCCCGATTTTGGGAAGTGTGTTGTTGAGATTCTATTTTCATAAGATTATATCAGTTTATCAGACTTGCTTTAGTATTTTGTTTATTATTTCTGTCAATATATTATTAAATATTAGGATTACCTAGTCTTAGAGACTAGGTTCCATCACGACATCCTACGGAGAAAAATTAAGGTCGTGACATCGGGGCTCCAAACCATACATCAACACAAATCTAAAAGCATCATAAGAACCCGCTCGCGCAATCAAAACACAAAAATAATATTTAAAACTATGAATCGAACAGTAAAACGCATAAGTTTTAAAGTAAATTTCAAGAACTTCTAGAATTACGACAAAATGTCTGAATCCTTTCAATTCAATTCCAAATGATATCAAATTTTGCAGACAAGTTCTAAATAGCATAGCGGACCTATTCCAAATCCCGAAATCAAATTCCGAACTCGATAGATAAAACTCAACCTACGGTCAAATTTTCAACTTCAAATTGCCAAATTTTGACAAAATAATACAAATCAACCTACGGACTTTCGAATTCAATTCAAGGCACACGCCCAAGTCCAAAATCATAATACGAAGCTATCGGAGCCATCAAAATACCATTCCAGAGTCGTTTTTATAAAAGTTAAAGTTTGATCAACATTTCTAACTTAAGCTTCTAAGTCAAGAATCAAAGGGTCCAAATCAACTCGAAAGCTTCTTGGAACGAAATTAACCAACCCCGCAAGTCATAAAACTGTAAACATACATGTGTAAAGCATCAAAAGGAGAAACGGGGAGCAATTACACAAAATAACCGGTCATGTCGTTACATTGATATACTTTTCATCATCAACGAGAGCAATTTCAACAGGGTTTTGATTTAAAAGGCAGGGAGGATTTTTTTTTTTGTAATACAACTGACAGGCAGTTCAGTTATAGGGATACGGCTGTCATCCACGTCTAATGACATAGAAGCATTATCACTATGCAACGAAAGCACCATAGAAGTTGATGTACAATTCCTCTTGAAATATTATTCTCATCATCAACGATAGCAAGGTCATCAGGGTTTGATTAAAAAGGCAAGAATGATTCTTTTTATGAATGCTACTGGAAGGTAGTACAGTTATAAGGATGTCCACTTTAACTGTAAAAGTTGGACTAACACTAATTTTTTGTATAATTAATTTTCCATTTATGACTTAATCAAATGTTGTTAAAATATATTTACTATTAAATTTTTACAACTGATTTTGAATATATATTTATTAATTACTTATATGAGATACACTTGCAAAGTGTGTGCCTGGATACTAATGGTGGATCCAAGATTTCAAAGTTATGAATGTTGCCGATGAAAGTTCCGAAGAAGAGAAAAAATAAATTTAGTGATAGGTGCTCATTCAATTCTTATCTAAAAGTTTTGATAATTGCCTATGTAAATCTACTAAGTCTAGTGAGACACAATGGGTACTTAAACACCCATATAGTTCCATGTAGATTAGATATTAGATACTAGTTGCTTAATAATGTAGAAATAGACCTATATTCATTAGATCAGAACAAAACTATGTGGGTCAATCCATATATATTTATTCTGTATAAAGAGAATCAAAATTTAAAAGTGCTTTTTTTAACAAAAAATGAATCAAAGATGTAAGGCCCGTGAAAATTTTCTTAAAAACCGGGGTTCCGTGATGCCGGATAGGCGTAGAGGTTAACAATAGTAAGCTCGTCGTGGTTCGGACTTTTTGGATTGAACAGTGCGCTGGAGAGTTGAAGTAAAACGTTGGGCGGAAGCAAGCATTTCTGCAGCCCATTCTGCGACCGCAGAACCACTCTACGGACAGCAGAATGGTCGCAGAGTGAGGTAGTTTTTTGGGGTATTTTTTATGTCAATTTCACGGCCATTATGCGACCGCATAACCGTTTCGCGGGCCGCACTCTTGTCGCATATCCCACCTTGGGATTTTTTGGAGGGAGATTCTGCGGTGCACTATGCGACCGTAGAACAGGTCTGCGGGCCGCATAGTGACCGCAGACCCGGTCAGTTTTTTTTTCTAGTTTTGGCACCCCAATTTTGCGGTCATTTCGCAGACCGCATAACCATTATGTGGTCGCATATGCGACCGCAGAACCTGTTCCGGGGCTTCAATTTTGGGGTTTTTAAACCCGACCTTATTCTGTTAAAACACACCATATAGACCATTTTGAGCACATTTATGATATTTTAGAGTGAGAGGGAGAGTTATTAGAGTGGGGGAGCAACCTTCAACTATTATCCATCAATTCTTGCTCAATTATTGAGGATTAACAAAGGAAGTCTTCACCCTAAAGGTAAGAATCTATGCCCTAGCACTCAATTTTGAAATTTTACAAAATGGGGTAATTAGAGAGGCAATTATTAGGTGTGGGGGTTGTTGTATTGCATGCATGTATCCTTGAAGTATGTGGGAAGATTGTGAGCTAAACATGATAGAGAATGGGTTGAGGAATGATGGAATCTTCCACAAAAAGGGCCTTAAAACATTGATGCACACCTAGTGTTTGATATTATGCCCAAATGAGCTAAAATCATAATCATCTTCCTAATTTTGGTTCAACTTGTTATATTTCTAAAATAGATTGAATTTGATAAGAATTCTGGATTATTTTAGAGTTTAAGAAGCTCAATTGAAGTACGTTGGCTAAACCCCCTTCTTCCTAGAATCGAATCTCATGGTGTTCATGTAATTGGATTAAGTCCTTGATCATTATTGAATTGGCTATTCCTAATTTGGTTATGTTGAAAGATATTTGTTCAATATTTATTCTAAATGCTTCATCATGTCATCTTGCCATTTGAGGATATGTTTAAAATGTGTAATTTGTGATAGGAATGTTAATACTTCATGCCAAGATCGAAATAAAGGTTGTTATGCCAAATTGTGTGAAAAGCCTCTATGTGCCTAAGATTCCCAAATTGCTATGTGAATCTAATGTCTTGAATGGGAAGCCTTATTGTTGTGGATACTGATAATGATATTTGAATGTGGAAAAAGGGGACTAGAACTATGAAATACGGCCAAGTGCCAAGAATGACTTTGTAATCGTAATCACTAGTGCTAATGAATCGAAAGTATATGAAAGAAGTACGGTGTGAGATGATTGACTGAAAAAGGTAATGTCTCGGGTGAGACGGCCTAGCCGATCGGGCCGTGATCGGACGCCATGCCGCACACATGGTGGTAAGTGTGTTGGAAATTATAAATCAAAAAAGGGTAATGTCTCGGGTGAGACGGCCTAGCCGATCGGGCCGTGATCGAACGCCATGCCGCACACGTGGTGGTACTGTGCTGGAAATTATAATGAAATTGTGGTTATGGTTGATGTCTCAAATGAGACGACCTAGCCGATCGGGTCGAGATCGGACTCCATGTAAGAATACGGAGGTATTGTGAATTATGGAATATCGGCACTAAAGATCACCCAACCTAATAATATGGAAATTGACTTGAAAATGTATATGATCCTTAACTTGATGTTTTAATATTATTTGAAGCCCTTATTGAATTATTGATTGTTCCTCTTGTATTATTATTCATTCTATTGAGGTGGTGTTTAGATTTACATAATAGTACTATTCGACGGTACTAACGTCCCTTTTACCGGGGGCACTGCATCTTTAAATCGATGCAGGTGGTTACATAGCAGATAGTGTTGATCACAGATAGTGCTGCCTCCTCTTCTCAGCGGACTCGGTGAGCCCCATTTCATTCCGGGGTCAAGTATTGTACCTTTTGTTTATATTGTGGTCATTTTTTGAGGTATAGCCGGGGCCTTGCTGCCGGCACCATCTTTACTCTCTTTTGTATCTTTAGAGGCTCCGTAGACACTATGTGGGTTGTATATGGGTGTTGGGAATGCTAAACAAGTTATGTTGTGTTTGATCACTTGTTCCACTCAGACTATAAGAATATGTATATTTTGAGACTGAAAGGCGAAATAACTAATGAAACGGTTTAGTATTGCATGAATGAGCTTCCTACTAGATAATTAATGAAATCACGTCTTGTCTTGATCATGGATGAGTTGGGTAGAAAGTATCTAACAGGCTTGCTCGGTCGGGTTCACTCGATTGAGCGTCGATCGTGCTTCCTGAGGTTGGGGCGTGACAATATTAAAATGTTTGTGAAATGGAAGATAAGTAATGATTTTATTCTTTGTATAACCGACAAAATTTAGCAGAAATAAGAAACCAAAAAAGAATAAAGCAAAAGAATCGGAGTACTCCGTCCATTACAAAAATATTATCCTAATTTGATTTGGCATAAATTTTAATAAAGAAAAAATACTTTTGAGATATGTGGTATTAAATAAGTCATAGAATTTATGTGGCTGTAAAATATTTGAAACTTATTGTCTTAAACATATTATAGCATTTGTGTGGCTATAAATTTTTCCTATTAAGGAAATACTAAAAAGTGTCTGTAACGACCCGGGAGGTCGTTTTGAGTATCTTTGCCACATTTTCCCTATTTGATGCTTTACACATGTGAATTTATGATTATAAGACTTGCAGGGTCGTTGGTTTGGTTTCGGAGGAGTTCTGGATTGATTTGGGACATATAGTCTCACGATTGGATGCTTAAGTCAAAAGAGGTTATCGAAGTTTGACTTTTGTGTAGACGACCCCAAAATGG
Source organism: Nicotiana tomentosiformis (assembly GCF_000390325.3). Lineage (NCBI taxonomy): Eukaryota > Viridiplantae > Streptophyta > Magnoliopsida > Solanales > Solanaceae > Nicotiana > Nicotiana tomentosiformis. The sequence goes on from NC_090819.1 coordinate 81,841,362, forward strand.
TATTTTGATGGTTTCAATAGGTTTGTATAGTGATTTTGGACTTAGACGTGTGTTCGAATTTGAATTTGGAGGTCTGTAGATTGATTTGGAGCTTTTCGGAGAAAATTAGAAAGTTGAAGGTTTAGAAGGTTCATCGGTTTGACCGGGAATTAACTTTAATTATATAGGTTTGGATTTTAGTTCCGAAAGTTGGAATAGATCCGTTGTGTAATTTTGGACTTTTATGCAAAATTTGAGATCAATCCGAGTTGATTTGATGTGGTTCGACATGAGTTTAAGAAGTTAGAAGTTCATTAGTTTTCTTAGGCTTGAATTGAGGTGCAATTCGTAGTTTTGATATTGGTTTATGTGATTTGAGGCCTCAAGTAAGTCTGTGTTATATTTTGGGATTGGTTGGTGTGATTGGATGGGGTCCCGTAGGCCTTGGGTGTGTTTCGAATTGATTTCGGACCCTTTTGGAGTATGTTGGCTTTGCTGAAGAATTGTTGAGTTCTGTTATTTTCGCCCCTGCGGTGGGTCTTGCCGCAGGTACGAGACCGTAGAAGAGGTCAGGGTGTCGCCCCTGCGGTGGGTCTTGCCGTAGGTGCGAGACCGCAGAAGCGGTCAGGGTGGCCGCAGATGCAGTGCTTGGCAGGAATGGTTGAGTCTGCAGGTGCGGACTGTGAAGCACAGATTTGCGGGCGCAAAAGCGTAGATTTCTCCGTAGAAGTGGATTTGGGGCTGGAAAAGCAGGGACCGCAAATGCGGCAATTTGTCTGCAGAAGCGAGAGCGCAAATGCGCTTGGAGGTCCGTAGATGCGTGTGGTTGGGAACATAGTGGACCTCGCAGATGCAGGGAAGGGACTGCAGAAATGGCATCGCAGGTGCAACATTTTGGCCCACAGATGCGGATTAGCTGGGCAGCTTATAACATTTCGATGGTTTGGTCATTTTTCATTATTTGGAGTTGTGGAGCTCGGCTAGAGGTGATTATTTGAGGGAATTTCACCACAATTGAAGGGATAAGTAATCTTTACTTGATTTTGGTGTTAGATATTAATTATCCATGTATTATTACACCTAGTTTAAGTGAATTAAAGGTGAAGTTTGGGGATTTTTAGACTATGATATTGGAGAGTAAAAATTGATGATTTGAGGGTCATTTTGAGGTTAGAATTAGATGAAACACATATATTTGGACTCATATTGGAATGGGTGTTCGAAATTTTTGAGTTTTATCGGATTTCGGGATGTGGACTGGGGATTGACTTTTCATAATTGATTCAAGATAATAGCTTTATTGTTTGGTTTTGTTTCCTATGAATTTTATTGACTCGAGTCACTCGAAGGTCAAGTCGCGTAGGAAGGGCTTTTTGGAATATTGATTCACGCGCTTTGAGGTAAATAGCTTATCTAAACTTGGTTTGAGGGTAATTATCTCTATGAACTATGATACTTGAGATGTGTTGGGGGTAATACATGTGCTAGGTGACGAGCGTGTGTGCATACACCAGAGTTTTCATGATCCGGGTAGACTTTAGAATACTATAAGACTTGTTTAATTTCATGCCCCGTTATATCCGTATTTTCTCTACTTGTATGATCATTTGAGTTATGCTTCGTGTTGAAAATCATGTCTAGGCTATGTACTTATTTATTTGAGACATGATAAGGATATTCTTGCTATTTTGAGTTGTTTGCCTTAATTGTAGCCATATTCTCAGTCATAATTCTTTATCTGCTTATGATATCTCAATCTCTGTATATCATTTGGTTGTCATATCATATGTTGTTGTTGCCTTCTATATCTGATATTGTTTGGTTGATGTCATGACCCAAAATCCAACTAGTCGTGATGGCACCTAACCCGACTCGCTAAGTAAGCCAATTTAACAATAATCCAATTCAAATGAGATTTACTGAGAGAAATGGTGATAATATAACTGAACTTTTAAACAAAGAATTTCCAAGGACTGGTAGTACAAGTCATGAGCCACTAAGACTTAGATTTTTATAAAACTGAATTGAATAATTACAACATCTGTTTGAAATGTAAATGAACAGAATCTGAATCTAATGCTACCAAGGACAAGTGATAGCCATAAATAGAACGCATGTACATCTTCAATGTCATCCCTCGCCGTACACAACAGCATCAACACAAAGATCTGCACGCAAGGTGCAGAAGTGTAGTATGAGTTCAACCGACCCTATGTACTTAATAAGTATCCTAACTAACCTCGGCGAGATAAAAGAAGCAAGAACTATAGATGATACTCACTAACACCTGCGCAGTTCAATATTCCAACAAGTATAGGACAGGTATATGATCAAATCAGGAACAATCTCAGGTAAAACCATTTTTTATGCTCACAATTCTTGGTTTTAAAGTGTTCTGCTCAGTCAACAATCCAGCATATAAGGAAGATATGCAAGTAAATCTGGTAATCAATCAAGGGATTTACATGTAAAGATCAAACGCAATAACCAAATATCAACATGTTGCGGCGCACAACCCAATCCAATAACGGTAACCAGCTCTCCCAGAGCTCACATCAATATCAATCGCGCGGACAACTCATGTGCTATAGTATCAATATTTGGATCCACACGAATAACTCACGTGATGCATGGACAACTCATGTTCAATAGTATCAATATATGTATCTGCACGGACAACTCACATACTATAGTATCAATATCCGGATTCGCACAGATAACTCAAGGGCTGCACAGACAACTCACGTACGATAGTATCAATATCTGGATCCGCACAGATAACTCATATGCTGCACGGACAACTCATGTGCTAAGATCACAACCCGCCCAACATGGTCACAGACATAGCAACACAATCTGCCCGGCGTGGTCACAGACATATCAACAAAATCTGCTCGGCGTAGTCGCAGGCATCCAGTCCAATCATATCACACATAAGTAAATATACAAGAACACATGTATATGATGGATAAAATATCAAACTTCATGCTCCTGGACTGGTATAATTACATGCTAAAGTGTAGGCATGTGCAATGTGTGCTATCATCGCTCAAATCGGCAATTTATCACAGAAATAGCAATTACTAAGTTTTATTCAGGGATTTAGCCTCTTCGTAACCTCAAACATGGCTCAAAGAGTTCACAACAATGATACAAATATGAGATACATTGTAGTTTAAAGCTTAACAGTCAACTCTAGGTGTATCATCGCCTAAGCACTACCCTGAGCATAGATAAATACCCTGGTGCTCGCACATGGGTTCAAACCCCACACATATGCACACCCATAGCACGTGTCTATCATAAATAATTCAGTCGACTAGTGCCTCAACCAAGTTTAAATAGGATTCTTACCTCAAACAAACCAAGACAAATATCGAGCAATCAGAGCAATACTCTAGAAAACCCATCCTGTGTGTACTGACCTCCAAACGGCTCGAAACTAGCCAAAAGAAACTCAAGAACATCAAATAAATCTAAAGGACACAAACCTAATCGATAAAGGTGGAATCTTTAATCAAAAGCCCAAAGTCAACCAAAAACCAAATCGGGGCCCGCACCTTGAAACCCGATAAAACTCACAAAATCCGACAACCCATTCAATTACGAGTCCAACCATACTAGTTTCACTCAAATCTGACTCCGAATTAATGTTCAAAACTCAAAAATTTACTTTATGAAATTTTAGACAAAAACCCCCAATATCTCTTTTGAAATCATCAACCAATTGCGAAAAATGAAGATAGATTACAACAACAACAACAACAAACCCAGTTTGATCCCATAAATGGGGTATGGGGAGGGTAGTGTGTACGCAGACCTTACCCCTACCTCATAGAGTTAGAGAGGCTGTTTCCGATAGACCCTCGGCTCTGAAGATAGATTCATGAAATATAATTAAAAATCGAGTATATAACACTTACCCCAATCTATGTGGTGAGATTTTCCTCCAAAATTACTCAAATCCGAGCTCCCCAACTCAAAATGTGAATACAATAGTCAAGCCCTCGATATATAGCTTCTGCCCATGCGTCGTTGCATCTGCGACACACAAAGCCGCTTCAGCGGCGTTGCTTTTGCGACCAAAAATGCGCTTCTGCGAAAAACCACTGAAACTCGCCTATCACACCTGCAGAAAGAGACCTGCTTCTGCACACATGCAAGTGCGACAATAGCTCCCACTTTTGCGTCACACTTCGCTTCTGCGACACATTCCCTACATCTGCGATGACACAAGTGCGCTAAAATTCCCGCTTCTGCGGAGGTATCCCAACTCAGCCTCCATCGTAGGTGTGACCACATTAACGCTTTTGCGACTACCGCACCTGCGCAAAACCAACCGCATGTGCGCAACACTAGAACCAACACTCTTTCAGCAATGCAACATGTGACGAAATTATCCGAATCGAACTTAATGAACTTTCAACTTTCAACTTCCAAAACTCGTGTCGAACCTTATCAAATTAACTCGAAATGAACTCAAATTGTGCACACAAGTCTCAAATGACATAACGAAGCTATTCCAATTCCCAAAACCACAATCCAAATCTGATATACTCAAAGTCAACTCTCGATCAAACATATGAACTTTCCAAACCTTCAAATTTCTAACTTTCGCCAATTAGCGCAGAAACCTTCTAGAAATATCCAAATTCAAATTCGGCATACGCCCGAGTCCAAAATCACCTTATGGACCTAATGGAGCGATCAAAACCCTAATCTGAGGTCAAATACTAAAAGTCAAACTTGGTCAACTTTTCCAACTTTAAAGCTTCAATCATGAAATTACTTCTTCCAAATAAATTCTGAATAACCTGAAAATCAAAACCGACAATTCACACAAGTCATAATACATCATACAATGTTGCTCAAGACTTCAAATAGATGAACGGAATGCAAATGCTCAAAACGGTTGGCGGGGTCGTTACATTCTCCTCTACTTAAACATACGTTCGTCCTTGAATGTGCCAAGAGTCATTCCCAAGCCATCAAATTGTTGTGTACCCTTACCATGCACATACCTGGGGGTGATCCCACGTCACCCTATTCCATATAGGCCCGACAACCCAACATAACAGGGTCATAGAGCTGTATTGAGAATTTATTTGGACGTTGCACGCCGCAATAGAGTGATATTAGGATAGGATTGCATGCTGCAACAGAGTGATATTTGGATCGGGTTGCACGTCACAATGGTTTTATTGATTGTTGATTAGCTATCACGACCCGGAATTCCCACCCTCGAGATCATGATAGCGCTTAATATTTCACTTGCTAGGCAAGCCAACGTTAGTTATTTCTATAACCATTTTAACAATCCATATCAAATAATAACAATAAAATTGAGTAGTCTGAAATAAAGTGATAAACTAATAAATGACGTAATCCAAATACAATCCCATAAACTAGAGTCACGAGTACATGAGCATCTAGAGTGCTAGAAATAAGGTCTGAACAAAGTACAACTGTTTTGAAACTCAAAAAAACAGTAATGATAGAAGGGAAGGGACTTTAGGGCTGCGGACGACGTGCAGCTATACCTCAAGTCTCTAACTACGACTGGATATGAGCAAAACGCTACTAAGCACCGCTAGGATTAGCACCAAAATCTGCACAAGAAGTGCAAAAGTGTAGTATGAATACAACCGACCCAATGTACTTCGTAAGTCTCGAGCCTAACCTCGATGGGTAGTGACAAGGCTATGATAAGACACCTACAAAAAATAAACATGTACAAGTGTATATAAAGCAACAAAATAACAATAAAATGACAAATACTAACTGGGAGGGGGCATGCGAAAAAGGGTAAGATGTAATTGATATGGCAAGTAGGAAGACACAAAATAACCAAGTAAATCGCCAAAACTGGAAATCAGTCAAATCAATGATATGAAAATGGCACGGCATCACCCTTTATGTTTTTACTCTCGTCCTCGCAATGCAATAATATTAATAGAATGGCACGGCATCACCCTTTGTGCTTTTACTCCTGTCTTCACCATGTAATAATATGAATGAAATGGCACGGCATCACCCTTCGTGATTTCACTCTCATCCTCACCATGTAATATTATAAATACGATAATAAACAATGTGGAGAATAATTTAACTTCTAATATGGTGCCATGATATCAAACTTCAACTTCCAAAAATATTCAACATCTTTAAAATAAATAATAAATACGAAACAAATAATTAAAGAAGTAATAATTTAACCTAAGCATGGATAACATAATTAACAAAACAATATAATACAAAGAAATAATTTCCACTCGTGTGCTCTAACCTAATGACAACGCATAAGTACTCGTCACCTCACATATACATTGTCCCCACACATAAAACGCGTAGCAAATAGACCAACAAGTCCCAATCCCTCAAGTCAAGATTAACCACGACACTTACCTCACTGCGCAACCAAATCAATGCTCAACCATGACTTTTATTCTAGAATTAGCCTCCAAACCAATCAAATCTAACCAAATATAGTCATAATAATTCAAAATAAGCTTTAGAAACTACTCGCGAGTGAAACAGATTCAATCTTTAATGTTTTTGGAAAAAATTAACAAAAGTCAACCCCGTGCTTGCTAGGTCAAAACCTGAGATTCAGACTAAAATCCGATTACATATTCACCCCCGATCCCGATTATGTGATTAGTTTCGAAATCTAACCTCAATTTGAGGTCTAAATCTCAATTTCTCAAAATCCCCAATTTCTACCTAAATCCCTAATTTCTACCATGAAAAATCATAGATTAAAGGTTAAAATCAATGAGTGTTTAGGGAAATGTAAGGAAACAAGTTAAAATCCACTAACCTATGAAGTTGGGATGAAAACCCTCTTCAAAATTGCCTCTAGGCCGAGCTCAAACTTGAAAACGGTGAAAATAGGATAAATCCCAACTTTGGACTATTTTAAATCACTGGTGTCAGGTGTTCATTGCATTCGCGAGACACCTGACACGATCGTGAAGCATTGCAGCCTAAATGGCTTTCGCATTCACGAGATGTTATACGCGTTCGCGATGGCCTGTCACTATGGCCTTCGTGTTCACGAGATGTTGTATAGGTTCACGATGTCTTGTCCCCCCACAGCCTTCGCGGTCGCGATCCCAGACTCGCATTCGCGTAGAACACTAAGCAAATCCCCTTCTAGACCCTATAACCCTACGCATTCACGAGAGTATGGTCACGTTCGTGAAAGGTAAGCCTTCCAATGCTTCGCGTTCACGACCATGCCATTGCATTTGCGATGAAGAAATCCACCCCAGCCCCCAAGTTCCCCTTCGCGATCACGAGATACCTTCGCGATCACAAGAGTACTCTTGCGATCACGAAGCACAAAACCTCAGACACCAGCAACTCTTCAAGTTCAAAATGGCTCGTAGCCTATCTGAATCTCACCCGAGCCCCTTGGTGTGATGACCTGATAGGTCATATTGAGTATTAGCCCTTAATTTCATATTTCAAGACCTCTGTTAGCTTTGTTTGATATTTCTTGGTTTGCATGTGTGGTCCGTGTCACATTTTGAAAAGCTTTTATGTGAAAATTTGAAGAAAACATGATTTTTGGCTTTAAAAAACAATTTGAGTTTACCACGGTCAACATTTTATGAAAATGACCTTGGATCGGTGTTTTGACAATTCCGGTAGGTCCTTATCGTGATTATGAACTTGGGTGTATGCCCGACATTGACATTGGAGGTCCCTAAATTGATTTGACTCATTTTGCCGAAAACTAGTATTTTAAAAGTTTAGAAATTTTCCAAGTTTTACCGTAAGTTGACTTTATATCTAACGGGTTCGGATTTTGATGTTAAAACTTGGAATGGGTCTGTATCACTCTTTGAAACTTGTCTGCAAATTTTAGTACAATTCGGAATTGATTTGACATGATTCGGACACTTAGATGTGATTCTAGTTGTCCTTGAGTTTACCTTGAAATTTCATTAGTTTTGAGGGATGATTTGTAGATTTAGATGTTATTTTGGTGATTTGATTGCGCGATCAAGTTTGTATGATATTATTACACTTGTGTGTATATTTTTCTTGGAGACCGAGGGGCTTGGGTGAGTTTCGGATGCATTTCGGATGAGTTTGATTAGTGTGAAGATTGCTGGTGCAATACTAGTTCTGGTGCTCTGTTGCAGATCTCGCATTTGTGAGGTCTGGCTCGCAATTGCGAGCCTCGCTTTTGCAAAGAATTTTTCGCATTTGCGAGCATGGGCTGGGCGGGGTGAATCTCGCATTTGCAAACTATGGCCTTTCGCTTTTGTGAAGGAAGTGGTCGCATTTGCAATCACTGACCAATTGAGTCTGCTTCGCAATTGCGAAGTTTCTGGTCGCATTTGCGATGGTGGAATGTTCGCATTTGCGATCTAAATGTCACATTTACGACTTCTGATATTTCGTGACAGGGTTCGCATTTTCGGCCCTTCTCTCACATTTGCGATGTTTGCAATTGCGAACAAGACAGTGCAATTGTGACATCTACAGATGTGTAAAAAAAGAAAAAATGGGACTTAGCTCATTTTACACCATTTCTCAATCCTAAACACTCTAGAGGCAATTTTTCAAGAGACTTTTCTTCCCAAATTCATTGGTAAGTAACTCTAATCCATTTTCTTTCAATTACCTATTACTTTTCATGAGATTTCAACATCAAATTTAGGATTTTCATGGTAGAAATTACGGATTTGGGTTGAATTGGGAATTTTTATAAAATTGAGGTCGAATTTCGAAACAAATCACATAACCGGGCTCGGGGGTGAATGTATATTTGAGTTTTGGTCCGAACCTCGGGTTTTGACCAAGCGAGCCCAGGGTTGACTTGTTTTTACTTTTTCAAAAATGATCAAAATTGAACCTCTTTCATTAATGGGTAGTTTCTAAAGCTTATTTTGAACCATTTGATCGATAATTTGCTAGATTTTGTTGGTGTGGAGGCTTGTTCAAAAGGCAAGGCGGTGGTATTACGGTGTGGGGTAAGTGTTGGGTCTAACCTTGACTTGAGGGAATTAGGGAACCATGAACCATGTGTTATATGAATTATGTTGGAAAACAGCGTATATGCGAGGTGACGAGTGTATATACGCCGTCATGATACTTGTTTCCATGTTTTTGTTTATTTCATGACATGCCTTTCTTCATGCCTTAATTGTTACATGCTTTATTTCACTTCTATGCCATAGTTGTCACTTGTAAAATAATTATTCTTGTATTTCCGAGGACATGACACTTGATAGGAAGATGTGGAGGTCGAGTATTAGGGTTGTAGCTTAGGAGGTAGTTGAGTTGTGCCTTACTTCGTAACATGGTGGGACTAGCCATGTAGGTTTATGATAACTAGTGGGAATGTTGTGACTTACTATTTCTCTTTTCAGTGCAGTTCATATTTACTAGCTATCGCTTTTGCTTTACATCTTTCTTCTAGATTTCATGAGGTTCCTATTTTTCTTATGACTGTTGTGGTGATACTAATATTTACTAATATTGTCTCCCTTTACTTTGCATCTTTCTTCTGGATTTCATGGTGTTCCTATTTATCCTATGATTGTTGTTTTGATACTAATATTGTCTCCCTTTTTGTCCCTATTGTCTTTTTTTTTTTGAGCTGAGGGTCTTTCGGAAACAGCCTCTCTACTCCTTCGGGGTAGGGGTAAGGTCTGCGTACACACTACCCTCCCCAGACTACATTAGTGGGATTTTACTGGGTTGTTATTGTTGTTGTTGTTGTATTAAATTGCCTGTCCCTTCCATGACTCCATGATTATTTGCTTTACTTGTATGTCTAAATTGTCGTATACTTTCCTTGCCTTAAGTTTTTGTGATGTTTGTTGTTTTCTATAGTGTGGTTTCCCTTGCATTAGTGGTTTAATTGATAAATACTGATGAATTGGTAAAGTTGAGACTTCGAGTTATTAGAGATGCTTGATTATTATGTGATTCTTTATTGCCTCGTACATTTACCCTCTTGGTGTAGAAATTCTTGTAAATTTTGATTGTTGAATTGTTTGTGTTGATTGAAATTGTTTGGGGAGTGGGTTGCACGCTGCAACGGAAATTGAAAAGTAATGAATTAAAATGGCAGAATAAGGAGGGATTATGATATTCACAAATGATGATATGGTGGGATCGGGTTGAGCGCCGCAACGGATTGTATATGTGGTATTTGTGTGTGATTCTTGGATTTGCCTAGGTATTTTGAGATGAGTTTATGAGACTTATTATTCTGGGCTCTCTGGTAGTTGGATTTCGAGTTCGTTTTCATGAGTTAACTGCTTTACTTCCATTTACTATTTTTCCTGTTATTATTATTATTGCGTACAGGTTATTCTAAGTGACCCGCCTTAGCCTCGTCACTACTTTGTTGAGGTTAGGCTCGGCACTTACAGAGTACATGGGGTCGGTTGTACTTAAACTACACTCTACATTTCTTGCGCAGATACTGGAGTTGGTCCCAGCAATGCTGAGTTAGATTGCTCGGATCCAGTTATCTGTGGAGACTTAAGGTATAGCTGCACGGCGTCTGCAGCCCTGAAGTCCCCTTATATGTCCTCTTTGCCATTTTTTTATTCCAAACAGTTGTGTTTTATTCAGACAATTATCTATAGTACTCTAGATGCTCATGTATTCGTGACACCAGTTTCTGGGATTGTATTTGGATTACGTCATTTATTAGTTTATCACTTTATTTCAGACTATTCGGTTTTATTGTTATCATTTGATTTGAATTGTTAAAAATGGTTAATAACTATAGCTAACATTGGCTTGCCTAGCAAGTAAAATGTTAGGCGCCATCACGATCCCGAGGGTGGAAATTCCGGGTCGTGACACTCGGGCTCCAAACCAAACATGCACACAAGTGTAATAACATCATACAAACTTGATCGCGTGATCAAAACACCCAAATAACACCTAGAACTACGAATCAGACATCAAAATACATGAAAGTTTCAAAGAAACTCATGAACTTCCAAATTCACAACCGAGCATCTGAATCCTATCAAATCAACTACGTTTTGCACCAAATTTTGCAGACAAGTTTTAAATAGTAAAACAAACCTATATCAAGTCCCGGAACCAAAATCCGAATCCGGTAGCTATAAAGTCAACCTACAGTCAAACTTCGGAATTCTTTAAACCTTCGAATTACTAGTTTTCAACAATTCATGTCAAATCAAATTAGGGACTTTCGAATTCAATTTTGGGCATATGTGTAAGTCCAAAATCACGATACGGATCCACCGGGATCGTGAAAATGCCGATCCGGGTCGTTTACATAAAATATTGATCGTAGTCAATTCAAATCATTTCTAAAGCTAAAATTCATATTTTCTTTAATTTTTCACATAAAAACTTTTCGGAAAAAGACACGGACTATACACGCAAATCAAATATTATTAAACGGAGCTAATATAGGTCTCGGAACACTAAAATACATGCTAGAACTTAGAATGGCGTATCAGGTCATCACATTCTCCACCTCTAAAACAAACATTCATCCTCGAACAGACATAGAAAGGTACCTGGACTGGTGAAAAGGTGTGGGTATCTAGTCCTCATATCGGACTCAAACTTCCATGTAGATGCCTCGATTGGCTGACCTCTCCACTCCACTGTAACAGAAGGATAACTCTTAGACCTCAATTTTTGAATCTGTCGTGCTAGAATGGCCACCGGCTCCTCCTGGTAAGTCAAATCCTTGTCCAGTTTGAGTGAGCTGAAATCTAATATATAGGACGGATCACCGTGATACTTCCGGAGCATGGAGACATGGAACACCGGGTGAACTGCTGATAAGCTAGGTTGCAATGCAAGCTTGTAGGTCACCTCACCAACTCTCTCAAGAATCTTAGAGGGTCTGATATACCTAGGGCTCAACTTGCCCTTCTTCCCGAACCTCATCACACCCTTCATGGGTGAAACCCAGAGCAAAACCCTCTCTCCAACCATGAATGCAACATCACGAACTCTCTGATCGGGATAACTAATCTGCCTAGACTGTGTTGTACGAAGTCGATCCTGAATCATCTTGACCTTCTCCAAGGCATCCTGAACCAAATCGGTACCTAACAGCTGAGCCTCTCCAGGCCCAAACTAACCAACTGGCGAACGGAACTGCCTCCCATATAAGGTCTCATAAGGAGCCTTCTGAATACTCGATTGGTAGTTGTTGTTGTAGGAAAACTCTACAAGTGGCAAGAACTGATCTCAAGAACCCCCAAAATCCATAACACATGCACGAAGCATATCCTCCAATATCTGAATGGTGCGCTCGGACTGTCCGTCCGTCTGGGGGTGAAATATTTTACTCAACTCAACTTGTGTTCCTAACTCACGTTATACGACCATCCAGAAGTGCGATGTGAATTGCGTTCCCCGATCAGCAATAATGGACACTGGCACACCGTGAAGACGAACAATCTCGCGGATATAGATCTCAGCTAACCGCTCTGAGGAATAAGTAGATGCCACCAGAATGAAATGCGCCGAATTGGTCAACCATTCCACAATGACCCATACTACGTAAAATTTATTCAAAGTCCGTGGGAGCCCAACAACAAAATCTATGGTAATGCGCTCCCACTTTCACTCAAGAACCTCAAGTCTCTGAAGCAAACCGCCAGGCCTCTGATGCTCGTACTTTACCTGCTGGCAATTCAAACACCGAGCCACATATGCAACTATATCTTTATTCATTCTTCTCTACCAATAATGTTGCCTCAAATCCTGATACATATTGGTGTCACTCGGATGAATGGAATACCGTGAACTGTGGGCCTCCTCAAGAATCAACTCACAAAGCCCATCTATATTGGGCACACCCCTGCATCTACAACACCCTATCATCTCTAATAGATACCTTCTTAGCACCACCATGCTGCACTGTATCCTTAAGGATAAGCAAATGGGGTTTGTCAAACTGCCGCTCTCTGATGCGCTCATGCAAAGAAGACTAAGAGACCGTGCAAGCAAGAACCTAACTAGGCTCCGAAACATCTAACATCACGGAACGGATTGGCCAAGGCCTGAACATCCAATGCTAGCAGTCTCTCGCCAACTGGAACATATGCAAGTCTACCCAAACTCACAGCCTATCTACTCATAGTCATTTAACAGCTCTAACCACCTACGCTACCTCAAGTTAAGAATTTTTTGCTTAAACAAATATTGTAGACTCTGATGATTTGGGAATACCTTGCACGACCACCGTAGAGATAATGCCTCAAAATCTTTAATACATGAACAATCGCTGCCAGCTCTAAGTCATGAACATGGTAATTCTTCTCATGAACCTTCAACTACCGAGATACGTATACAATCACCCTGCCATCCTACATCAATACTGCACCAAGCCTAATACGCGATGCATCACAATACACAGTGTAGGATCCTGAACTGGTGGGCAACACCAACACTAGGATTGTAGTCAAAGCAGTCTTGAGCTTTTGAAAGCTCAACTCACACTCATCGGACCACCTGAATGGTGCACTCTTCTGGGTCAATTTGGTCAATAGGGCCGCAGTGGATGAAACCCCTCCACGAACCGGCGATAATAACCAGCCAAACCTAGGAAGCTCCAAATTTCTATAGTTGAAGTAGGTCTAGACCAGTTCTGAACTGCCTCAATCTTCTTAGGATCCACTTTAATTCCCTTGGCAGATACAACATATCCTAAAAAGGCAACCAAATCCAACCAAAACTCAGACTTTGAAAACTTGGCATATAACTAACTATCTCTCAAAGTCTGAATTACAACTCGAAGATGTTGCTCATGCTCCTCTCGACTACAGGAATAGATCAAAATATCATCAATGAAGACGATCAAAAAGGAATCCAAGGTCTTAAATACCCGATTCATCAAATCCATAAATGTTATTGGGGCATTTGTCAAACCAAATGACATCACTAGGAATTCATAATGCCCATACCGAGTTTGAAAAGCTGTCTTAAGGACATATAATGCCCTAATCTTCAACTGATGGTAGCCAGATCTCAAATCAATCTTTGAAAATACTTTGGCACCCTGAAGCTGATCAAGTAAGTCATTAATCCTCGGTAATGGATACTTGTTCTTAATAGTGATTTTTTTCAATTGTTGATAGTCTATACATATCCCCATCGAACCATACTTCTTCTTCACGAACAACACTGGTGCAACCCAGGGAGAGACACTAGGTCCAATGAATCCCTTATCAAGCAAATTTTGTAACTGCTCCTTCAGTTCCTTCAACTAAGGTGGGTCCATACAATATGGTAGAATAGAAATGGGCTGAGTGCCCAGAGCCAAGTCAATACAGAAGTCGATATCTATGTCGGGTGGCATCCTCGGCAGATCTGCAGGAAATACCTTTGGAAACTCACACACAACTGGTACAGAATCCACGGAAGCAACCTTCGCACTAGAATCACGGATATATGCCAAATATGCTAGACATCCCTTCTCGACCATACTTCGAGCCTTCACATAAAAAATAACCCTACTGGTAGAATGGCCAGGAGTCCCTCTCCACTCTAAACGAGGCAATCCCTAACGAGCTTAAAACACACACTTAAATATGCTCGCTAATCGAATATAGTATAATATAATATCGTATCCACATGGATTGGATTTAAATAGTATTTTCGTAGCTTCTAGTTTAATTGTTATCCAAGATGATTGACAATTTAGATTTGTGTGATTTAAAACTAAAATATAACTAAGAGTCTAAACTATTGGCTAATGACAATCACAACAAGAGTAATCAAAGAAGATATCAATGGGAGAAAATAGGGGTTGATTGGATAGGTTAAAGATAATTGCATGGGATTAACTCTAGTTAATTCACTCCTAATGCTCAAGTGAGTCTGTCAAATTCACTGAATTATTAGTTTACACATTCAGTAGAAACTTCTCTCTCGATTAAGTCTCAACCTCACAATATGAACCAATTTAAGCTTAGTGAAGATATGCAAGAATTCATAACAGATTGGTCTTTAGGAGAACCTCTTCCGATTATCCTCCTAACTAGGTTTAATGAATGATTCAACTAGACTCTTCCGATTACTAAGAAGAATTAATGAACTCAACCCACAAGATAATGCAAAGATATCACAAGTTATGCCTCTCTCAATTATATGAACATCTGAATATAGATGCAACAATTAAAACACCCAAATGATTCAATGCATAAAAACTAGAGTTAATATCCATAAACAATTATCAATACACCAAATCCATCAATCCCTAAAGAGAACTACTCTATAGATATGGAGTAATTCATCACAAATATAAAGAAAAACATAAAACGATCCAAACTCTTGTCTTGAGTGAGGATTGAATGATGAAATCCTTTGTGCTTTCGCTTCTCCACCTCCTTCTTAGCCTCCTTAGGTCTTAGATGTTTCAAAAGTCCCAAAAATAATGTTTTTCCATTTATTTATACCAAGTAGGGTTGGGCCCAAACAAAAATACTTTTTCCTACGCAAAATAAGACAACTACTCTGTAAAAATTGCACAGGCGTGCCGCATGGAGCGACGCGCCATGCAGGGTGTTAGTGGGAAAGTCCAGAGAGCTAAAATATGTCAGACAGCCGGAAAATGTATAGGTGCAGTGCTCCACACGCCGCCCCACGCGCCGCAGGTGTGTTGTTTTCTCAGAGTCCTGATTTTTTTTGACTTTTTGATATCCAGATGTGGTTTTTGACCCCCCAAACGTTATCCCAGCTTGTGCACTGTAGGCTAGTTGCTCAGGATGAGATACATAAGGACCATGACTAACCAAAGCAATGTGGGATGCCTGAAGCGCTAACTGAAATGGCCTGGGAGGACGGCCTCTACCAAAAGTACCCCTGCCTCTAGATGAAGTACCACTTAAACCACCAAAATGAAGAGGCCTCTTATCAGATACCTCCTCTCTCTCCTGACTATGAACCATCTCGAATCGTCTAGCAATATCTGCGACCCTCTGAAAAGAAATATCATCTCTGGTCTCCTTAGCCATTTGTAGCCTAATACTAAAAGTAAGCCCATCAATGAATCTCCTCACTCTCTCCCTCTCAGTAGAGATGGCGAGGTAGGTCCACAAATTAGGTCTCATAGTAGGTAATAGTCATGTTACCCTATTGCAGG